>NC_136068.1:834748078-834750578 GCF_964261635.1 Lissotriton helveticus
GGTCGTACCAGCGTTTCATGTCCTCCTCACTGGCCTCCAGGTTGGCCTCTGCAAGGGCCCGGAACTTCCTAGTCTGGTTTCGGAGGGTCAGGAGGTACCGGTAGACATCCGGTGGTGCGCCTGGGACGGTCGTTTCCCAGCCTTCTTTGACTAGGCTGAGCGGACCTCGGACAGGGTGTCCGTACAAGAGTTCAAAGGGGCTGAACCCCAGGGATTTCTGTGGTACCTCCCGATAGGCAAACAGGAGGCAGGGCAGCAGGACATCCCATTTGCGTCGTAGTGGCTCTTCTAGACCCTGGATCATCCCCTTGAGTGTCCGGTTGAACCGCTCCACCAGTCCATTCCCTTGGGGATGATACGGGGTGGTGAACTTGTATGTGACCCCGCACTGTTGCCACAGGGACCGCATATACTTAGATATAAAGTTCGTGCCCCGATCGCTCACGACCTCCCGGGGGAATCCTACTCGGGAGAAGATCCCCATCAAGGCTCGCCCCACCACGGGAGCAGTTATGGTTCTGAGGGGGATGGCCTCAGGATAGCGGGTGGCGTGGTCCACCAGGACAAGTATGAAGCGATGCCCTTGCGAGGTTTGAGGGTCCAGGGGCCCCACAATGTCTATTCCCACTCGCTCGAAGGGGGTGGTCACTACGGGAAAAGGTTGGAGCGGGGCCTTCACCTTCCCCCCGCTCTTTCCGCTGGCTTGGCATGTCGGGCAGGTGCGGCAGTGGTTATGCACATCGTTGCGCATTTTCGGCCAGTAGAAATGGGTCACCAGGCGGCTGTAAGTTTTGTCCTGCCCCAGGTGCCCGGCGAGGGGCACATCGTGCGCCAGGTTCAAAAGGAAGTCTCTGAATCGCAGGGGAACCACTAACACTCGGCTGGCCCCCAGCTCGGCAATTTTCTGTTCACTATATAGGAGGTCGTGGTCCCAGTAGACCCAGTGGGACCCTGAGGTATCCCCGGTAGCTTGGGCAGCGGCTTGTTGGCGGGTCCCCTCGAGGGAAGGGCAGGTCTTCTGTTCCTGCCGAAACTGTTCTCGGGTGGGACCACCCTCTTGGCGCCATTGGGCGAGTTCGGGGATGTCGCTGAGCTCGTGGTGGTTTCCGGGCTCCGAGGGCCTGGTCTCGGAGTCGCCTTCTTCATGGATGGCAGAGGGTGGTGGCTCGGGCCACTCCGGTTCTTCGGTCGGGGCGGCCTCGGTCGCTGCCGGGGCTCGGGCCGCCATAGATCGGGTCGTTGCACAGACCCACTCTGGTAATCCCATCATTCCCAGGTGCTCTCTCCGCTCGACTTGGGCCCAGGGAGAGCTCTCGAGGTCGTTCCCAAGGAGGCAGTTCACGGGGGCGTCGTCCCGGAAGGTTACCTTGAGGGTGCCCGACACTCCCCCCCATTCGAAGGGAATTCGGGCCATCTGGCATAGAGTTTCGGAGTTGTCGGCGGCCCTCACGGGGCAGCGTATGTTCGGGATGATCTGTTCGGGGGTCACCAAGTGGCAGCGGACGGCCGTCACACTGGCTCCCGTGTCCCGGAGGGCCTCGGTCCGTCGTCCATTGATGTGGACCCACTGACGGTATTTACGAGTGTTGCTCGGTAGCGGGGCCTGGGGGACCAGGTCTCTACTGCCCAGGCAGGCTAGGGCCATGGCGGCCGGTTCATACTCGGTTTGATCTTCTTCGTAGATCCCTACGTCTTCTTCTCCCTCTTCTCCCAGAGCTGCAGCAGCGAACTGGCGGGTCGGAGGCCCAGTGGTGCCGGGACGCTGGTTCATGGGGCAGAGGGGGTCACTGGCATAGTGACCGGTCCGCTGGCACCTGTGGCAAGTAATGTTTGGGTGGGGCCCCGGCCGGGCCGGGGTGTCCCTCTTCAGGGACGGCAACGTGTTACTCGGGGGGGACCCGGGAAGGGGGCCCCGGCTCGAGGCCGGCGGGAAGCTTCGACTCTGGTTCTGTCCTCCTCCGCCTCCTCCGCCTCCCCGCTGGCGGGGGTGCCCCCGGCCGCCCGGACCGGTTTCTCCTATCGGTGTTCGGGGGACCCGGGTGTTCACCCATCGATCCGCCTCAACGGCGAGTTTCCGGGGCTCGGTTAGCTTGCTGTCGAGTAGATGCTGTCTGAGCTCGACAAAGCAGTTGTTGGAGAGGTGTTCCCAAACGATGAGGTCGAACAGCTGCTCGTAGGTGGACACTTTGCTGCCCTTTATCCATCCTTCCAGGGCCCTGCTATAAATGTTCATGTACTCGACCCACGTGGTACCGGGGATTTTCTTGCAATCTCTGAATCTCTGCCGGTACATCTCGGGGGTGAGGCCATACCGGACAAGCAGGGCGTCCTTCATGTGGTCATAGGAGGACATTACGTCGTCGGCCAGCTCCAGCAGGGTGTCTCTTCCTTCGCTGACGAATCTCCCCCATAAGCCGGCACCCCAGTCCCTTCGCGGAATGCGGTGCGCGGTCATGGCAACCTCGTACGCCTTGAACCATTGCTGGATATCGTCATTCTT
>NC_136068.1:834755578-834760578 GCF_964261635.1 Lissotriton helveticus
CCGGTTCATTATGGTGAAAGTCTGAAGGCACTTTCGGTATGAACTTGGGATTTGTCCTCAGCACCACTCTGTCTTGTTTAAACTGCATGAATGGTTCCTGAATGGATAGAGCCTGTAACTCGCTGACTCTCCTGGCAGATGTTAGAGCGAGCAGCAGCGCTACCTTCCATGAGATGTATTTGAGGGGCGCTCGATGAATGGGCTCAAACGGGTGCTTCATGAGTTGGGTGAGGACCAAATTGAGGTGCCATGTAGGTGGGACCCTTCTAGGTCTTGGGAAGGATGTATATAGTCCTTTTAAGAACTGTTTGATAAGCCTACTGGACCAAAGTGACGGAGCTTTGTCAGATCTGGTGAATCGGGAAATTGATGCCAAATGTACCTTTATAGATGCATGCGCTAATCCTGACCGTGCCAAGTGCAGAAGATATGGCAATAACTGTTCAGGCGTAACATGGAGAGGGGACAGTCCGTTTTCAACACACCATATGCAGAATCGTTTCCACTTTAGAGAATACGTTCTGTTGGTACTGTCCGCTCTTGCTTTTGTCAGTACTTCCCTGCATTCCTGCGGGATGTCTAGATGACAGAATTCTCTGTGCTCAGGAGCCAGGCTGATAATCTGAGCGATTGGAGATTCGGGTGTTGGACCTGTCCGTTGGACATCGTCAGCAGGTTCGGGTGTTGCTTCAGACGAATTGGCGTTCTGATGGAGAGGCGATGAAGATCCGAGAACCAGTGCTGCCTCGGCCAGAACGGGGCAATCAGGATCAGGGTACAAGGCTCTGCCTTCATCTTCCTGAGGACCCTGGGAATCATCGGGAATGGTGGAAAAGCGTACGCAAATACGCTGAACCAACCTATGGAAAGGGCATTTCCGAGTGACCTTGGTTGGGGACGCCAACTTGCGTAGTTTGGGCATTTGGCGTTCTCCCTGGTGGCAAACAGGTCGATTCTTGGGACTCCCCATTCTAAGAATACTTGGTCCAACGTACCCTGGTCGAGTTCCCATTCGTGAGAGAGGGACGTCTGCCTGCTGAGGGCGTCCGCTATGGTATTGTCCTTGCCCGGGACATAGTCCGCTTTGAGCGAGATCCCCTGGAGTACAAGCCAGTTCCAGATCTTCTGCGATTCGCGTGATAGAGTGAGCGAACGCGTGCCTCCCTGCTTGTTCAAATAGTGCATCGTCGTGGTGTTGTCCGTTCTGACGAGCACCTGGGAGTTCTGGATGCGTGGTAAAAAGGCCTTCAGTGCCAGATACACAGCTCGCAGTTCCAGGAGATTTATGTGGAATTGCTTCTCCTGATCCGTCCACTTGCCGCTTATTTGGAGGTCCTGGAGGACAGCTCCCCAGCCTTCCAGGGATGCATCCTTGGTGATTACCAACGGCGTTGCCAGAAGTAGGAATGGCAGACCTGTAGACAGATTCCTGTGGTTCATCCACCATTGCAGGTTCTCGGACATTCCTGGTGTTATCCTCACAATGTCTTCGAAAGAACCTGTGCTCTGAGTCCATTGGCAAGTGAGGGCTTCTTGCAATGGGCGCATCCTGAGTCTGCAGTGCGGGATGAGGAGTATACAAGACGACATCATGCCTAGGAGTGATTTGTAAGTTCGAACTCTTATGGACTTTTTTGATGCCACTGCCGTGGCCAGCGATATGATCTTCTGTTTCCGTTCCTTTGAAGGAAATGCTTTTGCGCATTCTGTGTTCAAGGTTGCCCCAAGGAAGGAGATGCTTCTGGTTGGGGTCATGCAGGATTTCTCGAGATTGAGAGTCAATCCTAGTTCCAGAAAGAGATTGGAGCAGGCGTTGGAGGAGTCGGTCGCGCCTGCCGCCGAGGGTGCTTTTACCAGCCAGTCGTCTAGGTAGGGGAAGACCTGGTGACCCATTTGACGTAGAAAGGCTGCCACAGGGGAAAGGCACTTTGTGAAAATCCGCGGTGCGGATTTGAGGCCGAACGGTAGGACTCTGAACTGGTAGTGGTGTCCTGCCACTTCGAACCTTAAGAATTTTCTGTGCCCCTTGAGAATCGGGATGTGGTAGTAGGCATCCTGGAGATCTAAGGATGTCATGAAATCTCCTTTTTCTAGCATGCCTAATATTTCTTGGATTGTCACCATCCTGAACGACTGACTCTTCAGGAAAGAGTTGAGGGCTCTGAGGTCTAATATGGGCCTCCACTTTTTCTGCTTCTTGCGGATAAGACAGAAGCGGGAATAGAATCCCGCCCCTCTTTGAGACGATGGAACTGTCTCGATCGCTCCCTTCTTCAACATCGCAGAAATTTCTTTGAGCAGTAGTCGAAGATGTTTGTGCGGAAGTTTGCGGGGAGGTGTTGGGGGTGGGATGGTGATGAATTCCAGGTAATGGCCGAATCTTATTAGTTGGAGCACCCAACGATCTGTGGTGATGAGATGCCAATTGTGTAGGAAATGGGTCAATTTTCCTCCAATTTGTAATGAGGGATATTGTTGCTGGACTGGCTGGAGTAATTGGTCACTGGCGTCCGCCAGTGCCTCTCCTCTGGTTCTTGCCACGGAAATTTGATCTTCCGTACGAAGTTTGACGCCCTTGTTGTTGCTTCTGTTGATATTGAGACTTATTCTGATAGGAATATGAGGATCTATTCTGAAAGGATCCCCTGTAGTAGGACTGGCCCCTGGATCTGTTACCTCGAAAGGACTGGTTTCTTGCTTGCAGAGTACCCAGCGCCCTAGCTGTATCAGTGTCTTTTTTGATTGTCTGGAGCGCTTCATCAATCTTGGCTCCGAAAAGATGTTGCCCGTCGAAGGGCATGTCCAGCACCTTTAGCTGTACTTCTTGTCTGAACGATGTGGCCTTAAGCCAGCCCTGACGGCGCAGGACTGCTGCCCCAGCTAATTGACGAAAGCCCGTCATGGCTCCGTCTATGGCGCAATCAATGATTTCAGCTGCCGAGGTTTGACCCTCCGCGAGCAGTGCCTTGACTTCCTCCTGAACTGTATCTGGTAGTTCCGCTATAAATGGGACGATATCCTCCCAAAGCTGTCGATTATAACGCCCCAACAGGGCTATGGAGTTGGCCACCTTGATTGTCATGGCCGACGTCGTCGTAAACCTTTTCCCGATGGTTTTTCAACTTCCTTCCTTCCTTATCCGGTTGGGCCGACAAGGGAGAAGTATGGTTGCGAGAATTCTTCTGGGCTTCCTGGGTTACAACTGAATCAGGCTTCGGGTGACCATTAAAGCAAGCTGCCGTCTTGGTGGGAGCTTTGTATTTTTTATCGAGGCGTGGAACCACCGCAGGAATAGAGGCCGGCGTCATCATCAGTTTCTTTCCCTGGTCCCAGAGAAAGTCGATGATTGGGATCGATTTGGTGATTTTCTTTGTTTGCTCTTTAAAATCATATAAGAAGCACTCGGTTTCAGTCGATTCCATCTCCATATGAAAGCGCTTCGCTGCTCGTTCCATTATTTTATGGAAACCGCCAATGTCCACTGGCGGTGAATCTGACTGGCGTGGTTGGGGTGAGGCTGGGGAAGGCGCCACATACTCCTCGTCATCGTCCTGATCCGTCCGGTCCTCTTGGACTTCACCTTCTTCCATTTCCTCCACCTCATCATCTGATGAATCTACCACCTGAGGTTGAACTGTCTCATGGTAGGTCTGGGAAGGTGGCCGTGTCTGTCTTGGGGCTGCTGCTGGCGTATCTGTAGCGGGCGTCAGACCCCCTGTCTCAGTTGACTGCGCTTCCGGGAAATGCTGTTTGTAGTCCCGGATAAGGTGTTTAAGGTCATCCACAATGGAAACCGGCAGGCACACCATCGGGGTAACCTCTGTTCGAACCCGAGCTTGGAAGGAGTGGGACTGGTAGATCACTTCCTCTTGTTCTTCGTCCGTGCTTTGGCATTTTACATGAAGGTCTGAGATTGAAGTAGCCTGATTTGTAAGTTCCTCTTCAGATTCTTCACTCTGGAGAATCTCTGTGGGTAAATGGCTTTGCACCTTGCTTGGTGACGTTGTTTCTGGTGTTTTCTGCTTTTTAGCCACTTTGCCAGACACAGGACCTTTGGCAGGAGCCCCTGCTGTCATCCCCGGTGTTGTCGGCGGTGGTAGGGTCCAAGAGGACGCCTCAATCAGTTTGGACTTCTTCCACGGTTCAGTAACGTCTAATTCCGTCGACGACCCTCCCGTCGACGGTACCGTCGTCGACGACATGATCGGCGTCGTCGGCAGTTCTGTAGACGAGACTTTCTTCGTCGACGACGCGCTCGTCGACGATTCATTCCTCATCGACGTCTTCCTCGTCGACGTCCTTGACGTCGATTCTCCAGTCGACGGCGGACTCCTCGTCGACGCTGTCGTCGTCGACGGGCCTATCTTCATCGTCAACGGGTTCTTCGTCGACGGGCCCACCTTCATCGTCGATGGGTTCTTCGTCGACGGTGTCGTCGTCGACGGGCCCGACTTCGTGGTCGATGAGGCCTTCGTCGACGACGGCTTCAGCAGTAGTATAGATGGAATTGGCCTACCAGCTGACGACGATGATGGAGTGGTCGTCGTCGAGGTGAAAGCAGACGACGCCGTCGTCGACACAGTCGTCGTCGTTGTGGAGACGGCAAGAGGCGTCACAACCCTTTTTTGTGTTGAAGATGTCGCAAGTTTAGGAGCAGATTGCGCAGGCTTCTTAAAGGCCTGAGAGCCCTTGTCAGACACTGAAGATGTCGTCGATCTTGCCTCTGAAGATTTCTTTTTTATCTTCATAGGAGGAGTGTCCGAGGGGCCAGGGGACTCCCCCCTTGGCCTCTTGTGGGAGACTTCTGAGGTCATAGAAAAGCTTCCCTCTGATGACTCCACATTGTCCCTTTGTTTAAGCCTGTCCAACCAAATTAGTAGACGACCTTCTCTGTCCCTCAAGGTCTTGTTAGGGAAAGACCGACAAATCTTACAGTCTTTAGGGACGTGGTCAGGATAATGGCAGTATAAGCACAGGTCATGCTTGTCCTCCATGTGTAG
>NC_136068.1:834763078-834765578 GCF_964261635.1 Lissotriton helveticus
TGTGAGTGTGAGTGTGTGTGAGTGGGAGTGTGTGTGAGTGGGAGTGTGTGTGAGTGGGAGTGTGTGTGAGTGGGAGTGTGTGTGAGTGGGAGTGTGTGTGAGTGGGAGTGTGTGTGAGTGGGAGTGTGTGTGAGTGGGAGTGTGTGAGAGTGTGTGTGTGTGAGAGTGTGTGTGAGTGTGTGTGAGTGTGTGTGAGTGTGTGTGAGTGTGTGTGATTGTGTGTGATTGTGTGTGATTGTGTGTGATTGTGTGAGTGTGTGTGAGTGGGAGTGTGAGTGTGTGTGAGTGGGAGTGTGTGTGAGTGGGAGTGTGTGTGAGTGGGAGTGTGTGTGAGTGGGAGTGTGTGTGAGTGGGAGTGTGTGTGAGTGGGAGTGTGTGTGAGTGGGAGTGTGTGTGAGTGGGAGTGTGTGAAATTACTAGCAGGTAAGTACAGTACTAATAGGCTTTGGAATCGCTAGGACTTGACTATAGAATCGTTAGATTACTTCTAGGAGACCTAGGGGACTCGGGTGCAGAGTGTGCACTCTCACGCGGGATGCGGGACAAAGTCTATGGAAGCTAGTAAAGGCAAAGTTAGTGTTCACGGGCGAACCCGACCTGGTAGGAAGAAAACGACAGTGGATCCTGACCCTAGGATAGTGAGGCTATGCTGGGACACCGAAGTGCCGAAGTTACCTAGCCCAGGGGCTGCAGCTGCATAGGTCTGAAAAGACGTCGGGGATCTCGTTGCCGGACCAGGAGCCTGGAAGAAGGAAGTTGCTGGCAGGCGACCAGTGAAGGAAAGTTCGTTGGATCCAAGCCTGGATCGAGGAAGAAGAAACCTGAAAGCAGAGGGGACCAAGTTCTTGAATCACTAGCCAGTGATTAAGTGGGCACCAGGATGGCACCGGGCGAAGTCACCTCGACTAGGTGAGTGGGCGACGCTGGCTCTGCAGATCTCACGGACCAGGAGGCGTTGTCGGCGACCAGGATGGAGAGGCGAGCTGTCCCACGATGGATGAAGCTGCCGGCGTCGAAGTTACCCAGGGTTGGGCAACAAGCCTTGGCTAATTCAAGCCCACGCGGTGGACTCAAAATGGCGTCTTGAGTGGACCAGGAGGGTCCGGGGGGCTCCTCTTTTGGAAGGGAGCAGGGCCAGCCTGGAGCAACCAGACCAGCAGCAGAAATGTCGTCGGGCGTCGTTCAGAAGGCCACAAGCCAGCGGGCTAGTAGCCAAACAACGCGGTGAGCAGCAAAAAGCAGAAGGGCCCCACGCAGATCGTGGAGATGCTGGGAGGCTGCACTTCGGTGCTGGAGCTGCTCAGGGTCGGGGCTTCTCGGACCCCAAAGCACTCACCAGGAAATTACTCGGCGGGCTTGCTGGAAAGAAGTCGTGCAGTCTTGAAGATGGCCGGTCCCTCGAGGTCTCGTCACACCCACGAATCTCAGCGTGACTGATGATGCAGGTAGAGGTCAGAGGTGCCAGGGAAGCCGGTTCTCGTCGAGCTGGGCAGTCTTGATCCGGAGGAGAGACTTGCAGCAGACCGCAGTGTTCTTAAGATGGTGCCTGCGGATGCAGGGTGACTACTCCTTAGTCACAAGGGAGAAATCTTAGGAAGAAGTCTTGAGTTCCTTTCGTGGAAAGTAGTTTCAGGATTCAAAGATGATCTGATTTGGAAGGGGGCCAGTTCCTACCTTTATCCTGTAAAAAGGGGCTGGCACGCGACTAAGTCCTGCCCTAGGGGTGGGACTAGGAGGGGGGTGGTTACACCCACTTCCTTGGCGGGCTTTTCCCCAGCACAGGGTCTGGAGTGACCCTGGAACTGGTTCCAGCCAGCCTATGCACAGTGAGCACCGGGGTGCCACGTGCAGTCACCTTCCTCTAAAGCCCTGCCTACCTACAATACACAAAACCCTGTCTGGGACGGTGCTGGCACCGCCCCTGGCAGGAAACCCTTTGTCCTTATCTCCTGCTCTGGGAGGACTCCCAGCAGCAGGAGGGCAGACTTGTGTCTCGGTGGCAGCATCCATTTTGTGGAGCTGAGGCTCTGTTTGACTTTAACCGGGGTTAGGGGTTACATACATGTCGTGTCCCTCTAGAAGGGTGGAATGCTAACCCCGTCGCCAGAATTGGCGAGGGGTTAGTATTCCAATTCGTATGACACCTTACTCGACATGTTTTGATAAAGCGATACCAGAGTTGGCATATAACCGCGAGGATTATAATGCACTTAAGAGTATATGGTATGCGATATCATGGAAACGGCTAAGGGATAGATCCCGAAAGCCGCAGACAGGCTCAGCTCATGCCAGAGCACCATCTCACACGATTCCAAGCACTCTGCCTTCAGGATTGTTAAGGCCTGCCATAGGAGTGACTGATAGGAGATCTGTGTGTCCATTTTTAGGGTTAGATATAGGTATACTATATCTAAAGCAAAGGGCGAGTACACCACCTTGCCCCAGCTGTCGTGCAGCCAGTTGTGTCAGTTTAGTTAGTCAGCCCAGGGGTGGCATAATA
>NC_136068.1:834768078-834845120 GCF_964261635.1 Lissotriton helveticus
GTGAGAGAGTGTGTGAGTGAGAGCGTGTGAGTGAGAGAGCGTGAGTGAGAGAGCGTGAGTGAGAGAGCGTGAGTGAGAGAGCGTGAGAGAGCGTGAGTGAGAGAGCGAGAGTGTGTGTGAGTGAGAGTGTGTGAGTGAGAGTGTGTGAGTGAGAGTGTGTGAGTGAGTGTGTGTGAGTGAGAGTGTGTGTGAGTGAGAGTGTGTGTGAGTGAGAGTGTGTGAGTGAGAGTGTGTGTGAGTGAGAGTGTGTGTGAGAGAGAGTGTGTGTGTGAGTGAGAGAGTGAGTGAGAGTGTGTGAGTGAGTGAGAGTGTGTGTGAGAGAGTGTGTGAGTGAGTGTGTGTGTGTGTGTGAGTGAGAGTGAGTGTGTGAGTGAGAGTGTGTGAGTGAGAGTGTGGGAGTGAGAGTGTGTGGGAGTGAGAGTGTGTGGGAGTGAGTGTGTGAATGAGAGTGTGTGTGAGTGAGAGTGTGTGTGAGTGAGAGTGTGTGTGAGTGAGAGTGTGTGTGAGTGAGAGTGTGTGTGAGTGAGAGTGTGTGTGAGTGAGAGTGTGTGTGAGTGAGAGTGTGTGTGAGTGAGAGTGTGTGTGAGTGAGAGTGTGTGTGAGTGAGAGTGTGTGAGTGAGAGTGTGTGAGTGAGAGTGTGTGTGAGTGAGAGTGAGTGTGAGTGAGAGTGAGTGAGAGATTTAGTGAGTGCGTCTGAGGGCATCCGTCCTCGCTTGCTTGGTTCCTCACAAAGAAAAGGGCAGTGGTATCTTTCATATGGAAAGGATCACCACCAGTTTGGATTTCAACAATGAAAGCTAGGTTTTCAGAGCCAAGATGGCTTTCATCTCTAACACACTTTAGAGAAGGAATGGGTATGCCTTCTACCAAGGGTAGTCATGAAAAGGTCCCATCAATGCAACTCCCAACTCATACGTGAAGAGTTAGTGGTGGCCTCCAGTTGCAGATGTGACCTCAAGAGACTGGCACTTTGCTCCCACCAACGCATGGTCAGAACATGGATGGCAAAACAGATGGGTTTAGACCGAGTTTCCTGCAATTGACTCTGTGTTAAACCATATGAATCTGCAGGAGACACATTGAAAGGATCATATTACTTAACCTGTAAGCATCTGTTCTTGGCATGTAGTGCTGTAGATTCACATGCTTTGCATACTCCTGCCATCTAATGTTGGGTCCAAATGTTTGCAAGTTGTTTTTCTTCGAATAAGTCTTTCGAGTCCCAAGGTAAGGTGACTCCTCCTCTTGGTAACCGTGTGCATGGGCATTGACTCCAATGTTAGATTGTTTTCCCACAAGAGGGAGAGAATGGATTATCAGTAGGTGTCAGTAAAAATATGTCCATGCATGTGTTAATATAAATTAGAACCTCAAAAAAACATAGGTGTCCAGGAAGAAGGGTGGGCGCACGTGACTCTACAGCACTACATGTCAAGAAAAGATTCTTACAGGGTAAATAACAATAAGTTCGAGGCATGTGTGCTTCAGATGCACATGCTTTGCAAAGACTGTATTGCAGTGTCCTCCAAAAAGCTGTGGCTAACCCATTGACAATGCCGTTTGAAAGCACTGCCTGTACTACACATTAGCTTGTTAGCATACTAAAACATCCACACAACAGTGTTTGGTAAATGGGTGTGCTGTGGGACTATTGCCTAAAAGGCCCTCTATGCCCCCACTTTAGAAGTAGAGTGTGCTCTAGCGGGTATAGACAAAGCCCTTTTGGCTTTAATATAGCATTTAACATAATACATTTAACGATCCATCTAGAAATGCCTGATTTAGAAAAAGTTTTCCCTTTATGAGGGGGAGCAAATGCAACAAAAATGTGTTTCGCAAAATGTTTTGGTTCTGTAAATAAAATTATTTAATGCTCTTTTACAATCTAGTGTATGCAGAGCCCTTTCTGCTACAGAATCTGGTTGAGGAAAGAAAACATGTAGCTCAACCGATTGGTTAATATGAAAAGGGAACACTACCTTTAGAAGGAATTTGGGTTAGTAAGAAGAACCACCTTGTCTCTGTGATGCTGGAGGAATGGTTCTTTTAAAGTTAGTGCCTAAAGTTCATCCACATGCCTCAGTAAGGTGATAGCAATTAGGAAATCGACCTTCCAAGAAAGAAATTAGCGGGGGCAGTTATGTAATGGTTCAAAAGGTTCCATGTAGGTTCAGGTGGTATCGCACATGTTACTTACTTGTGCAACGATATATCTGTAAGAGAGATTTGTTAGTGATAGATTCCTTACCTTAGAATATCCCCAGGCTTCAGACTGGATCCAGAAAGTTTTTTGTCAGCAGTACCCCTGCGTGTCGGTAGGCGTCGTTGTACGGCTCCGCGTACCTCACTGGCGTCGTAGTCGCTGAGAAGATGTTGCTGGAGCTACTTAAAAGGTGCCCACGCGGGATGTCAGTTCTGTACACGACTTTCCGCACCTGGAACGCAGAGCCATGCAAGATACTGACCACTGGTGTAATGAAACTAGGGCCCTAAAAGGATGACCTTAACCCTAGAAATCAGTTCGCAGACGGGGAGGATGGGTGGAGTGGTAAGGAATCTATCACTAACTAATGTCTCCTACAGATATATCGTTATACAAGTAAGTAACTTGTGCATCTGAAAAAGACACATTAGTGTAAGATTCCTTACCTTAGAATAGGTACCCCAGCAATACCAACCTCGGTGGTGGGTCTGCGAACCAAGGTCACACCAGAAGTACGAGTTACTTACCTTCAGTAACGATGTATCTGGTAGAGACGATTATAGCCGCAGATCCATCACGTAGAATTACTCCCAGGCGTGAGACTGGATCCGGAAACCTTTTTTGCCACAGCATGCCTGCGCGCCGGGGGCGGGACGACATCACGCGACTCCGCCTAGGCGTCCGTCCGCGCAAGTGACGTCAGCGAGATCACAAAAGACCCACCCCGGCGCGCCTACGTCAGTTTTCTTCAGAGAACTTTTCCGCACCACAATGCGGAACCACCAGATAAACTGTGAAAGCATGGGAACAGTGTGCGAAAAGCTGAAAATTTGTAAAGAAACAGTAGTGTCACACTGCAGAACCAAGGCAGGGAAAGAAGAAGAAACAAGCAGAGCCCTGTGCAACCACCCTGCCAGCACATAGACAGCCTCCCACCTCTGTGCCTTGGAGGCAAGGAACATGCGTACGGTCAAGGTACACATAGGAAACCCACCTTCCCCATCCTGAGCAAGGAAGGGGACCAGTCCCAACACAGACAGGGACACAACCATCCAAGCCACCCCAACATAAAGGGCAACCACCCACAAGGGACAAGGGCAAGACATGGCCAGATGACCCTTAATCAGAGGATAGCAATAGAAGGAAGGGAGGGGAGGGAGAACAGGGATAGAAAGCAATCCCCCACCAAACCTGGAGTAGCCAGAGAAGCAGGGCACCGAAACACCGGGACCCCATCCTCCAAACAACCAAAGGAGGAATGAACCGCCCCAAGACGGAGCCACCCATCAAGAAAAAAAAAGGCACTCACAGGAGATACAGATCCCCACCGGGAGGAGTGTACCAAAGACCAACCTAAGGGTCCTCGCAGAATAGGGGAGGAAGGGCAGGCCGTGAAGGAATCTGCGGCTAGAATCGTCTCTAGCAGATACATCGTTACCGAAGGTAAGTAACTCATACATCTGATAGAGACTACTAGTCGCAGATTCCTTCACGTAGAATAGATACCCTAACTATACCCTCTGGGAAGGAGGTTCTACGAAAGGACCCAACCAGCCAATACAGAACAGAGGGCCCCACAGGGAACCAGATCTGTGGACTAGGTAAAACCTCGTCCCTGCCAGGCAAGGGGAATCCCCCAAGCAGACCCCCACTGACCCCAAAAGGATGTAGGAGGGAGAAGAAGGCTGAACAGGACCCATGGGCAAGGCCGGAGAGGCCGAAGCACTCCACTGCCCCACAAGGCAACACAGCTTCCATCCAATGCCAAGACAGGAAGGGAACAAGAAGAAGCTTAGAAGACCCAGGAAGCAAGGGAAAAAAGGCGAACCCCTCCAGGTGGATGCAACCTGCCAGCCAGAACAGCGCTGGCAGTCAAAAGCCGCCAGATGCAAGTAGAACAGCCAGAGGCCCCAGGTAGGCCGAGTAGGCGGCACCTGGCAAGGGAGAACATAGGATCATCCCAGACCTCAGGGCAGGAGCAGGGAGAGGAGGAGATGCCCAGGCACACCACTATGAGTGGCCGCGCAACCAACCTCAAGGCGCAAAATCAACCTACACAAATGCCATGGAGAATAGGCACCCGAAGGCGACCAGAATCCTCCAGCAGAGTGCAGGCCATATGACAGCTACCACTACCCCACCTAGGGTACGATAAGTCCCAAAATTTGGGAACCCTCTTTGGAAGAAGTTCCGCAGCAGAGGAAAAAACAAAAAAGCCACAGGGAAAAAAACACCCCCGCGACGGGCTTGACAAGCAGCCCAAGCAAGCAGAAGGCCTAATCTCAGGGCCAAGTCTGCGCAACAATTGCAACACACAATATCAACTAAAGGGCCGTCCAGCAGTCAACAATGCCAAAGTCCCAAGGAAGGACCAAATGGCCAGAAAATACACTCCACAGACAGAACAACCGGCCTAAGAAGGCCCAGAATCAACCAGACTCAGGAGTCACTGAGGAGGGGACAGAGGAGGAAGAGGAGGGTAAGGCGGAGGAGGACGGAGCTCTGCCAAGAGCCTCTGGATGGCGGAGTCGACCGGGGCATGGAACAACAGGCTGACATCAAACGGTCAATGAGTCGCTCCCGAATATTCTCAGGGAATACGCCATCCCGAAGCCAAGCATGGCGATGGAGACCGACCGAGGAAGCCATGGCCCGGCCGAGCACCTCTGAGATGTCCAGAGCGGAGAATAAACACCGCAAGCTCCCAGCCTTCCAATGCAGGATGCCGTAGGTCCACCTGACCACCCTCCTGGGACACTGCAGATCCCAGACACTCAGACGAGTCCCACAAACAGGAGGAGGCCCAAGCCAGCACACACAAGGTGTTCAGGGCCTGCAGGGCAGCGCTGGTCGAGGCGAACATGTTGCGCCCACATGAGTCCAGCCAGCGGGCCTCTCAGGATGGCGGAGTCAACAGCGGTGGCAGGGAGGGAAAAGCAGTAAGCAAAAGAGGACTGGAGGCAGAGGGGTGGAGGGAAAGGCATGTCGGGTCATGTGGTACCCGGAGGTGCCGGTGCAGATGGTGTTGAGGCACCGGGTCGGTCCCCTCAGGCAGGACGCCTCCAAGCCCCCGTCAAGGAAGAAAGGAGGGAACCTTCAAAGGAAGTAAGATTTCCCTCCCACCAGAGCCCTGGTGGAGGACCTTCAATAGATGGTCCGCCGGAAAATGAGCCACCGGGTCACCCATACGCAGGATGGTCACAGCCTTGGACACCCCGTGAGCGAAGGCCGCACCCGCCTCCGTAGGGCCCAGTGGTGGGAAAAGCAGCTCGTCCGTGGGCGACGGCTGCAAACTAAGGTGGCCGTCCCCGAGGCTAAGGTCAGACCTGGAAGTCAGAAGAAGCTCAGACCTGGAAGTCAGAAGAAGCTGAAAAATGAGGGACCTGCCGCTCTTACGACTAACACCTCTGCCTCAGGAACAGCGGGGAGACCCCCTTCGAAACCAGTGAAAAAGACACCACAAGGCGACCAGTCTCCAGGGAGGAAGACACCAATATACAACCTTCCTCTGGAGAAGGAGCGTCCAAAGACGAATCCGCGGTAAGACCCCTGCGCGGAGCCGTAAAGTCCGCTGTATGAGGCAGATTGTCGGCACCATTCGGTGTTACCGGACAAGGTTCCTCCAAGTCACCGGCGCCGACCCGACCCCCGCCGAGGTAGTCACCTGCACGGGGGAACGAGACGGGCCTGGGGAGTGAGACAAAGCCCTCCGCCAGCCGCGGCCCAGAATGAGGTGGAGATCGCTCAGCAACCTACGTGGCAGTGCCAGGGAAGATCGAACCTTCGACTCGCCCTCTGCCGAGGCAGCCGCCTGTGTGGAGGGACCAGAGGGGCCCGGAGAGGGACGTGAGGTCCTCACCAGGCCTCAACCCGGAGCGGCCTTTCTTGGCGCCTACGTAGCCAACAAAAAGCTGGTCATCCACCCAGAACTGCTTTGTGCTATTCCGATAAAATGAGAGTGCACGTTTTGGGTCCAAACGGTGGAGCCTCTCTTCCTCTCTGGAAGGGTGCAGAAACGGAAAGAAAGTGGGCAAGATGATTGTCTGCCCAATGTGGAAGGCAGCGACAACCTTTGGCAAGAAGGAAGGACAAGTGCGTAGCAGAACCTTGTCCGGATGAAACGACAGAAAAGGGAGGCTTACAGGAAAAGAGCCGGGCGCTCACTCATGCGCCGCCTAGCGAAGGTGATGCCATCCAGGAAAGCAGTTTGCAAAGTTAATAAACGAAGAGGGCAGTTGTGAAGCTGCTCAAAGGGAGCGCACATTAAATAGGTAAGAACCAGATTCAAGTCCTACTGTAGCATTACAAAGGGAAAAGGTGAGTAACGCCCTTGAGAAATCTATTTACAACAGGGGACTTGAAAAGAGAGGGTTGATCAGGGAGCCTGAGAAAGGCCGAAATTGCAGAAAGATACCCCTTAATAGTGCCCAGAGCAGGGCCCTGCTGGGCCATAGAAAGAAGGAAGAAAAGGACTTCTGAAAGAGGGGCAGAAAGGGGACCCACAGCCTTTGCTGTGCACCATGCCACATATTTGTTCCACCTGCAGCCATATATCAATTTAGTGGAGGGACGCCTGGCTGCCAGAATGACATCACAGACTTCAGGAGGCAAGTCAAAAGCAATAAACTGTCGCTGCTCAATCTCCACGCATGTAGGTGGAGGCTGGACAGGTTCGGGTGGGGGACCGTCCCCTGCTGCTGCGACAGAAGATCCTACCGAAGAGGCAGTCAGATCAGGGGATCCATGCTCATACTGAGTAGCTCGGGATACCAAACTCTTGGAGCCCAGTCCGGAGCCACAATAATGACGTGGTCCTGGTCTTGCCTGATCTTCTTCAGCACCCTGGGTAGAAGTGGTATAGGCGAAAAAGCGTACAATAGACCGCAGCTCCACTCGTGATGAAAAGCGTGCCGCCTCGGAAACTCCAAATGCAAAACAACAGTTGATGGACAGAATGCAGAACAATGTCATGCATTCACCCCAGTACAGAGATCTGGGCCGAAATCCATCGTTTTTTTGCACTCCACACCACCCCAGTTCAGACATAGCCATATGCAAATCAGTCTTGACTCTGTGCCTCATGGGAACAGTCCAGCCCGAACTGCAAAGCCATGTCTTTCCTGGACCGGAATCAAGCATCCTAGGACCGGTTTCTGGCCATCAGCCGTCTTCAGCCAGGATAGCTTGACTCCAGTGGTGTGGAGAGCATGGGACTCACGTCTGAGCATACCCATCCCACTCGGGGTGACAAATGCAAAACAGTTGATGGACAGAATGCAGAACAATGTCATACATTCACCCTAGTACAGAGATCTGGGCCTAAATCCATCGAAGGATGTCGAGTGCTGCAGGGTCAGAATCTGGATTGGACCCAACAAGCCTTGGCAACAGCAACCCACGCAAGAAGACAAGATTGGCTTCAGGGCAGCTAGCAAGGTCTGAGGGACTCGCCCTTTGGAGGGGAGTCAGGGCACGTCTGGAGCAACCAGGAAAGCCCAAGAAACAAAGGATTGTCCTTCGTGGGGACCCACTAGCCAACGGACTAGGGATCGCTGCAGCACTCGTCATCTTTCGTGGGACAGCTCGAATCTAGCTCCTGGTCGTCGTCGACGCCGCCTGGTCCTCGTGGCTGAAGAGTCAAGCTTCACCTACTTCACTTGAAAGCACCCGACATCGGCTGGCATCTTCCTGTCGCTATCCTGGTCACTGGCTAGTGACCCAGACTCTGTCCCCTCTGCTTTCAGGCTCTTCAGATCTTCGATGCACCCTTGGATCCACCCGGATACTTTTCCTCTGGTCGCCTGCAGCACTTCTTCGCAGCTCTCCATTGGAATCGACGACGAAACCCAACACCAAAAGACACCTATGCACCCGGCTTCCCTGGGTGAGTTAACAAGAGTACGCCGGTGCTCCAGTGGGTCTTGACTCTCGAAGTGTAAGTCTAAAGGGGTTCCATCGTAGTTCACTCCGAATTGTCCTTAATCTTTAAAATTGTTACTTACTTTTCTTCCATAGAAGTCAATAAACATTCGCGGCTGTGTTTAGACACTGCACGCGTCCCAGTGGGTCTCCTGCCTCCCTACCTTGGGTGGTTCCTGGTTGCCCCAGTGGTTCTACAGGCCCTAGGCCTCACATCTATTCCTCACGTGGTTCTTATACCACTATTTTATTATATGGTTTGTGAGGCCCCTAGGGCAAAACGTGTACTGTGACAACTTTACCTAGTAGTCACTAAGTTATTGGGTCGAACTTCAGTGGCAGCCCCTGTGTCGTCACAACCGCTGTGTAATTCCCTAGCGTACTATCTTTATGAGAAAGTAAACAATATTTACTCTGAATTCTCAGCATATTTAAATCAAAGTAATCAGCCCATATCCACTAACTCTTCGGACCATCTCTTCATGCAGTTTGAAAAAGCCACGGTGGACCAAATTACCAATGTAATGATTACTATTAAATCTGGCTCAGCTAATGATCCCTGTGCACCAACTGTTCTTGCACCGGTCACCGACCTGATAGCCCCAGTATTAGCAAAAATCTGCAATGCAATGTTAATTCAGGGACATCCCATCACATGGAAGAAAACTATACTAAAGCCACTATTAAAAAAATCTCACTTTGATCCAGAGGATACCAAGAATTATAGGTCTATAGCTAGTCTACCTTTCCTGGCCAAAGTGGTTGAAAAGGTGATGAATCAACAACTCTCTAAATATATAGAAGATCACCATTTGTTAGATGAAACCCAATTTGGTTTTCGAAAAGCTCATGGTACAGAAACGGCAATAATCAAGGCCTCAGAAGACATAAGGCAAATGGGATGGGCCTTACAGCTTATGCTGACGATACCCAGCTGGTGCTCGCGACTAGCAACAATGGAGAAAGGGTAACAGCTACCTTCCAAAGGGGAATGCTGGCCATCAGTAGCTGGATGGCTAGCAATTGTCTAAAACTGAACTCCGACAAAACAGAGGTTATTATCTTTGGTAAGCTATCCCCCATATGGTCCAGTTCCTGGTGGACACCTGCCTTAGGCTCTCCACCGAACCCAATCACTAAGGTCAGGAACTTAGGCATCTTATTCGACGATGGACTTATCTTTGCACCCCATGCCAATTCGGTGGTTTCAGCGGCTTTCCATAAACTCCGTATGATCAAGAAGATTCTTCTATTTCTCCCTTTGAATGCGGGAAAAACTTTGGTCAGCACACTGGTGATGTCATCCTTGGACTACTGCAATGGGCTGTTTGCCAATGCACAAAGCAGGGTTATACAAAAATTGCAAACCGTCCAGAATGCGGCCGCCAGAATGCTGTCGGGAACCCCTAAGTTTAAACCCATCGCACATATTATCAAAAGGTACCACTGGTTGTCAGTGAGGAACCAAATAAAATTTAAGGCATTATAAAGCCCCCTGTAAGGTAGGCCCCCAGTTCCTAATAAATCATTTAGCTACCTACATTTCCAACAGACCACTTCGATCCTCCAATGCATTTCACCTTACTGTACCACATACAAAAACCGTCTCCTGGGGCGACAGGCGTTTTGTTGTTACGGTGGCAAAACTCTGAAACTCCCTCCCGATGGAGATCAGATCATGTCAATCATTGTTAGTCTTTAGAAAGATGATAAAGACCTGGTTGTTTAACCAATAATTTGCTCATTGACTGTCTGCTGTCCGCAGCCCCGAGACGCCCCAGGGCATTTGTGTGCTTTACAAATTTCAAAAATAAATAAACAGTTTACTGTGTGCTATTTAAGTCCTTGTATTGTACTTTTGCCTCTAGCCTCATAAAGAGAATAGAGGGGTGTGTTTAGAATACATACATATATATTTGATATATACCTTGTGTGGTGTACTTTCATTTGATCATTCAAGAGATTATTGACTGGTAAAATAAGCTGCTTTACATTCCTTCAAGATTTAGCCTTAAGGCTGCTTTCCACAGCTACCGCTAGGATAGCTTTTTATAAAGGTTGTCTTAAACCTACCATCAATAAGGGTCGTTTGGACTGGTGCAAGGTGCCCACTAGAATAGTGGACATCATATGCCAGGCCAACTTCTCACAGGGGGGTAGTATTCAAAAGAGTTTGACACCAAACACGACATGTTTTGATAAAGCCAAACCATAGCATTACAATGCACTTAAGTGTATATGGTATGGCTATATGATAGAACAGCTATAAGGAAGGATTTCCGAAAGCTGCAGAGGGGCCCAGAACATGCTAGGGCACCCTCTCGCACAAAACCCAGCACTCTGCCTTCAAGACTGTCAAGGCCTGCCATAGGAGTGACTTATAGATTAATATGTGTCTATATGTATAGGTAGTAATAGGTATACTATAACTCAGTAAGGGGTGCTTACACCACCTTACCCAGGCTGCAAGTGCAGACCTGTGGTGCCATGTTGGAAGGCTTCCCAGGGGTGGCATACTACATGCTTCAGCCCCTGGTAGGCCTCTGGGGTACCTATGCCCTTGGTATCTAAAGTACCATATACTAGGGGCTCAGAAGTTAACTTAGTAACCAATCTGGTATGTATCTAAAGTATATGGTATCAATTTAAAGAGAGAACAGCTAGGCTGTGGTCCTGAATAGCAGGGCCACAGCCAGACTAAAGTAGAAAAACCAGTGAAACACAGCAAAAAGTGGGGGCAACCATAGGAAGGACACCCTACTCTCCTACACCAGGCTCTCCTCACTGTTGAAAGAAACCTTGCACCACCCCCGAGTGAAGAGGCCATTTGTGATCCATCATGCACATGAGGCTGAGTTCATCCGTCCTGACGTTCAAATAACCTGCCAGGTGTTGAACCGTCAAGGAAATGTCTTGACAGTCCAGCCATGCCCAGAGGTGCAGAGCCTCTTGACACAGGGTCCACAACCCCACCCCACCATGTTTATTGCAATACCACATGGCGGTGGTGTTGTCTGTGAACACTTGCACACTCTCCCCTTGACAGAGGGAAGGAATGCTTTCAGTGCAAGAAGAATCGCCCAAAGCTCTAGAAGGTTGATATGGAGCCGGGACTCCGCCGGAGACCAGAGGCCTCTGATCTCCGCCTCTCCCATGTGGCCACTCCATCCCAGGAGGGACGCATCTGTCACCACTGTGTGCTCTGGTTGGGAAAGGGAGGGGGATCTGCCACTGACCCAATGCTGATTCATGAGCCACCACTGCAATTGGTGTGCAGTGCCCTTCGAGATCTGGATGTAGTCTGACAGGTTCCCCTGATGCTGCACCCACTGGAACTTCAGGTCCCACTGCAGAGCCCGCATATGCCATTTGGCATGGTTGGTCAGCAGGATGCAGGAGGCCATGAGGCCCTGCAGCCTCAAGGTCTTCCTGACCGAAACCCAGGACAAGGGCTGAAAGATCGGAATAATAGCCCGAATGTCCCGGACTTGCTGTTCGGGAGGATAAACCCGAAACTACGCCGTATCCAGAACTGCTCCGATGAAGAGGAGCTTCTGAGAGAGAATCGGGTGCGACTTCGGCACGTTGATGGAAAACCCCAGCAAATGCAGGAGGTTGGCCGTAGTCTGGAAGTGGGAGACGACTCCCTGGGGCGAGCCCACCTTCAGCAGCAAGTCGTCGAGACAGGGGAAGACTGAAACCCCTGATCTGCACAGGTGAGCTGCGACCACCGCCATAACTTTCGTGAACACCCGTGGGGCGCTGGTAAGGCCAAAAGGTAGCACGGTGAACGGAAAGTGCTCGTGGCCTACTGTGAACCGCATGTAACGCCGGTGGCCCGGCAGGACGGGGATATGAAAATACAAGTTGTGCAGGTCTAACGCTACAATCCAGTCTTGCGGGTCGAGGGATGACAAGACCTGAGCAAGTGTCAGCATCTTGAACGTCTCCTGCCTGAGGAAGCAATTGATGTTCCGAAGTTCTAAGATGGGAAGAAAGCCTTTGTTCTTCTTTGGAACCAAGAAGTAGTGGGAGTAACAACCACAACCTACTTCTGGCATCGGAAAGCGCGCGATGGCCCCTTGGCCAAGAGGGCCGTAACTTCCTGCTGGAGAAGTGCCAAGTGATCCCCTGACATGCGGTGGTACTGTGGTTGCATGGCTGGGGGATTGTCTCGAAGGGGAGGGAGTAACGCCTTCGGACAAATTGCAGAACTCACCTGTCCGATGTGATGTTGCACCAGTGGCGGAGGTGATAGCGAATCCTGCCACCCCACTGACGTCTGGTGGGGCTGAAACACTGGCTAGGAAGGTTTGGAGGTAGTGGCAGCAGGGGGGGTGGTGGACTGATCCGCACGCTGGCCCTTTGACCCGCCTCTGTGGGTCCCACGTCTGCAGCTGCGCTGAGACTGTTGCTGCGCAGGCCTGTGGCTCTGAAACGTACATGCTTGGGCGCCCCTTCCTTGACAATGAAAGGAGCCAGAAGCGGAAGGAGTGCGTGTGGCCAAGAGGCCCAAGTACTTGGCCGTAGCCCGCGAGTCCTTAAAACGCTCCAACGCGCAATCCACCTTTTCACCAAACAGGCAAGTGCCATCAAAGGGCATGTTCATCAATGTGTTCTGGATATCCCCAGAAAAAACAGCCATTCTCAGCCAGGCGTGGCGGCGTAGCACCACTGTCGTGGAAATCGCCCTGCCCAGCGACTCAGCAGAGTCGAGACCACAACGGATCGTGAACTTGGCTGCATCTCTTCCCCTCAGCAATGGCTTGGAAGAGTATTGTCCAAGCCTCCAAATGACACTGAGGCAGCACCTGCGCAACCGTATCCCACACAGAATGGGAATAACGGCCCAAGAGACATGCGGTGTTCGCAGACCGTAATCCTGAACTGGCGGAAGAAAAAAATCTTCTTCCCAAACTGCTCCAGTTTCTCGGATTCCCTGTCTGGAGGTGCGGAAGGGAACGTCGCTCGGGGACGCAGAGGCTTGGACAACCAAGCTCTCAGGACTAGGGTGTTGGGTGAGGAAAACGGGGTCAACTGGGGCCGAGCGATGGCATAGGGCCACGTTCTTATCCACAGGACCACCTGTGTTGGGCCTGGACCAGTCCAAGAGTCCATCATTAAAGGGCAGCAGCGGCTCCGTAGAAGACGACGCCGGCCGAAAAACCTCGGTCAGGAGGTTAGTCCTGACGACCACAGTAGGGAGCTCGAGGTGGTGAGCCTCGGCCGCCCTAAGTAACACCAAAAAGTAGGAACCACCCTCCACCGTAGGCACGGTAGAAGGAGACAGTGAGCCAGGTTCAGGAGTATAATCCTGGTCACCTGAATCCCCCAGATCCTCATCCCAGTCCGGGTCTAACTCGCATTGTGCTGCGATGGGGTGCTCAAACCCCTCCCAGTCCACCCCATCCTCCACAGCCTGCCGAACAGGTGGAACATAAGGAGGTCGGTGAACAAAGGGAAGGAAATTCCCAAACGCCGTCGGAATTGACGCCGGTCGACACCCTTCCGGCACCTGCTCCACGTCGGGGAGGAGGCCGTGGACTGGGTCGGCCGCGACTGCGGTGACGCCGGCTGTGGCGCCATCGGTGGAGGTCGTACAGGGCCAACCAACATGGACGGGGATTCATGCCTGGATCCATGGGGGTCTCTCGGTGTCGAGACCGCAGTCGCCGACGACGTCAGGGCTGGAGTCGGCGACGTCTAAGACGAAGACCCCCAACCAGGCCCGCGGGGCCCGAAGGTGCACCGGCGGGGCAGTACGGTCCGAAGACACGTGCCATTGCCGACAGCCATTCCTGCAGCTGGGCCAGAGTCGCCAATGGACCAGGAAAGGGCGGGTAGGCCATTAGCAACTGCGGAGGCTCTGCCGGAGCCGCAGTGGCAGTGCCACCTGCATCCTCAGCCGCGACAGGCAAGGGGAAGGCGAAGAGCGACAGCGCTTCTTCGACTTTCTATGCTTCACCTTACCTGACTCAGAGTGCGAAGACTTCGAACGGTGGTGATGGCTCGCCGGTCAGTCCCTTGACCTCCCACGGGACCAGGACCGGGACCTGGAACGGCACTGAGCCAACTCCCGGGCCTCCAGCCACTTTCAGGACCGCTCCCACAAAGTTTTCGTAGCCATGGCCTGGCAGTGCGGGCACAACTCGGAGCCGTGATCGCGCCCCAGGCAGTAGAGACGCTCATGGTGCGGGTTCATCACCGGCATCGAGGGATGCCGTGACACCGTCAGCTGGGCCACCCAAAGCCGTGGGGCGTCAGGTGCAGGTGTGTCTTTTGGTGTCGGGTTTTTATTACAGATTCTCCAGAAAGGGGCTGCAGGCTTTCGCTGCAGACTTGAGGTAGGTCAGGGAGCACCAGATCCCAGGTCAGGATCGCCGGGGAGACCTCCTTGTGGTGTTGGGCCACTCGAACTCGGGCCATGGGCATCAGGTGCAGAATGGTGCAGACTCGCGTATTTGGCCAGAGTCTGTTACTGAGCAAATCCGATGCTCACAGGAGACTAAGTCTGGTTTGGGAAGGCAGGGTAGGTCCTCCGGGTTCTGGGGGGCTGCTGGCTGCTGGATACACCAGGATTTGGCTGAAGCAGGTCAAGGTCAGGACAGGCCAGTAGAGCTTGGGGCCAAGTCAGTTGGTGTCGTCCTCTTTTTCCTTCAGCACAGCTTCTTTGCTCCTCCTCCTTGTATATTCTTGTCTGAAGAGGCAAGGTTCAGGGTTGCCCCTTAATACTAAATTTAGGGGCGTTTCAGGTAGGTACAGGTTGGGACCAATGGGTCCCTTCCATGGGGTGGTTATACCACATATTATGCCCCCCTCCATTGGGAGGGAGGAATAAGCTTCACTCTGGTTGGCTGGGTCCCCCCATCTTCAAGATGGCGGGTGTGAGAAGTTGGCCTGATATGCAGTGCTCACTATTCTAGTGATCACTATGTATCAGTCCAAACAACCCTTATTGATGATTGGTTGTAAGTCAACCTTATAGACCAGCTATCCTAGTAGCATGGATACGAGCAGTCTAAGGCTAAACTCTAGAGGGCGTGTTAAGCCAGCTGTTTTACCATCACATTACCCCTTGAACACCAAGTGAAAGGACACCACACAAGTTGTTATCAAAAATAAAGTATATTTATTTATAACAGGACTACCCTGGCTCTTTATGAGACAGGGAGCTAAGCACACAACAAAACTCTTAGAGAAATACTGAAAGTCGCAGATTTTACACAAATGCCCGAGGGGCACGAAAAACCATATACACAAGAAGTGGAATGCGAAGTTACTAGCAGGTAAGTAATACTTTTCTAGACTATAGAAACGCTAGGCCTACAATGCTGAACCCTTGGATTAGAAGCAGGAGGCTTAGGGACGCCGTGTGCAGAGTGGGAACTCTCACGCGTAATGCGGGAACAAGTCTATGGATGCTAGCAATCACAAAGTTACTGTTCTCGGGCGAACCCGACTAGGTGGGTCGAAAATAAGAGTGGATTCGAACACTTAGGGTGTTGGACTATGCTGGAGCACCGGAGTACTCAGTTTACCTAGCCCAGGGGCTGCGGCTGCATAGGGTTCAAGTTGCGTCGGAAACCCTCGTTGAAGAACCAGGAGCCTGAAGAAAGAAGTTGCTGGCAGGCGGCCAGTGAAGAAGTTCGTGGTGATCCAAGCCTGGATCAGGGAAGAAGAAGACCTGTAAGCAGAGGGGACCAAGTTCTGAATCACTAGCCAGTGATTTAGGTGGGCACCAGGATGGCACCGGGCGAAGTCACCTCGACCAGGTGAGTGGGCGCTGCTGGGCTCTGCAGTCTCTCGGACCAGGAGGCGTTGTCGGGGACCAGGATGGAGGTGCGAGCTGTCCCAGGAAGGTATCTGCTGTCGACGTCGCTGGACCCAGGATTGGGGCAACAAGTCTTGGCAAATGCAAGCCCACGCGGTGGACTTAAAATGGAGTCTGGAGTGGACCAGGAGGGTCCAGGGTGCTCCTCTTTTGGAGGGGAGCAAGGGCTAGTCTGGAGCAACCAGACCAGCGGGGTTTGTCGTCGTGAAGCGTCATAAGAGGGCCACTAGCCAACGGGCAAGTGACCTGGACAACGCGGTGAGCAGCAAAGAGCAGAAGGGCCCCACGCAGATCTCGTGGATGCAGGGGGGCTGAACTTCGGTGCTGGAGCTGCTCAGGGTCGGGGCTTCTCTTACCCCAAAGCACTCAGTCGAGGGTCACTCGGTGGTCGTGCTGGACAAGCGTTGTGCAGTCTTCAAAGATGGCCGGTCCCTCGAGGTCTCGTCACACCCACGGATCACAGCTGGGCTGATGATGCAGGTTGAGGTCAGAGATGCCAGGGAAGCCGGTTCTCGTCGTGCTGGGCAGTCTTGATCCGGAGAGACTTACAGCAGACCGCGATGCTTGGTTGGTGCCTGCTGCTGCAGGGTGACTACTCCTTAGTCACAAGGGAGAAATCTTAGGAAGAGTCTTGAGTTCCTCTCGTAGAAAGTCGGTTCAGGATTCAAAGATTGATCTAATTTGGAAGGGGGCCTGCTCCTACCTTTATTCTGCAAAAGGGGGCTGGCACGCGACTAAGTCCTGCCCTATGGGTGGGACTAGGAGGGGGGTGGTTACACCCCTCTCCTTTGCCGGGCTTTTCCCCAGATGAACTTAGATACTGTAGGGGTACAGGGATCATGCACCTATACCCTCACCAGTGCCATAATTGTAGGAAAATGTGTTTCTGTTGCAGTAACCCCCCCACTTTTTGCCAGACTACTGATACACTTTTTCTTGGTGTGCCCTGAGTCCCTGCCAATCAGGTTCCCAGGGCCAGTGTTCTTTCAACCAAAACAAACCCAATTGCCACCCTTAGAGGCCCTGTACACACACACACACACACACATATATATATATATATATATATATATATATATATATATATATATATATATGTGTCCCAAGCCTCCGAGCTTTAAAAAAAACGCACTCCGTGGGGAAGTTGTTCACAGAACTTTATTGGCAAAGCAGTGGCGTCACGGGCCCGCAATTTATGTCCCTGACGCGTTTCGGTGCCCACCTGCACCTTATTCTTAGGGAAAGGCAAGTTTGAACATCCGGGCTGGACTGTCGCTTCTTTTACCCTTTCAATGCATGTGTTCTCCAGTGAACAGCATGCTGGTAGCGGCAGTCCTCAATTTCTCCCCTTCAATGGGTCCCATGTTCCACTTTAATAGGAGGGCCGAAATGCTAAATACAAAGAGAATCACGGCGAAATATTAAAGTGGAACATGTTTACAAGAATCGCCCATTCAGGGCTGAATAACGAACATTTTGCACATTAAGGGGAGAAAAAAGAGAAAAATAATTCCTCTGTGCAAGTAATCCAATAGTGGATAAATGAATTTTTGCTGTGTGTAACAAATATGTTTAATATATGCATAAAAAATGGTTACGCTATATGTTTTTAATGAGCACTATGCACTTTCACGGCACTCGCCACTTTTAAGCCCGCGACTACAATGTAATTTGCATACTACAAGATGGCCGCCGAATTTTTGTATAACATATGTCCTTTTTTCATGTTTATGAAATGTAGAATTGTCAAAAGGATTTAAATGGCGATATTAACCATGCACTTACGTTACACTGACGAAGCCTGCTAAGGCGAAACGCGTCTGTAAGGGGGGTTTGGTGTTAATAAATTTATAAATCGGATACCAGCGTGCCAGCCAATCTTTTTCTGGAACCGACATTAGGACAGAAACGTGCAAATATATATATATATATATATATATATATATATATATATATATATATATATATATATATATATATATATATATATATATATATATATATATATATATATATATATATATATATATATATATATATATATATATATATATATATATATATATATATACATATAAATATATATATATATATATACATATAAATATATATATATACATACTGTTGGACAGGCCACATGAAGGGCTCGCTCCCTCCCCGCAGGACAGGGCCCGGGCCACCGTCAGCACCATTGCCCGGCCCAGCCGCCATCTTGGACACGGCACCACGCGGCCGCGCGGCCTCAGCCCGACCCCAACCCTGGGCCTGGCCAGGCCCCGACATCCCGGCACCACCCTCCACCCAGGAGGTGAACGGCCCACTTGGCAGGTCAATGGGAGTACGAAGTGTCGATGGCTCTCCCCCGCCAGGTGCCGAGCACCCCCAGCCTCCCTGGGCGCTGGCTCCGCCCCCCTGCTGGGTGTCTGGACTCCCTCATCCCAGACCTCCCGACCTCCAAGAGCGAGGGTCCGGACATCAAAGGGCGCCAGACCTATAACTGAGGCAGCCCCAGGACAGGAAGGCAGTTGTATCCTGGAGTCGAGAGACACCGCGACGAACTCATCCTTGACGGACTGTTGGCGCTGCCACAGCCCTGCCTTGAGAACTATTGTCCTGCCTGCTGGCGCTGCCGCGGCCCTTTGTAACCTTCATCCTCGTTGGGACCTGCTGGCGCTGCCGCGGCCCGTTGCAACCTGCATCCTCGTGGGACCTGCTGGCGCTGCCGCGGCCCTTTGTAACCTTCATCCTCGTTGGGACCTGCTGGCGCTGCCGCGGCCCGTTGCAACCTGCATCCTCGTGGGACCTGCTGGCGCTGCCACGGCCCGTTGTAACCTTCATCCTCGTTGGGACCTGCTGGCGCTGCCGCGGCCCGTTGCAACCTGCATTCTCGTGGGACCTGCTGGCGCTGCCGCGGCCCGTTGTAACCTTCATCCTCGTTGGGACCTGCTGGCGCTGCCGCGGCCCGTTGCCACCTACGACCTCTTCGGGACCTGCCGGCGCTGCCGCGGTCTGACCCATCCGAACACCGAGCTCGAGGATTGTGAGCCATCACCGTTACACACCCGTACCCGTGGGTACCAAGACTGTCCCGCTACCCCCTTCCCTTACTAGAGACTAGAATTGAGAGGATCATCGTGTCCTGATCGCCTTGTATCGTGCTACACTACTACCTGAAGTGCCTATAAAAGGTGTTACCCTAATCCTTGTGTGGTGTCCATCTGTGGGGGGGAAGTTACCTGTCTGTGCGATCACTGTGCTCGGCCGACCCTCCAGGTCCCCGTCTAACACATACACACACACACACACACGTGTTTTGGTACAGAACAAAGTAAAGAGTCGACATGGCACACATCCCTGTGTGCCATGCCTACCACCGACTGCCCTGGCATAGATCAGTCACCCCTCTAGTTGGGTGCCCTATGCCAGTGGTGAGGGTACAGGTGCATGAGCCCTGTACCCCTCCAGTGTCCAAGTCCATTCTTAGGCATTGTAAGTGCAGTGCTGCTATTAAGAGTATATGGTGCTGGGAGCTTGTCACTACGAGCTCCACAGCACTATAATGGATACACTGAAAACTGAGAAGCTTGGTCTCAAACTTCTCATCCCATTAAACCCACACTGATGCCAGTGTGGGATTTAATGAAAGATGCACACAGGGGGCATTTCAGAGATGCCCACTGAAAAAGGACCAGCCCCTGGTGGGTTCCCTGACTGGTACAACACCAGCCTGCCACCACGAGACATGTTTCTGGACCCCTAGGGTGGGAAGAACAATAGTTACTTACCTGTAAACAGGTGGTTCTCCAGTATTGGTGTCTTTCATAGACTTGTTGATGACAAAGTCCAATTGTAGAGGAGACCCATCTAGCAATGGTCTGTTTTGAAACTGCACAGCCCTGGCGCTGCCGTCCATAAGCCACGAACAGCTGGTCCGTCTTGCGGATGGTAGATGTTCTTGAGAGGTAAAATTTGAGGCATCTCCTAATATCCAGCGAATGCAGTGTTCGTTCAGCTGGAGACTG
The DNA here is from genome assembly GCF_964261635.1 of Lissotriton helveticus. Taxonomy (NCBI): domain Eukaryota; kingdom Metazoa; phylum Chordata; class Amphibia; order Caudata; family Salamandridae; genus Lissotriton; species Lissotriton helveticus. The sequence goes on from NC_136068.1 coordinate 834,788,055, forward strand.
CGGGGCTGGAAAGAAAGTCTTGAGGACAACCGGCCCATTTAAATGAAAATCCAAAGGCACTTTTGGCATGTACGTTGGATTAGTACGTAGTACTACCGAGTCAGTGTTAAATTGGATGAAAGGTGATCTAGATGTGAAAGCCTGAATATCGCTAACCCTTCTAGCAGATGTTAAACCTAGTAACAGCGACACTTTCATTGTCACAAATTTCAGGTCCACCTTATGGATCGGCTCGAAAGGGTGACGCATGAGCTGAGTTAGTACGACATTCAGATGCCATGTAGGAGAAGGTTTCCGCACAGGCGGAAACATACGAAACAATCCTTTGAAAAACTGTTGTATAATCCGCACAGAATACAAAGAATTTGATCCATCTTGACGATATCTAGAAATGGCAGCCAGGAAGACCTTAAGAGTAGAATGTGCCAAACCCAATCTGGCCAAGTGCAAAAAGAATGGTAGAATTTGCTCTGGCTTGGCATGAATGGGATGAAGACCATTAGACTGGCACCATGCACAGAAACGCCTCCACTTAAGTCTGTAGGTTTTGATCGTAGATGGAGCTCTGGCCTTCGCCAGCACCTCCTGGCAATCCTGCGGAATGTTTAAGTGTGCAAATTCCATGTGCCGAGGAGCCAAGCCGACAATTTCAGCGAGTTCGGGTCCGGATGATACACCTTGCCCTTGTGGGTAGAGAGAAGATTCGGAATGCGAGGAAGTTGGATCGGATTGCATTCCGAGAGAAGGAGCAGCTCGGTGAACCAGTATTGTCAGGGCCATCGCGGAGCAATCAGGATCAACCGGCATGGTTGCTTCTTCATCTTCTTGAGGACTTTCGGGATCAGTGGTATCGGTGGAAAAGCGTAAGCGAATATTTGATACCAACTCATCGAAAGGGCATCCCCGCATGAGTCCTTGTGGGGAACCCAGCTTGCAAAGTATGGGCATTTCCGGTTCTGATGTGTCGCAAACAAGTCCAGATCCGGATGCCCCCATGTCTGAAAGATGCGGTCTAGAGATGGTTGATGTAGTTCCCACTCGTGGGTGCAACCTGCGGATCTGCTGAGAGAGTCCGCTAACACATTCGCGACTCCCGGGACATGGACAGCTGACAGATGGATATTGTGAGTCAGGGCTCAATTCCAAATCTCTTGTGCCTGGTGCGACAGCCGGGCTGATCTCGTGCCCCCCTGCTTGTTTAGATAATGCATGCAGGTGGTGTTGTCTGTCCGGATCAAGACTGTGGCACCTTCTAGGGTCGCCTGAAAGGATTTCAGGGCTAGAAAGATGGCGTGCAATTCGAGCCTGTTTATGTGCCATTTCAGTTGGATTTTGTCCCATTTGCCGCTGACCGTCATGCCCTGGAGGTGTGCACCCCATCCTGTCATTGACGCGTCTGTTGTTACTATGAACCTGGGCACTTCCGTGAGGAAAGAGCATCCCACTTGTATGTTGCAACCTTGGCTCCACCATTGAATCGCTTCTCGCATTCGTGGTGTTATGTTTAGGATATCCTCGAAGGACCCTGACACCTGAATCCACTGGTGACTGAGCTCCTCCTGCAGGGGCCTCATCAGAAGACGACAATTGGGGGTGAGAAGAATGCAGGAAGAAATCATTCCCATGAAGGACTTGAACATGCGCACTGAAACGCAGCTTTTTAACAACAGTGCAGCAGCCAGCCGTTGTATCTTTTCCTGTCTCTCCTTTGAGATAAATACTTGGGCGAGCTTGGTGTCTAATGTCGCTCCCAAGAAAGTCTTTCTCCTTGCTGGCGTTAGGCGTGATTTCTGGAAGTTAACTGTGAAACCCAGGTCTTGCATTAGTGACAGAGTCTTTTGAATGTGAGTTTTTGCCATGTTGAAAGAACTGGCCTTGATAAGGAAATTGTCTAGATACGGATATATCTGTATTGACTGCAATCGAAGGTGGGCTGCCACCGGGGCCAGCATCTTTGTGAACACTCTGGGGGCTGATCGTAGTCCAAAGGGAAGAACCCTGAACTGGAAGTCCCTGCCAGCCACTCTGAACCTTAGAAACTTCCGGTGCCTTGGAAAAATTGGAACATGGAAGTATGCGTCTTGAAGGTCGAGTGTTGCCATAAACTCTCCCGCCGAAAGAAAATGGAGGATTTCCTGCAGTGTTAACATCCTGAATGACAGTTTTTTGAGAAATTTGTTGAGGGCACGCAGGTCGAGGATGGGTCTCCATTCCCCCGACTTCTTGCGAATAAGGAAAAATCTTGAGTAAAAACCTTTCCCTTTTTGATGATGAGGAACCCTCTCTATTGCTCCTTTTCGAATCATAATATTGATCTGGGCAAACAGCTCCTTGAGATGTGCTGGAGGAGGTCCTCTTGGGGGACAATTTGGAGGAGTTTTTACGAATTCCAAAATGTGACCTCTGGCCACCACATCTAAAACCCATTTGTCTGTGGTAATCTTGGACCAATTTAAGTAATTTTGGGATATTTTTCCTCCAATTTGGTTCGGGTTGGGACAAAGTGGCGGCAGGATGCGTCTCTCACTTTTTACTGTCTCTTCCACGATAATTGGATTTTCCTCTAGACTGAGAAAAATTTCCCCTTCTTTGTCCGTAAGTCTGTTGACGATATGGCTGGTATCTTTGGTTTCCCTGGGTGGAATTATAGGAGCGCTGTTGGTTATAATTTCCTCTATTAGAGAAATTCCCTCTTCCTCTTGTTCCACGAAAGGAAGACTTCCTGTATTGTAGTGTGCCCAGAGAACGTGCTGTATCCGTATCTTTCTTGATGGCTTCCAGCGCATCGTCTACATGTTTTCCAAATAAATGCTCTCCATCATAAGCCATATCTATAATCCTTGTTTGGACCTCCTGTCTAAAAGATGTTGCTCTCAACCATCCTTGTCTCCTGAGAACAGCTGCACCTGCTAGCTGGCGAAAACCTGTGGCAGCAACGTCCACTGCAGCATCAATCATCTCAGATGAGACGCACTCTCCTTCTTGAAGGATTTTCTTTGCTTCCGCTCGATCTGGCTCAGGAAGTTTTTCCACATACGGCAAGATGTCCGACCACATCTGCCTCTCGTATCTTCCTAATATGGCCAGAGAGTTTGCGACTTTAATAGTCGTAGCTGCAATTGTAGAAACTTTTTTCCCGATTGAATCAAGACGTTTCCCGTCTTTGTCTGGCGGCACAGAAACCTGAGCTGATGGATTAGAAGATCTCTTTTGCGCTGCCTGTGCTACCACAGAGTCTACTTTCGCTTGCCCAATGAGGCATGCTGGAGCTGAATGAGGCGCCCTATATTTTTTATCCACTCTCGGGAGCACCGCTGGTAAAGAGTTAGGTTTGGACATGATCCTCAGTCCTTCCTTCCATATGAACTCAATGATTGGAATGGTCCAACTCTGTTTCTGTTGCGAAGACTTGAAGTCATATAAGAAGCATTCATCTTGTTTCGACTCCATAGGTATCAAGAACCTCTTTGTTGCCCTATCCATGATCTTGTGGAATGAGGCAATGTCCACAGGAGGTGACTCAGATGTTGTAGGTTCTGCCGGAGAGGGTGTGTTTGCATTGTAATCCTCATACTCCGACGATTCCGACTTATTATCCAATTCTCCTTCCTCCTGCTCCTCATTATCAGAGTACTCATCATCCCCTGTGTGAGGAGCTATGACTTGAGACACAGGCAATGCTGTACGTCCTTGTTCCAGTGGCTCAGATCCAACTGGCAGTGTCTGCTTTGAAAGCGGCGTCGCTGTTGTAGGCCTTGGCGTACACACCCGAGAATCACCTGACTCTGAAGGCGGAAAACGCCTATAGTAGTCGCTGAGCATAAATTGCAAATTGCGAAATAATTCCTCAGGCATTGGCATGCCGGAAGCGGGCCTGTTCTCCTGTGACAAAGGCTCTGTTTCTTGTATATCTTCTTCCGTATCACCGTCCTGAATCTTAATCCGGAGGTCAGACGGACTTCTGGCCACTCCAAAATTCTCATCCTCATAAGAACCCTCTTCATCAGAATCCAAGAGTTTCTCTGGCACTACGAGCGTAGAAGGGATGACCTCATTATCAGCCCGTTTCTTCAACAGCGTAGCTGTAGTTGCAGGTGAGGGCAACGGTATTCCAGATGGGTGTGCTGACCAGACTTGTAAAGCAGTGCAGCTTGACAATGGTGGCGTCGACGGATGCACCTCCGTCATCGACGAATCTGTCTCTTGATGCGGAACCTTTTTCTTCGTCGACAGAACCATCGTCGACGGTTAATCTATCTTCGTCGTCGAAGACTGTCTGGATGATATCTTCGTCGACGGTAACTTCGCCGACGGGGTTGTCGATGGTAACTTCGTCGACGGGGTCGTTGACGGTAACTTCGTCGACGGGGTCTTCGACGGTAGCTTCGTCGACGTTGATTTAGCCGTCGACAAGGATTTTGTCATCGACGGTAACGCCGTCGACGAGAGCATCGTCGACGGCACCATTTTCATCGTCGACGGGGAACCGCCCGTCGACACTAGGATATTAGATGAGGAACTCGTCGACGGTACCTTAGCCGTCGTCGACGGGACTATCTTCGACGACGAGTGAATATGCTACTTACCAGTATGCATCTGTTCTTGGCATGTAGGGCTGCTAACATTCATATCTAGTGCATAGATCGCCGCCTAGTGTTGGGTCCGGATGATTGCACATTGTTGTCCTGGAAGAGACTTCGAAGTATCACGAGATAGGTGGCTCCTCCCCTGGACTACAGTGCGCATGGGCATCGACTCCATCCCCAGATTGTTTTTAGCCATTGTGGCAGAGATGGAGTGAAATAGTGTAAAGGATGTCCATGCTAATGATTGAATGCAAGAGAGTATCTGCAGCTGCTACGGGCACCGGGGAGGAGGGCGGGCGATATGAATGTTAGCAGCCCTACATGCCAAGAACAGATGCATACTGGTAAGTAGCATATTCAGTTCGAGGCATGTGGGCTGCTAAATTCATATCTAGTGCATAGAATACATAGCAGTCCCTCCACTAAGGGCGGTTGCCCGTGCCAGCTGCAGAAGCTTGAAAGAGTGTTTTGAGAACAGCCTGTCCTACAGCTGCTTGCTGTTTGGAATGCACATCGACACAGTAATGTTTGGTAAATGTGTGTGGTGTAGACCACGTAGCTGCTCTACAAATGTCATCCAAAGGAATGTTGCCCAGGAAAGCCATGGAGGCCCCCAACTTGCGTGTGGAGTGCGCCCTTGGGGGTATTGTAAAAGTAAGTTTAGCTTTTTGATAACAGATTTGAATGCACTTAACAATCCATCTGACATTTCCTGCTTTGAAAATAGGGTTGCCTTTGTGCTGTGCTGAGAAGGCAACAAAAAGTTGTAGTGTTTTCCTAAAGTGTTGTGTTCTGTCAATGTAGTATATCAACGCCCTCCTAACGTCCAATGTATGAAGCATTCTTTCCGCTACCGTTTGTGGGTTTTGAAAGAATGCAGGCAGGTCAATAGTTTGGTTGATATGAAACTGTGACACCACCTTCGGAAGGAATTTGGGGTTAGTGCGTAGTACTACCCTGTTTGAATGAATTTGTATGAATGGCTCCTGGACTGTGAGCGCTTGCAGCTCACCAACACGTCTGAGCGATGTAATAGCAATGAGAAATGCCATTTTCCATGTGAGGAACTGAAGCTCGCAGGAGTGCAGTGGCTCGAAAGGTGGGCCCATCAGCCTAGTGAGGACCACATTGAGGTTCCACACTGGAGCTGGTGGTGTTCTCGGAGGAATGACTCGTTTCAGTCCCTCTAGGAAGGCTTTAATGGCAGGCACCCTGAAAACAGAGAGATGCTGCCTGTTCTGGAGATAAGCCGCTATGGCGGATAAGTGTATCCGAATGGAAGCGTACGCTAGATTGCATTTGTAAAGATGTAACAAACAGCAGATGATGTTAGGAATGGATGCATCTAGCGGGTTGATATCGTGTTCTGTACAGTAAATGACAAACCGCTTCCATTTTGCTGCATAGCAAGCTTTGGTAGTGGGCTTTCTTGCCTCTCGTATGATATCCATGCATTCTGGAGGCAGGTTGAGGTAGCCAAACTCTAGGACCTCAGGAGCCAGATCGCCAGGTTGAGCTGTTGCGGATCTGGATGCTGAATGTCGCCATGGTTCTGCGTCAAGAGGCTTGGGAAGAGATGCAGCCTTTGAAGCGGTACCACGGAAAGTTCTAGAAATGTGGTGTACCATGGTTGGCGTGCCCACGTTGGAGCAACCAGGATGAGCGTCATCGAGTGTTGCTTTAGCTTTCTTGCCACCAGCGGAATGAGAGGCGCTGGGGGAAAAGCGTACGCAAATCTGCCTGACCAGTTCATCCATATCGCATTCCCTTGCGATTCCGGGTGAGGGAACCTGGCGGCAAAGCTTTGGCATTTTGCGTTTTCCTTTGTGGCAAACAGGTCTATCTCTGGATGACCCCACTGCTGGAAGTACGGGTGGAGTACTGATGGATGTATCTCCCACTCGTGCATTTGATGGCTGTATCTGCTGAGCAGATCCGCCATCTGATTGTCCTTGCCCGGGAGGTGTTCTGCCATGAGGAAAATGTTCCTCTGAATGGCCCACTTCCACATGCTCTGAGCCAGATGAGACAGCTGTGGCGAGTGAGTTCCTCCCTGCTTCTGGATGTAGTACATGGCTGTCATGTTGTCCGTCCGGATCAACACGACCTTGTTGCACAGATGTACTTTGAAGGACTTGAGCGCCATGAAGATTGCCATCAATTCCAGGTAGTTGATGTGCAACTTCTGTTGCTGGGTGGACCACAGTCCCTGCACCGTGTAGTGGAGCACATGAGCTCCCCACCCTTGGAGAGATGCGTCCGCTGTTAGGATAATCTGTGGCACAGGCTCTTGGAACGGTCGTCCCTTGCAAAGGTTGTGTAGATTCCACCAATGTAGAGAGTTGTATGCCCGACCGGTCACCAACACTAGGTCTGACAGTTGTCCCTGAGCCTGTGTCCACTGATTCGCTAAGCATTCTTGGAGTGGACGCATGTGCAACCTTGCGTGCGGGACTATGAAGATGCAGGAGGCCATCATGCCTATCAACTGCATGAACACCCTCGCTGGTAGGGAGTGTTGTGGTCTGAACCTCTGGATCAGCGACTGAATGTTGTCGATCCTGACCGGGTTTGGCTGAGCCATAGCAGTCAGGGTATTTATTGTCGCACCGAGATACTGCCGCACATGGGCTGGTTGAAGGTGCGACTTTGGGTAGTTTAGCGAGAACCCCAGACTGTGGAGGAGGTGAATGGTGTGGGACATGTCCGCGGCGCACTGCCGTTCCGACTTTGCTTGAACGAGCCAGTCGTCCAGGTAAGGGTAGACATGTATGTTCTGCCTCCTGAGGTGCGCCGCAACTGTCGCCAGACACTTTGTAAATACTCTGGGGGCAGTGGTCACTCCGAAGGGTAGGACCTTGAACTGATAGTGCCTGTTTTGAATGGTAAACCTGAGGTATTTTCTGTGGGATGGGTGGAGTGGTATGTGGAAATAAGCATCCTTGAGGTCCAAGGTTGCTAGGAAGTCCCCTTGGTTCAGCAGGGGAAGAATCTGCTGCAGTGTAAGCATGTGAAAGTGTTCTGACAGTATATACAGGTTGAGGGGGCGTAGATCCAGAATGGGTCTGAGGGATCCGTCCTTTTTTGGGATAAGGAAGTACAGGGAATAGACCCCTGTGCCTTCCTCCTCCACTGGTACGAGCTCGATTGCGCCTTTTTGCAGCATCACCACAACTTCCTGCTGCAATAAGTGCAAGTGCTCTGCTGACCTAGGACGTTGTCTTGGGGGAATGGTGGGTGGAGTAGATGTTTACTCCAAACAATAGCCGTACTGGATAAGCTGTCTTACCCACCTGTCTGTGGTGATGGATGTCCAGACGGGCAGGAACTGCTGGAGTCTCCCCCTGACAGGTGTTGGATGGTCGGGGGCAGTGACAGAGAGTCACTGTTTGTTGGCGGCAGAGGAACGGGAGTTGTTGTTTCCTCTGCCTCTGCCCTTGGCACTGTTACCTCTGTAACCCCCTCTACCCTGCTTGGGGTACGAGGATTGTGCACCACCTTTTGTGAATTGTGTCTGTTGACCCAAGTGTCCTCTGGTAACACCACGTGCTCCTGAGCGACGAAAAGTGCTCCCCCTGAATTGTTGAGACTGAAGCGCCCCCATGGACTTAGCGGTCTCATTGTCCTTTTTAATTTTTTCGAGGGTGGTGTCAACATCTGGGCCAAACAGTCTGTCAGGATTAACGGGCTGGTTGAGTATTGTTGTTTGAATGTCAGGTTTAAATCCTGATATGCGAAGCCATGCCTGTCGCCTTAACATGACGCTAGTGTTAATCGCCCTAGCCGCTGTATCAGCCACATCAAGTGCACACTTTATTGCGGCGTTTGAGATGAGCTTTCCCTCTTGTATGAGCATTTCGGCTGCCTCCTTAAACTCATCAGGTAGGTGTTGAAGGAGCTGTTCTAGGGTGTCGTAATGCGCTCTATCGTATCGTGCCAATAGTGCCTGTGTGTTTGATATACGCCAGATATTGGCAGCCTGCGCAGCCACCCGTTTGCCCGATGCCTCAAGCACTTTCGACTCCTTGTCTGGGGGAGGAGCTTCACCCGTTGTTTGGGAGTTTGCCCTCTTGCGGGCATTGGCGACCACCAACGAATCCAGAGGCAACTGTCCCCGAATATATGCAGGGTCCCCAGGTGCTGGCCTGTATTTCTTTTCGATACGTGGGTTTACCACTCTCGCCCTGGTACGTTCTTTAAAGATCTCTGGGGCATGCTTAAGGGCACCTTTTAGCATAGGAAGTTGTAGGAGAGTAGGGTCTGCAATCCTATGGTCACCCAGATTTTTGCTTTTTGCTGCACTGGTTTACGACTTTCCCTGGCTGTGGGCCTGCTAATCAGACCCACAGCCTAGCTGTTCTCTCTATCCAAATTGTACTCAGGTACTGAATTGGCACTGGGCCCTCTCCAAGTCCCTGTACCCAGGGCTGAGGTGTACCCAGAAGTCTCCCAGGGGCTGAAGCATGTATTATGCCACCCCTGGGCTGACTAACTAAACTGACACAACTGGCTGCACGACAGCTGGGGCAAGGTGGTGTACTCACCCTTTGCTTTAGATATAGTATACCTATATCTAACCCTAAAATGGACACACAGATCTCCTATCAGTCCCTCCTATGGCAGGCCTTAACAATCCTGAAGGCAGAGTGCTTGGAATCGTGTGAGATGGTGCCCTGGCATGAGCTGAGCCTGTCTGCGGCTTTCGGGATCCATCCTTTAGCCGTTTCCATGATATCGCATACCATATACTCTTAAGTGCATTATAATCCTCGCGGTTATGTGCCAACTCTGGTATCGCTTTATCAAAACATGTCGAGTAAGGTGTCATACGAATTGGAATACTAACCCATCACCAATTCTGGCGACGGGGTTAGCATTCCACCCTTCTAGAGGGACACGGCATGTATGTAACCCCTAACCCCGGTTAAAGTCAGACAGAGCCTTAGCATCCACAAAATGGATGCTGCCACCGAGACACAAGTCTGCCCTCCTGCTGCTGGGAGTCCTCCCAGAGCAGGAGATAAGGACAAAGGGTTTCCTGCCAGGGGCGGTGCCAGCACCGTCCCAGACAGGATTTTGTGTATTGTAGGTAGGCAGGGCTTCAGAGGAAGGTGACTGCACGTGGCACCCCGGTGCTCACTGTGCATAGGCTGGCTTGAACCAGTTCCAGGGACACTCCAGACCCTGTGCTGGGGAAAAGCCCACCAAGGAAGTGGGTGTAACCACCCCCCTCCTGGTCCCACCCCTAGGGCAGGACTTAGTCGCGTGCCAGCCCCCTTTTCCCAGATAAAGGTAGGGACTGGCCCCCTTCCAAATCAGATCATCTTTGAATCCTGAAACTACTTTCTACGAAAGGAACTCAAGACTTCTTCCTAAGATTTCTCCCTTGTGACTAAGGAGTAGTCACCCTGCATCCGCAGGCACCATCTAAAGAACACTGCGGTCTGCTGCAAGTCCTTCCTCCGGAATCCGACTGCCCAGCTCGACGAGAACCGGCTTCCCTGGCACCTCTGACCTCTACCCACCTCTACAGCCCAGCTGAGAACCGTGGGTGCGACGAGACCTCGAGGGACCGGCCATCTGCAAGACTGCACGACTTCTGCACAGCAAGCCCGCCGAGTAATTTCCTGGTGAGTGCTTTGGGGTCCGAGAAGCCCCGACCCTGAGCAGCTCCAGCACCGAAGTGCAGCCTCCCAGCATCTCCACGATCTGCGTGGGGCCCTTCTGCTTTTTGCTGCTCACCGCGTTGTTTGGCTACTAGCCCGCTGGCTTGTGGCCTTCTGAACGACGCCCGACGACATCACTGCTGCTGGTCTGGTTGCTCCAGACTGGCCCTTGCTCCCTTCCCGAAGAGGAGCACCCCGGACCCTCCTGGTCCACTCAAGGCGCCATTTTGAGTCCACCGCGTGGGCTTGAATTAGTCAAGGCTTGTTGCCCAATCCTGGGTAACTTCGACGCCGACAGCTTCATCCATCGTGGGACAGCTCGCCTCTCCATCCTGGTCGCCGACAACGCCTCCTGGTCCGTGAGATCTGCAGAGCCAGCGTCGCCCACTCACCTAGTCGAGGTGACTACCATCCGGTGCCCTCCTGGTGCCCACTGACTACTGGCTAGTAGTCACGAACTTGGTCCCCTCTGCTTTCAGGTATCATCCTTCTTCCAGATCCAGGCTTGGATCAACTCGAACAATCTTCACTGGTCGCCTGCCAGCATCTTTCTTCCAGGCTCCTGGTCCGGCAACGAGGATTCCCGACGTCTTTTGAGACCTATGCAGCTGCAGCCCCTGGGCTAGGTAACTTCGGCATTTCGGTGCCCCAGCATAGCCTCACTATCCAATGGTCAGGATCCACTGTCGTTTTCTCCCTACCAGGTCGGGTTCGCCCGTGAACACTAACTTTAACTTTACTAGCTTCCATAGACTTTGTCCCGCATCCCGCGTGAGAGTGCACACTCTGCACCCGAGTCCCCTAGGTCTCCTAGAAGTAATCTAACGATTCCCTAGTCAAGTCCTAGCGATTCCAAAGCCTATTAGTACTGTACTTACCTGCTAGTAATTTCGCATTCCACTTTTAAAGTATATGGTTTTTCGTGCCCCTCGGGCATTTGTGTATACCGTGCTAACTTAAGTATTTTCGTAAGAGTTTTGTTGTGTGCCTAGCACCCTGTCCTCATAAAGAGTACAGGGTTGTTGTGATTCTAATAAATACACTGTTTATTTTCATAACACTTGTGTGGTGTCCTTTCACTGGGTGTTCAAGGGGTAATGTGATGGTAAAACAGCTGGCTTAACACGCCCTCTAGAGTCTTAGCCTTAGACTGCTCGTATCCATGCTACTAGGATAGCTGGTCTATAAGGTTGACTTACAACCAATCAATAAGGGTTGTTTGGACTGATATATAGTGATCACTAGAATAGTGAACACTGCACATCAGGCCAACTTCTCACATTGGTGGCAGCGGTGGGATTTGAGCTTGCTGTTGTTTTACCACACATGCCCTAAGAATATCTTGTGAAAGATCACATAAGTCCTAAAGGTACATATAACTTAGCTTAGAATACTCTGAGTTCTACTGAACCAGCTGTTGTAGCTCCTAGGGCCTAGCACACCCTAAACTACAACTCTAGCAAGGGATCAGTAGGCAAACATATAGTGTAGGTAAGTGCACCACTTACACCTCACTAGAAAAAGCATGTCTGACCATGGAGAGTCCACTGAGACTCCCCTGGTAAGTGTTGCCCCTCCACAGGTCACTTCAAGATATGCAGCTCTCAGTTTCCAGGAGATGAGACAAGTCTGTACCTCCAGGAAACTGAAGCAGGGGTCTAACCCCACCATTCCCTTTCTGATAGGTCTCTTAGAGACATATGATGCCAGAAAGATTTCTCAGTTACATGAGAACATGCCAGCATTAGAGGGAACCTCTGGGGATCCAGACCTCCCCAACACTGCTACTGCAGTTGAGGAGGAGGAGGATCAGGAGGAACTCTCTGGGGATGAGGTAGACAAAGGTCTTGAGGTAGTCAGAAGGCTAACCAGGGCCAACTTAGACTTACTTGGGCTAGGATCTGGGGGACGCCCAGTACTAACCCGAAGTGGGCCTAACCTTGGAGTTAGGAGAGATAGATCTCTTTCTAGGGACTCCAATAGATCTCTGCACTCTAATGCCTCTTCCCAGAGGAGGAGGAACTCTCCACAGAGGAGAGTGACTTCCCCTCAGAGAATAGAGCATGAAGCTAGAATGAGACAGGCTGCTCTGAGGATTGAAAGGGAAGAACTTGCCCTGGCCAAAGAAAAGCTTGCCTTTGCTAGAGAGCAGCAGATGAGTGGGCTAGCTCCCACTGGTGGCAGCAATCTCCCAAGAGATAGAGAGAAGGGTTTAGATACTAAACACCTGACTAAAATAGTGCCCCCCTTTAAGCAAGGGGATGATATCCAGAAATGGATGGCTGCTCTGGAGAGGGCCTGCACTGTGCAGTGCATTCCCCAGAGTCAGTGGGCAGCTATACTGTGGCTCTCCTTTGATGGCAAAGGTAGAGATAAGCTCCTCACTACAAGAGTGGAGGATGCTAACAATTACCAGGTCCTGAAGAATACACTGGTTGATGGGTTTGGTTTAACCACTGAGCAGTACAGGTTGCTGTTCAGAGACACCCAGAAAACTCAGTCTCAGGACTGGTCTGACTTTGTGGATAGTGCCACTAAGGCTTTGGAGGGCTGGTTGCTGGGTAGCAAGGTTACAGATTGCACAGGATTGTATAATCTAATGATGAGAGAACAAATTTTAAACAATTGTCAGAACCAGTTGTTGCACCAGCACCTTGTTGATTCAGATCTGACCTCTCCCCAAGAATTGGGAAAGAAGGCAGACAAATGGGTCAGGACAAGGATCAAGCAGAACCAGAACCAGAACCAGGGTGGTCAGAAGAAAGCAGACCAGAAGGGTAATGTTAAGAATGAACAAAATGACCAGAAGTCTTCACCAGGTCCCCAACAAACCAAAGAGGGTGGGGGTCAGGCTTCCCAGAAGAAGAAGACTCAAGAAGGCCAGTCAAAAAGGTGGTGCCAGTACTGCAAAAGTAAATCTCACTGGTTTAGTGAGTGCACCAAAAGAGGAGGACAAACTCCTGCCACTACAGCCCCTAAGGCAACTGCACCCCCTAGTACAGTCAGTAGTGGTAGTGTACCTCCCAAGGCATTAGTTGGGTTAACCTTGGGTACTGAGGGGTCTGACAACTTAGTTGGCACACTCACTCAGGCTGTCCTTGTCTGTACAGGGGATGTGGATATGTCCCCTGAGATAAGTCCCAATACTTTGGGCAAATACAGGCAGACGCCTTTGATTAATGGCAAAATGGCTCAGGCCTATAGGGACACTTGTGCCAGTGTCACAATGGTGACACCTAACTTTGTGGACCCTGGACAGATCATGCCAGGTACTGATTTCCTGGTGACCAATGCCAGCAATGTCACTACTAGTCATAGTGTGGCAATTGTGGCTTTCTCCTGGGGTGGAGTGAAGGGACAAAAGAAAGTTGTAGTCAGTTCAGACCTCCCAGTTGATTGTTTGTTGGGCAATGATTTGGAGTCATCACAATGGTCAGAAGTGGAGCAGAGGACTCACATGGAAATGTTAGGCTTGCCAGCACATGTGCTTGCTGTGACTAGGTCACAGGCCAGAAAATGCCCCACTGAACAGGTGCTGGATCCTGAAATTATGGACCAGACACCTCCCAAGAAGAAGAGCAGTAGTGTTAAGGCTTTGCCTTCCCCCTTGCCCCAGGTTGAGGATCAAGTCTCTGAGGAGGCTGATCTGAGAGAACTGAGGGAAACTGAGCCTAAAGAGCTTGAACTTGATCAAGTTGAGTTTCTGGGCTCAGGGGGACCCTCCAGAGCAGACCTGGGGAAGGCACAGTTAGACTGCCCTTCCCTTGAACCCTTCAGACAGCAGGCTGCTGCTGAGGCTGCAGGGAATGCCACAGGTGCCCACAGAGTATACTGGGAAGGTGGACTCCTGTACTCTGAGTCAAGAGACCCCAAGCCTGGTGCAACCAGGAGGCTGGTCATCCCCTTGTCTCTGAGAGGTTTCCTTCTCACCTTGGCCCATGAGATTCCCCTTGCAGGTCATTTAGGTCAGACAAAGACTTGGGACAGGCTTGTCTCACACTTTCACTGGCCCCATATGAATGAGAATACCAAGGAGTTTTGTCGCTCCTGTGTCACTTGCCAAGCCAGTGGTAAGTCAGGTGGCACAACAAAGGCCCCCCTTATACCACTACCTGTGGTGGGGGTTCCCTTTGAAAGAGTGGGGATTGACATTGTTGGTCCAATGGAACCCCAGACAGCATCAGGGCACAAGTTTATACTGGTGGTGGTGGACCATGCCACCAGGTATCCTGAAGCTATTCCCCTGAGGACCACCACAGCTCCTGTGGTGGCAAGAGCCCTAGTTGGAGTGTTCTCCAGAGTGGGTTTTCCAAAGGAGGTCGTTTCTGACAGAGGTACAAACTTCATGTCAGGATATCTGACTGCAATGTGGAAGGAGTGTGGTGTGAACTACAAGTTCACCACACCCTACCACCCACAATGCAATGGGCTTGTTGAGAGATTCAACAGGACCCTGAAAGGGATGATTCATGGACTACCTGAAACTCTTAGGAGAAGATGGGATGTCCTGATCCCCTGCCTCTTGTTTGCTTACAGAGAGGTCCCACAGAAGGGGGTTGGCTACAGCCCTTTTGAGCTTCTGTATGGGCATCCTGTGAGAGGACCCCTGTGTTTGGTGAAGGAAGGATGGGAGAGACCTCTCAAAAAGCCTGCAACCAACATAGTGGACTATGTACTTGGTCTCCGCTCCAGGATGGCTGAGTATATGGAAAAGGCATCTAAAAACCTTGAGGCCACCCAAGAACTTCAAAAAGCTTGGCATGACCAAAAGGCTGTTCTGACTGTGTACCAGCCAGGACAGAAGGTGTGGGTGCTGGAGCCAGTGGCCCCAGCAGCTCTGAAAGACAAATGGTCTGGGCCCCACACCATCATTGAGCAAAAGGGAGAGGTTACCTACTTGGTGGACCTTGGAACTCCCAGGAGCCCTCTCATGAGGGACAGGAGGAAGAGAGTGACCCTCTCCCAGACCTGCTCACTCAGAATCCTGATGATGGATCAGTTGATGGTGTTGTCTTTTGTGGCAGCCTCACTGAACATCAGCAACAGGATTGCAGGCAAGTTCTGCAATCCTACAGACATATGTTCTCTCTGACACCCAGCCAAACTGATTGGTGTACCCATGATGTTGACACTGGAGACAGTCTGCCTGTCAAGAGTAAAATCTACAGACAGCCTGATCATGTTAGAGACTGCATCAAAACTGAAGTGCAGAAAATGTTGGAGCTGGGAGTCATTGAGCCCTCAGATAGCCCTTGGGCTAGCCCAGTAGTTCTAGTGCCAAAGCCTCACACCCAGGGTGGTAAGAGAGAGATGAGGTTTTGCGTAGACTACAGAGGCCTCAATGCAGTCACTAAGACTGATGCCCACCCAATTCCAAGAGCAGATGAACTTATAGATAAATTGGCTTCTGCCAAATTCTTAAGTACATTTGATTTGACAGCTGGGTATTGGCAAATCAGGTTAGCTGAGGAAGCCAAACCCAAGACAGCATTTTCTACCCCTGGTGGGCATTATCAGTTTGTGGTAATGCCCTTTGGTTTGAAAAATGCACCTGCCACCTTCCAAAGGTTGGTGAATCAAGTCCTCACTGGGCTGGATGACTTCTGTGCAGCATATCTTGATGATATTGCTGTCTTTAGCTCCACCTGGGAGGATCACCTGGTCCACCTGAGGAAAGTGTTAGAGGCCCTGCAAAAGGCAGGCCTCACTATCAAGGCCACAAAGTGCCAGATAGGGCAGTCACAGGTTGTATACCTGGGCCACCTTGTAGGTGGAGGCCAGGTTCAGCCACTGGAGAGTAAGATACAGGCCATCAAGGACTGGACTCCTCCAATCACCCAGACTCAGGTTCGAGCTTTCTTGGGCCTGACTGGGTACTATAGGAAGTTTGTCAGAAATTATGGGTCCATAGTGACCCCTCTTAATGACCTGACAAGCAAAAAGATGCCAAAGAAAGTTCAGTGGACAGCAAGCTGTCAGAAAGCATTCAATGACCTAAAGCAGGCCATGTGCGCAGCACCTATCCTAAAGAGTCCAGATTACTCCAAGCCATTCATTGTCCAAACAGATGCTTCTGAGTTGGGTGTGGGGGCTGTTCTGTCTCAACTGAATTTTGATGGTAATGATCAGCCTATTGCTTTCATTAGTAGAAGGTTGACACCCAGAGAGAAAAATTGGTCAGCTATTGAGAGGGAGGCCTTTGCTGTGGTCTGGGCCCTGAAGAAGCTGAGGGCCTACTTGTTTGGCACTCACTTCACCATTCAGACAGACCATAAGCCCCTCTTGTGGCTAAATCAGATGAAGGGTGAAAACCCCAAACTGCTTAGGTGGTCCATTTCCCTACAGGGGATGGATTTTACAGTGGAGCATAGACCTGGTACTGATCACAGCAATGCTGATGGGCTCTCCAGGTATTTCCACTTAGAGCAAGAAGACTCACCTGGTCAAGGTTAGTTTATTGTCCCAAAGTTGGGGGGGGGGGGTCATGTAGGAGAGTAGGGTCTGCAATCCTATGATCACCCAGATTTTTGCTTTTTGCTGCACTGGTTTACGACTTTCCCTGGCTGTGGGCCTGCTAATCAGACCCACAGCCTAGCTCTTCTCTCTATCCAAATTGTACTCAGGTACTGAATTGGCACTGGGCCCTCTCCAAGTCCCTGTACCCAGGGCTGAGGTGTACCCAGAAGTCTCCCAGGGGCTGAAGCATGTATTGTGCCACCCCTGGGCTGACTAACTAAACTGACACAACTGGCTGCACGACAGCTGGGGCAAGGTGGTGTACTCACCCTTTGCTTTAGATATAGTATACCTATATCTAACCCTAAAATGGACACACAGATCTCCTATCAGTCACTCCTATGGCAGGCCTTAACAATCCTGAAGGCAGAGTGCTTGGAATCGTGTGAGATGGTGCCCTGGCATGAGCTGAGCCTGTCTGCGGCTTTCGGGATCCATCCCTTAGCCGTTTCCATGATATCGCATACCATATACTCTTAAGTGCATTATAATCCTCGCGGTTATGTGCCAACTCTGGTATCGCTTTATCAAAACATGTCGAGTAAGGTGTCATACGAATTGGAATACTAACCCCTCGCCAATTCTGGCGACGGGGTTAGCATTCCACCCTTCTAGAGGGACACGGCATGTATGTAACCCCTAACCCCGGTTAAAGTCAGACAGAGCCTTAGCATCCACAAAATGGATGTTGCCACCGAGACACAAGTCTGCCCTCCTGCTGCTGGGAGTCCTCCCAGAGCAGGAGATAAGGACAAAGGGTTTCCTGCCAGGGGCGGTGCCAGCACCGTCCCAGACAGGATTTTGTGTATTGTAGGTAGGCAGGGCTTCAGAGGAAGGTGACTGCACGTGGCACCCCGGTGCTCACTGTGCATAGGCTGGCTTGAACCAGTTCCAGGGACACTCCAGACCCTGTGCTGGGGAAAAGCCCGCCAAGGAAGTGGGTGTAACCACCCCCCTCCTGGTCCCACCCCTAGGGCAGGACTTAGTCGCGTGCCAGCCCCCTTTTCCCAGATAAAGGTAGTGACTGGCCCCCTTCCAAATCAGATCATCTTTGAATCCTGAAACTACTTTCTACGAAAGGAACTCAAGACTTCTTCCTAAGATTTCTCCCTTGTGACTAAGGAGTAGTCACCCTGCATCCGCAGGCACCATCTAAAGAACACTGCGGTCTGCTGCAAGTCCTTCCTCCGGAATCCGACTGCCCAGCTCGACGAGAACCGACTTCCCTGGCACCTCTGACCTCTACCCACCTGTACAGCCCAGCTGAGAACCGTGGGTGCGACGAGACCTCGAGGGACCGGCCATCTGCAAGACTGCACGACTTCTGCACAGCAAGCCCGCCGAGTAATTTCCTGGTGAGTGCTTTGGGGTCCGAGAAGCCCCGACCCTGAGCAGCTCCAGCACCGAAGTGCAGCCTCCCAGCATCTCCACGATCTGCGTGGGGCCCTTCTGCTTTTTGCTGCTCACCGCGTTGTTTGGCTACTAGCCCGCTGGCTTGTGGCCTTCTGAACGACACCCGACGACATCACTGCTGCTGGTCTGGTTGCTCCAGACTGGCCCTTGCTCCCTTCCCGAAGAGGAGCACCCCGGACCCTCCTGGTCCACTCAAGACGCCATTTTGAGTCCACTGCGTGGGCTTGAATTAGCCAAGGCTTGTTGCCCAATCCTGGGTAACTTCGACGCCGACAGCTTCATCCATCGTGGGACAGCTCGCCTCTCCATCCTGGTCGCCGACAACGCCTCCTGGTCCGTGAGATCTGCAGAGCCAGCGTCGCCCACTCACCTAGTCGAGGTGACTACCATCCGGTGCCCTCCTGGTGCCCACTGACTACTGGCTAGTAGTCACGAACTTGGTCCCCTCTGCTTTCAGGTATCATCCTTCTTCCAGATCCAGGCTTGGATCAACTCGAACAATCTTCACTGGTCGCCTGCCAGCATCTTTCTTCCAGGCTCCTGGTCCGGCAACGAGGATTCCCGACGTCTTTTGAGACCTATGCAGCTGCAGCCCCTGGGCTAGGTAACTTCGGCATTTCGGTGCCCCAGCATAGCCTCACTATCCAAGGGTCAGGATCCACTGTCGTTTTCTCCCTACCAGGTCGGGTTCGCCCGTGAACACTAACTTTAACTTTACTAGCTTCCATAGACTTTGTCCCGCATCCCGCGTGAGAGTGCACACTCTGCACCCGAGTCCCCTAGGTCTCCTAGAAGTAATCTAACGATTCCCTAGTCAAGTCCTAGCGATTCCAAAGCCTATTAGTACTGTACTTACCTGCTAGTAATTTCGCATTCCACTTTTAAAGTATATGGTTTTTCGTGCCCCTCGGGCATTTGTGTATACCGTGCTAACTTAAGTATTTTCGTAAGAGTTTTGTTGTGTGCCTAGCACCCTGTCCTCATAAAGAGTACAGGGTTGTTGTGATTCTAATAAATACACTGTTTATTTTCATAACACTTGTGTGGTGTCCTTTCACTGGGTGTTCAAGGGGTAATGTGATGGTAAAACAGCTGGCTTAACACGCCCTCTAGAGTCTTAGCCTTAGACTGCTCGTATCCATGCTACTAGGATAGCTGGTCTATAAGGTTGACTTACAACCAATCATCAATAAGGGTTGTTTGGACTGATATATAGTGATCACTAGAATAGTGAACACTGCACATCAGGCCAACTTCTCACAGAAGTGTCTTAACTGTTCTTTCTGAGACAGAGAAAGTGTCAAACAAAAAATCTTCCTCCACCGGGTCAGCATGCATGTCCACATCATGATTTGCAGCTGCCCTCTCTATCAAAGCATTAAATGCTGCTGAATCCTCAGTTGGTGATGTACGTGCACCAAAACCCTGTGGGTCCTGTACCACCTGATGTCCTCCCTGGTCACCAGTGACGTCATATGAGTCCTGTTGACCATCAGGGTCATTGGCAGCTGGGAAATTGTACTGGTCATATTGGTTATCATCCTCTCCCCCTGACTGGTTGGGGGAAGGTGATGGACTCCTCCTTGGTGGTGGCTGAATAGGTTCAACAAGGGCAGGAATGTCCTGTGCCGCCCTCTTCTTTTTTAGTGGAATGACATAGGATTCCAATGGTTGGGAAGTGATCTTTCTTTTATAGAGGGTCAATTTCCCTGTTTCAGCATCGATGTAATGCTCAGATTGGTCTTCTGAGGCATTCGTCGGCACCGATCTGGGTGCAAACGCCTTTGGTGCCACCTTAGGTGGCAGAGTGTAGAGAAGCTTGGTCGAAGTCTTCGCAGGTGTGTCCACCGGTTTCGGAGCCGACGGGGTGGGAGCCGTTGACGTCAAAGTCTTCTCCCGAATACGTTTGAGGGAGTCGGTGACCTGTTTTGTGAACGAGGCGGAGGGTTTGGTACCCGACGCCCGATGTTCGGTAGCGTCGGAGGCGCTTGGTGTGGACGAGTGTGCCGCCGACTAATCTTCTGCTCCAACGGCTCCTGGCTCCGTCGTAGGCTTAGGCGCCGACGCCGTTGCTGCAGACCCGGCATCCGTGTGCCGATGCGTTGTGCCTCCGGCCTTCGGATCGTGGCTCTTAGTTGACTTCGATTCGACTGTGCGTTTACTTGTGGGCGCCGCAGCTTTGTCCGAAGGCGCGTCAACAGCCTCAGTGGAACGTGCCGGAGCGACCGTGCTCGAGACGTGATGGACAACCTTCTTAGAGGACGGCTTCTTGGCCACCCTCTGCTGCGCTGTCGATTCGACAGTTTTCTTCGACTTCGGAGGGCCGGAGGGCGACGGAGTCGATGAGGGAGCACGCTTTGAAATTTTTGTTGGGACGTCGGCCATTTTAGGTGTTGTCGATTCCGAAGGTTTCGGTTTCGTTTTTGGTGGGACGTCGGCCATCTTCGGTGTAGTCGAGTCCGAAGGTTTCGGTTTCTGTTTCGATACGCGCAATGGCGGCTCCGCTGGAGTGTCCGTGGCCGGGCCAGAAGGCGGGGCCGGGGATAGCGGTGCAGGGTCGTGAGTAAGGCCGAGTGGCGATCCCGTGACCTAAGCCTGAGTCATGTAACTTTCGGGGCATAGCTCTTCCTCTGAGCTATCTTCCGCGGCCCCATAAACTTCTTCGTCGTCCCCTACCTCCTCGACGTATTCAAGGTCTTGGCCCAGTCCTTCGACGTGTTCTTCGGGATCGGCCTGGACCTCCGTCGACGGGGGTGAAATCTGAAGATGATGGCTTTGGCCTTCTTCTGCGGGGTCGTCGAATATATCGGAGCCGCTCGCTGTGCCTCAAGGCGCACCGCGCGCCGAAGCTTGAGCGTTTTCTTGGACCTGAACTTAGAGCAGGTCATGCAGTTGTCCTCGTTGTGGTCCGGCGAGAGGCATTTATTACAGACTGGATGCACGTCGATATGTGGATATTTGGATCCACAGACGGGGCAGAACTTGAACGGACTCCGCTCCATGAGAAGTTCGTCGGAGTCTTGCTGCAACGAGAGGGCCTCGATGTTGGAAGAGTCACTCGACTCCGCAGAATCCCGACTCAAAAAGCCGGATGATGCTCGAGACCGCACGCAAACAATACCGACGCAGGTAACGAAGGCCTTTTGGCCTTAAGAAGAGACTTTTACGATTCCGACACGGAGACGTCGAAATCACATTCGAACCCAATGGCGGAAAAAAAACAATCTGGGGATGGAGTCTATGCCCATGCGCACTGTAGTCCAGGGGAGGAGCCACCTATCTCGTGATACTTCGAAGACTCTTCCAGGACAACAATGTGCAATCATCCGGACCCAACACTAGGCGGCGATCTATGCACTAGATATGAATTTAGCAGCCCACATGCCTCGAACATAGGCCTTATGTGAGAAGTTGGCCTGATGTGCAGTGCTCACTGTTCTAGTGATCACTATATATCAGTCCAAACAACCCTTATTGATGATTGGTTGTAAGTCAACCTTATAGACCAGCTATCCTAGTAGCATGGATACGAGCAGTCTAAGGCTAAGACTCTAGAGGGCGTGTTAAGCCAGCTGTTTTACCATCACATTACCCCTTGAACACCCAGTGAAAGGACACCACACAAGTTGTTATGAAAATAAACAGTGTATTTATTTATAACAAGACTACCCTGGCTCTTTATGAGACAGGGAGCTAAGCACACAACAAAACTCTTATAAAAATACTTAAGTTAGCACAGTATACACAAATGCCCGAGGGGCACGAAAAACCATATACTCTGAAAGTGGAATGCGAAATTACTAGCAGGTAAGTACAGTACTAATAGGCTTTGGAATCGCTAGGACTTAGCTATAGAATCGTTAGATTACTTCTAGGAGGCCCAGGGGACTCGGGTGCAGAGTGTGCACTCTCACGCGGGATGCGGGACAAAGTCTATGATAGCTAGTAAAGTTAAAGTTAGTGTTCACGGGCGAACCCGACCTGGTAGGGAGAAAACGACAGTGGATCCTGACCCTTGGATAGTGAGGCTATGCTGGGGCACCGAAATGCCGAAGTTACCTAGCCCAGGGGCTGCAGCTGCATAGGTCTCAAAAGACGTCGGGAATCCTCGTAGACGAACCAGGAGCCTGGAAGAAAGATGCTGGCAGGCGACCAGTGAAGAGAGTTCGAGTTGATCCAAGCCTGGATCTTGAAGATGGATGACACCTGAAAGCAGAGGGGACCAAGTTCGTGACTACTAGCCAGTAGTCAGGTGGCACCAGGAGGGCACCGGATGGTAGTCACCTCGGCTAGGTGAGTGGGCGACGCTGGGCTCTGCAGATCTCACGGACCAGGAGGCGTTGTCGGCGACCAGGATGGAGGGGCGAGCTGTCCCACGATGGATGAAGCTGTCGGCGTCGAAGAACCCAGGATTGGGCAACAAAGCCTTGGCTAATTCAAGCCCACGCGGTGGACTCAAAATGGCGTCTTGAGTGGACCAGGAGGGTCCGGGGTGCTCCTCTTCTGGAAGGGAGCAAGAGCCAGTCTGGAGCAACCAGACCAGCAGCAGTGAAGTCGTCGGGCGTCGTTCAGAAGGCCACAAGCCAGCGGGCTAGTAGCCAAACAACGCGGTGGGCAGCAAAAAGCAGAAGGGCCCCACGCCGATCGTGGAGATGCTGGGGGGCTGCTCTTCGGTGCTGGAGCTGCTCAGGGTTGGGGCTTCTCGGACCCCAAAGCACTCGCCAGGAGATTACTCGGCGGGCTTGCTGTGAAGAAGTCGTGCAGTCTTGGCAATAGTCGGTCCCTTGAGGTCTCGTCGCACTCACGGTTCTCAGCTTGGCTGTAGAGGTGAGTAGAGGTCGGAGGTGCCAGGGAAGCCGGGTCTTGTCGAGCTGGGCAGTCGGATTCCGGAGGAAGGACTTGCAGCAGACCGCAGTGTTCTTAAGGTGGTGCCTGCGGATGCAGGGTGACTACTCCTTAGCCACAAGGGAAAATCTTGAAGAAGAAATCTTGATGTCCTTTCGTAGAAAGTCGTGTCTTGATTCCAAAGATGATCTAATTTGGAAGGGGGCCTGCTCCTACCTTTATCTGGGAAAAGGGGGCTGGCACGCGACTAAGTCCTGCCCTATGGGTGGGACCAGGAGGGGGGTGGTTACACCCCTCTCCTTTGGCGGGCTTTCCCCAGCTCAGGGGCTGGAGTGCCCCTGGAACTGGTTCAAGCCGGCCTATGCACAGTGAGCACCGGGGTGCCACTTGCAGTCACCTTCCTCTAAAGCCCTGCCTACCTAGAATACACAAAATCCTGTCTGGGACGGTGCTGGCACCGCCCCTGGCAGGAAACCCTTTGTCCTTGCCTCCTGGGCTGGGAGGACTCCCAGCAGCAGGAGGGCAGACTTGTGTCTCGGTGGCAGCATCCATTTTGTGGAGCGAAGGCTCTGTCTGATTTTAACCGGGGTTACAGGTTACATACATGTCGTGTCCCTCTAGAAGGGTGGAATGCTAACCCCGTCGCCAGAATTGGCGAGGGGTTAGTATTCCAATTCGTATGACACCTTACTCGACATGTTTTGATAAAGCGATACCAGAGTTGGCACATAACCGCGAGGATTATAATGCACTTAAGAGTATATGGTATGCGATATCATGGAAACGGCTAAGGGATGGATCCCGAAAGCCGCAGACAGGCTCAGCTCATGCCAGAGCACTATCTCACACGATTCCAAGCACTCTGCCTTCAGGATTGTTAAGGCCTGCATAGGAGTGACTGATAGGAGATCTGTGCGTCCATTTTAGGGTTAGATATAGGTATACTATATCTAAAGCAAAGGGTGATTACACCACCTTGCCCCAGCTGTCGTGCAGCCAGTTGTGTCAGATCTGGATGGCCAGCCAGGGGTGGCATAATACATGCTGCAGCCCCTGGTAGGCCCTGGTTACACCTATGCCCTGGGTACCTAAGGTACACTGTACAGGGACTGATAAGGTGACTCAGTATCCAATTAGATATGTACCTAGGGTACATGGAAGCCATTTTACAGAGAGAGCAGTAGGCCTGGGGTCCTGAATAGCAGGGCCCCAGGTCAACTAAGTCAGAAAACCAGCAAAACACCAGGCAAAAAGTTGGGGGCAACCATAGTCAGGGATCTACCTTCCTACACCTTATCTGAACATGAACCAGCGAAGGAGAAGAAGCTGAAGACATCACTAGAGCTGGTTGAGGAGATGAGAAAGTCATAGTGGAGGTGGTAGACGTAGCCACATGAGAGGAAACACACTCCTTTTTTGACGTTGACATTGTCAAAGGTGGCACCTGAGGAGGCATAGACTGAAGATTTCTTGGGAACTGTAGATTTCCCAGACTTCTTAGCGGACGCACTATCCATCCTAACAGATGGAAGAAGCTTCTTTGAAACACTAGGTCCAGAAGAATCCAGAGAAGGTTGGGCCTCTTTTGCCACCTTCGCCCTGGGAGATGAAACTTCAGCTCCAGCCTTCCTCTTACTGGAAATACGAGAAGAACAAGACGCAGTGCTTCCTACCTCAGACAAAGGGTCGTCCTTGTCTTTTAGTCTGTTAAGCCACAACAGCAGTCGTCCTTCTCTGTCCCTGATGGTCTTAGGGGGAAAGGTCCGGCAGATCTTGCACTCCTTTGCCTTATGGTCAGGATAAAGGCAATATAAACATTTCTTGTGGGGATCTTCTTTAAATAACCTAAGTTTTCCACAAGAATCACAGGACCTGAACAGTGATTTAGAAGTAGACATTTGAAAAGTCTTAAGAAAATACTAGTCTTGAAGAAAAACTGAGCAGAGCTCAGGGAGACTCCCTTCACACGACGTGCGGTAGAAAATCTGAGAGCCTGAGCCTCTGGGGAGAAAATTCTGGTGGGTGCTGTCGCCTGATTGGCTGCAGTTTGGACTAACACATAATGACTAAGATAGTCACGAGTGGGGAAGTTTTTTCTACTGTAGCTGGTGCTACTTATTTCCTGGTTTGGTATTTCTGATATTTGCTATATATTTTATGGCATATTATTGCTTTTTTATATACCGTGGGACTCCTACTCCGACGACGGGGAATGATTCAGGCATGTGAATCTATGAAAGACACCCCTAATACTGGAGAACATACGCTCCTTGAGCCCAGAAACAAAGCCTTTCCTGGGCAGAGGTGTTCACACCTCCCCCATGCCAGGAAGAACCATCTGTGGTAGGGGAGCTTCAAAGGCCTGGCAGCCTTTGTAATGCGACCCCCAGCCTCTCCTGCAATCAGGAGCAGGGCCCCTTCCTGTCTCCCCTCCCTTTCGGCGGAAAGACGGAGGGGAAAACTAGCCAGCCCAAGAGGTGTGCCCACCTCTGCCAACTCGACCCCTCAGGTGGGGGAGGCGAGGTTAAGCCCACTCTCAAGTGCTCCACGTATGGCAGATGGCAGGCATTCTCAGGACTAGGGATTGTGCTCACACCCCCACGTGGGGTGAGCACACCACGGGTATAGTTAACCTAAGGTCAGTAGTCCATTGGCTACTGACCTCAAGATCCCTAAAACGCCCCCTAAATACAGTATTTAGGGGGCAGCCCTGAACCAAGAAGGCAGATCCAGCAACAACAAGAAAAGAAAATAAGAAGGACTGAAGAGCCGTGCAGAGCTAACAAGAGGATGACGTCCACTGACTTGGCCCCAGCCCCCACCTCCACTGGCTGCCTATGAGGCAAAGAGCATCCTTTAAAATGATGTGCATCACTCATAGAGCACTTCACAAAACTGGCCCCCTCATCCTCAGAAATAGGATTCAGCTCTACGCGCCCACTCGGAACCTCCGCTCCCAATCTCTGGCTCGCCCAAAAACTTGCAGGGTAAAGAGAGCCAGGATGGGCGAACGCGCTTTCTCTCACCTTGCAGCCGCCAAATGGAACGAACTACCCACAGCCCTCCGACTCACAGAAGACCATCTAACATTTAGGAAGCAGCTAAAATCTTTCCTCTTTCCCCTTCCCGAATAAATCTCCTCCGGACTGTCATCCACGCCACTTTCACATTAGCAAACACAGCGCCGTGATATCCTATCTAGGATGATTGTTAGCGCTTTATAAGAACCTAAAATAAATAAATACAGGCCTGTCTCCCCTTGAACCTGCGAAACCCCGGTGTGTCCTGCAGCCAGCAACCTCAAAAACCCGGAGGTCCTGCTTGACTTCACTTCAAAGACTGAAATCCTGTGAATACCGGACTTGTTCAAACTGCAGCTTCTGGTGCCAGCCAGAAACCGCAAATCCAGCCCACTATGCACCCACTGAACCCGGCCCGAGCTAGAGTGGAAAAACACCACGAGGAGGTCCCCCGCCCCGGCGATCCTGACCCCTGATCTGCCTCAAACCCCAGACGACACCTGCAACCTCAATCCAGAGCCCCCCCCCCTACCGCGACCAGAGCGGGTAAGAAAATCCAAAATCCAAAGGCACCCCTGCACCTGACACCCCAAGGCCTTGTGCGCCCAAACTAAAGGTGCCTAATCAACCCATGAGATCCCAACTTACCCCTCGAAGTGGTGGTCGCACCTGGAAGATCCTCGACCTAGAACCTGCAGTGTTTCTTTGCCCCGGAGGTTCCCCATTGCCATCCGGGCACCCGGCCGCCCTAGTGCTGCTGAGGGTGCACCTTTGGTGCTACCTTGGTCCCCCAACGTGCCCTGAGCTTAACCCTAACAGCTTTGCTCCCACAATCCAGTGGCCTGCTTGCCAGCAGCCCCCTGGAGGCCCCTTATCCCCTATTGGATAACATTGGGCCTCAACACTCTGCACCCGGCCACCCTAGTGCAGCTGAGGGTACAACAACCGTGCATCACTGACCCTGGGGGACCCCTGAGTCTAACCCCAGAACCTTAACTCCCACAGTCGAATACTTACATGTGAACCGCTAACCTGTTTTTCTCCCATAGGGAAACATGGACACTTTTTCTTCAAAAAGTTTCCAAGTGTGGAGTTTTGAAATCTAAAAATAGTCTTTAGAAATCGCACAAATAACCAAAACTTGTTTACTTATCTGTTTGCAGGTCCCAGGGCTGAATCTAGGTATCCAGCACTGAGTTAGAAAAGTAACGTAAAAAGTAACAACTGAAATTTACTGAAAACGCCTATTCATTCCAATGTACTTTATTTGCTAAGTGTTGCATACTACTGCTGCCCTGTAAATCAAAGAAAGTACAATTTCTATTGCATCTTCAAACTGTTCACACAAGTAATTTATTACTGCAAAGTATTTTTATGCTTACCTGTGCCAAGCTTGCTTGCTTCTAGAAATAAAACAGTATATTTTTTATACAAAAACAATTGGCCTAGACTTCAGTTCTTAGTGTGTGAATTCATTTGCTGACTAAGTGTGTACATCAAATGCTTAACACGGTCCTCTGATACTGACTTACTGTTCGGCCAAGCTACCACTTTAGAGAGTAAGGTTCTATCTAACTTTAACCTCTGCCAAACCTCTGGAGACCCTTGGACTCTATACACTGTACCTCACTTTGGTGCAGTATATATAGAGCCAGTTTCTTACAATAGTGCACCCAGCTAGAGGGGTGGCTAACCTATTCCATTGGCAGTGGGTTGTAGGCATGACACACAGGGTTATGTGCCATGTCGACTCTTCACTTTGTTCTGCACCAAAAAACATGTGTGTGTGTGTGTGTGTGTGTGTGTGTGTGTGTGTGTGTGTGATGTGTGTGTGTGTGTGTGTGATGTGTGTGTGTGTGTGTGTGTGTGTGTGTGTGCCTGTGACTTTTGAGGCCTTCCCTGGTCACAGTGCCCAAGGTACTTTTTACACGGGAATTGCATGTGGGCAGGAAGTTTGTGCAATTTGGGTGTGCAACAGTACAGATTTAGGGAAAGAACATAGGCCCTGGGTACCTGGCTGGCAGGAACCCAGGTCACACTTAGTCAAAGAGCATCAACATCAGGCAAAAAGTGGGGGGGCAACAATGCAAAAAGGGGCACTTTCCTACGCTCATCCAATGCAAGAGAGTCAGCAGGCCTGAGCAAGAAAGGGAGCCCACTGAAGCCAAATAAGACCCTCAAGAGGACCCACAGGCCGGAAGAGACACGAGTCGCTAGAGGACCTCGAGCAGCTCGCTAAAGATGCAGGCACACAGTGCAGAGGATGCAGTGAGAATGAAGATCTTGGCAGTATGGGCTGCTGGAGCTTCTTGTAGCCCGAAGATCTCTGGAGTGCAGCGCCAACAAGCCTTGGCAAAGGCAAGTCGATGCGGTGCACTGGGATTCTGTTCGAGCGGTTCAGAGGAATACTGGCATCATACTTGCTGAGAGGACAAGTCAGGCCTCCAGGGAGTTTGCAGAACAACCACCTGTGTTGCTGAGCCTTTCAGAGTCTGTGGGATGTCAGGAATAGCAGACCGGTCAGCTTAGTTGCAGTGCCTGCAGACGCGGGGGAGTGACTCCTTCACTCCGAGGGAGATTACTTCGGGGTGCCACTCATGACAACTGGCCTGGAGAAGAACCTGGATGGAACGCAGGCAGAAACAGCGAATAACACTGGAGGAACAGCGAGACCAAGATGTCGAGAAGGTCGAAGTGATTTCGGGTTTGAATCTTGTCCCACGACAAATCTGAAGAGCCACCCACAGGTAAGCCCTCAAGTACCCTAGGGAAAGGGTTGGGACAATTCAAGGGTCCCTCCCAGAGGGGCTAGACAGAAGAGGATACCCCATGTCCTTTGTTCAGTTTCGCGCCAGAGTGGGAGCTACGGGCTCCCTCAACTGGCTAAGACAGGAGTATGCAAGAAGGTCAGCAAATATGCCCTTCAAAGCATTCTGTTGGCGCTGGCAAGTGCTCCCACCCTAGCCCAATACACTAAGTTCTGTCTGGGAGGTGGTCACACCTCCGTGACAGGAAACCTATTGTTCTACCTTCTCCTGCTTGAGCGCAGCAGTAGGAGGACAGAATAATGTCTGGGGTCGGCAGCACCGCTAGCTTGCTGGCAGACCCTGGAAGGCTGTTACCAGGAGTACTGGGGATCCTGTAGAAGCCTGTGTGGAGTGGTGTGGCTCCCTAGTTAGAGGCGGCAGAACCAGAGGACGGCCCGGGACCAGGGTTCAATTCCCGACGCGGCAGGGTCGTGGACCAGGGTCAGCGGACTCGATAATTCTCGCTTCGGTGCCTACTCTAACCAGGGATCACACTCGGTAACTCTGGGCATTAGCTTGCCTCATCTCCACAATGGCCCCCCACATACACCGGGGATGCCTGGTTTCACCTTGGAGATACCCAGCAGGGATCATCTCACAGGGAAAGCCAGGACGGGTTCCCCAGTGGTCTACAGCGCTGGAACACCCCATTGCTGGGGTATCCATGCGCTTTACAAGACAACATAACATAACATAACAGTGCACAGACGCATTCCTCAAACACCAGTAACTGTGTTGGGGTATGATTTCCACATGTTTGATATCAAACATGCCTAGGTTCGGCACAGCCAATCTATAGTTAGCCATCGTGTAATGACGCATGGCCACTATATATATCAAAATTGCTGAGTGCACTTACAAAGCCTGTAGAATCGATTCTGGGAATTGTATGGGGTGTCCTACTGAGGCACGGCACCCTTACACTTAAAACCTAGCACCCTGCCTTCAGGTTTGATAGGCCTAGCTTAGGGGTGACTTATAGGGTTTAAGTGCAGTGACTCACAAGGAAGCTTATATCTGTCGTAAGTGGTGCTAACGCCAGCTTACAAAGGCTGCAATGGCAGGCCTGTAGTCACAGTTTGAGTGGTCTCTCATCGGTGGCATAATACATGCTGCAGTCCATAGGAGACCCCAGTTGTACCTATGCCTTGTTTACCTTAGTACCGTATACTAGGGACTCATATGGGTACACCAGTAGCCAACTGGGAAGGTACCAAAGTACTTACCACTGTCCAATTAAAGGGAGGAAGCACAGTGACTGAGGCCGTGATTAGCAGGATCCAAGTCAGACAAGTCCTAAAAAAAGAACAATGCTAGCAAAAAGTGGGGGTAACCATGAAAGCAGATCTTCCTTTCCTACCCTCACTGTCCGTTGCTTTTATGTTGACTGCAGAATGGTCGAGTCATCTTCGGACTGGGACTCTGACTTATGGATGAAGAGTGATTCCTCTTGTGCGGCTGAAGCTTCTTCTTCCTCTTCTTGTCAGCCGAAGATGTCTGGGACATCGTCTGCTTGTTTAAGCTGCATTTCCTGTCATCTTGCACGGCGATCCTGAAAGGTCTTTATGGACTGAAAGGATTTGTAGGCCTCACAGGTGTCTTCTCTATGCTCGGGCGAGAGGCATAAGTTACAAACAGGATGTTGTTCGGTGTGAGGGTATTTCGACGTGGCCCTTCGGACAGAAACGGAAAAGAGTGCATTCCATTAGCAGGTCATTCTCCGTGAGTGTGGAAATTGAGAAGTTTTTGCCCGGCGCAGCCTTGGACTGAGGAAGCAAGCTGAAGACCCGCTTCGGAAAGGTTGTACGAGATGCAAAGTAGACCGATCGAGACAATACCGTCAAATTGAAATAAAAGACCCGAAGGGAGTCCGAAGAAGTCTCAAACCGGAGCGCGAGATTCTACATCCGAACCAGTTAGTGGAAAAAACAATCTGAAGATAGTGCCGATTACCATGTGCAGTATTCCCAGGAGTCGCCACCACACAGCCCCGTAACGCGGAAAAAAAATTATTGTAACAAAAACAACTTGTAATAATCCAAGCTCAACACTAGATGGCGAACTTATGCAAAGCAAGTGTATCCACAGCACACGTGCCTCGAACAGTATACTTCCTGAGGTTGGTGAGAGGGAGGCTAGCGGTTTCTAAATAACTTTTTGCTCACGTGGAAGCCCTGGAAGCAGGCTGGTTTTTCCCCAGATCAGTCTTATGTTGAGCTGATAGCTCGCTCAGTAAGAGGAGGCTTTGGCCAGGACTTAGAGCAAAAGAACCCCCTATCCTGGAAAGGTCTTCACTAGCTGAAAGAGAAGGGGTGGCCTTGGAAGACAGTGAGCTAATCGGCCATGATTGTGCTCAACTTGTACTTATTGAGGACATCAATTAGCAAGGAATGTAACTAATTCTTCCATTCAAAAAGTAGGTTTACGTTCTCTTGGTTCCCTACTTCAAGATAAAAAATATAAGCAACAACTGCCATCAATATGGATGAAGTCCTAGGATAGCCTCGTATCTTTAGCTTTCTTATACTGGAGCAGGAACTTGTACCCCCTCCAGATTAAAGTCTGGGAGCAAATAAAACCAAAACCAACCCCATTTCCAAATCTCTAAACTGGGTTCCGTTTGAGACCAGGGTTCAACTAAAACGTGCACGTATGACACACAAAGCACTGCATTTCAACACTCCTCTGTACCTTGCGAATGAGCTAGCACTGTCGGGCAGTGCCTGTTCCTCAAGGAGCGCCAGTACCTTGCAGCTCAAAACTAAGACATTTTAAAAAGTGGAAATGTACAATCGATCATTTTCAGGCATTGCCCTGAGAATCTGGAACTCCCTACCTGCGGAAACTAGATTGATTTCATCAACATTTTCCTTCAAAAAGGAAGTGAAAGCTTTACTGATTAGCACGTTGTTGAGCTAGAAGGTTTTCCTTTCCAGACTGAACTGGTGGCTCCTCCGTGCCCAAGGCATGCTCCTCCTCTTCTAGTCTCACAATGACTCATCATGTTTTATTCTACTCACATGTTCTTCTGTCTTCCTGACATGCACCGTTGCTTACTTTGTTACTTGGCAGCTGTAGGGTCCTAATACCTGCATCTATTATGTCACTACGTACCTGTTATTTGTATATATCGCTGCTTTTCTCCCACAATTGTCTACCGTATGTGTTCTGGAACTCGTATGTAAAGCGCTCTGATACCATCTAGGGTCATGTTTGCGCTATATAAAACTTTAAAAATAAATAAATTAAATAGAACCCACTGCTGGCCATGATGATACGGTTAGCTGGGGATGGGGGGAAATGGTGGGCTCTCCTATAGGTCTGGTTCACCCTTAATCTACATGCAAGCGAGGTGGTTCACGTAGCTCATTAGAGAATTAACATCAATGAGACCAAGCCTAGATGTGCACTGCAACTTGGGGAAACGGCCACTACAACGCTGCCTTTTCCACAAATTCATTCACCATACATGCATTACAACGCATGCGTGGTTAACACGAAAGCCTTTACCACGCATACCTTTACTACGAGGTATGTAGTAAAGGCATATGTGGTAAAGGTTCAAAATAAACAAGGGGGGCTTGGGGGGGTCTCCCCCCCAAATAAAAACCTCACCTGAAATGACGTCATATTATGCAGGCAATCGTCGTCATTTAAGAGGAAACGGAAAAAAACTTCAGTTTCCTCTTAACGACGTACGACGTCACCACGCAAGAATTAGAGGAAAAGGTTATGCGTTAAAAAAACATTCCGTTGTAACGCATGCGTGGTAAAGGCAAGCGTTGCAACGGAATGCGTTGTATAAACATACAACCTGCAACTTGCAAGAGATGAAGAGTTTAAGTGGTGCAAACAGCCAGTGACTATGCACATGTGCAGCTTCCTCAACTAGAGTAGTAGTAAAATAACAATCAGGGGGAATGAACAGCAAGAAATGATAGAGAAGGATAAAAAGATTAAGGGTATAATGGGAAGGTCATCGCATTACTAAATATTAGATTGTGAATGAAGTTTCAACCCACACCATTTGGTGGAAAAAGGACATGCATACTTGCGGCGCTGCATTAGCAGCTACAGATGCAGTTTCTAGTCTTGCAACTAGAGGGCAGAGCACCCATAAATAATGAATAGTAAATGTATGAGCAACACAGATCCTCTATTTACAAAAAATAAATAAAAGTTTGTGCGGTCAATGAAAGAGCAGGAAAAAAGGATTCTAGCACACATTCGTAGGGGTAGATTCCGAAAACACTGAGTTACGCAGTGAATGTTCTTCCACTAGCACTGGAACATACTTTTCAAATAGATTTTTATTTTAAAAAATTTCATGACTTATGCACACAAAAATAAATAAATATAAGAGTAATAACTTTAAAGTACTCAAATTACCTTGCGAAATGCAGACATAAGTGGTGTAATTTTCCTATTATCTGCTGCATCTACATCAGCTGCAGCCTGTACGATTAGCTGTACAACATCAAAGTGACCACCGTTTGCTGCCAGCCATAATGGAGTATTTCCCTTCTTATTTCGAACATCAATGTGGGCTCCCCTAAAACATAAACCACCGGTTAAAATTAAACAAAATGAACAGACTAAGCATTGCTAATCCAATGTATACGTCCTTATGGCTGATGAAAACAAGTTGCCAGTATCATTGACCTAACAAAGAAATGAGTTACTTACATGTAATTCTATTTCTCATGCATTGGCATCTGTATGCTTGAATCAGTCTCCCTCGTCAGTCTGGGAATCCCAAGTAACTAAATAGCAGTAAACAGTGTTACAATGGCTGTAGGCCTCAACAATAGTGTTTGTTTAGCAGCACATCCACCTCATTTGAAACAATTCACAATTCAGGAAGTGGTGAACTCTCCTACTTCCCTTACAGGCAACTGTAGCTCAGATTTCACAGCACCAATGTGAGGAGCACATCTGGCAGAAGGGAGTCTCTGACCAAGTGAGGAGGGAGAATAGTCTATGAACACATGAGAGACACCAATTCTGGAAAACTAGAATTACACGCATAAACCAAACTATCAAGAATTATATGATATTAGAATAAAGCATGAAGCAGGTTCCCCTTTACTGAAATATGTTGAGGAGAACTGCCTGCCCCACTGATGAGTCAGCTGCTGTGTTCTCAATCAGGCAATAGTGCTTGCTGAATATGTGCCTGCTCTTTCACATAGCTGGACTGCAGATGCCCGTTAAAGGCACTCCTGAGTACAGTCGTCGCCATGCTTTGGTAGAGGGCGTTCTCACTCCGTCACACTGGATGCTTCACTTTGCTGTGGCAGGAGGTGTTGCAAGCTAACGGGCAACGTGGAATTCCCTGTTTGCACATGGGGCAACCTGCTCCTGGATGGCCAAAGGTGTAAAAAAAATAAAAAAAAAGAATTGGGCTGATGTGCCTAAGCATTACGTATTGTCCGTGTAAAATCTAATGCACCGGTGGACATGATAGAGCAAGATTTCGCATACGCAACTTGCTTGAAATCAAGAACCTCAAATAACTTATAATCCTATAACTCAACCTGTACGTTTTACTAATTTCCCTTTATTTTTGATGTTTGTGTATCTTAGTGACGCTTGCCTATGTGATTACTAATTCAAATAACCCTTGTTCCTAAAATGGCCGCCGCTTGATGGGTTTCTTCTGCGCATGCGTTAGTCACACTCACGTGACGTATTTGCAGTTTTGGTGGGAATTCTTGCGCCTGCGCACTTGCTTCTAAAATGGCTGTCTGTACACTCACATGGTGAAACTTGCGCAAAACGCTTTACGTTATTATATTGTTATAGTAAGAGGTATAGAGTAGCTATTCATGATTCATTTATATTTTATGTTATTAATTTGTTTTCGCTTACTTTTCATGTACCCCGATATTGGGGGTCTGAGGGAGACGCGAACCATCTTGAAAGTCTCTACTGCGCATGTCGCGCAAGCAGAGAGAAGGCAACCTTGAGCAATGGAACTCAGCCAGCTGGCAGCCACAGTCAAGATGCTCCTGTGAACGCGACCTGTGACCCAGCAGAAGGGCGCTGATCTGTTCCTAACTTGCTACAAATGTTATTTTCTATTGTATTCTGTCAAATATCTCGTGAGAACCCCAAAATCACTAGGCGGTCCCAGAGCATGCAAATTTAGGCTTGTAGACGTAAATTGTGATTGGTGTGTTAACCTATCCTATGTGGGGACCAATCGAAATTGGGGATTCTGACACTTGCAACATTTGGGGGGTGGTACACTGACCCGAAAACAGTACAACTAGCCTAGATTTAGCTAGAGAAATTGTCCGACTTGTCTGAATAGCTGACCTGTCACTGACCCAACGCACTCAATAGGTGACTGAATACAGAGCGCTGCGGAGCACTCTGTCCGAAATTATACCATAAACTCTGGAGGTTTTAATTAACCTAAGTGCTGGCGGAGCACTTTGCTGGAGAGTTCGCTAACCCAATCGGGGTTCTGACTGATAGCTGCAGAGAGGGCGGAGCGCAGGCGTTGCTTCCGAACTGTGGGTGCTGGTCGTGCCTTGGTGGTCCTGTCCTGATCCTAATCTGGTTTTCCTGTCCTGTCCTAGGGTGTCCAATCTGCACCTGCTGTCCCATAGATGACTGTCCTTCCTTGGGGTATTTCCTGTCCTTGACTGATCCGTGGCCAGGGTTGGTCTTCACACCAGTCTAGGTAAATATAGTGCTGAAACTCTATACTGCACCTTTTATTTTTCTGTCTTTGCTTCAATAAAGACACACCTTTGCATTCGTTAATTTTCCATGCTTTCCGCAATCTACTATATGAGAAGTCGTACATTTATTCTCCATAGCATGTTCCTATGTTTCCCTGCCTTTAGAGCACGTTCTCTCCATACTGTTTATGAAATATAGATGTGGTTCTATAATTTTCTCCTGTAAGCTGATTTGAAGTAATATTGCTAGAACTATAGCATGTTCCACTTTTCCCCCCTCCTATAGATGTATAGGAATTACAATCTTTTATTCACTCTTGAAGTACTTCCCCAATAGTAAATTCTAGTTCGTGCCTAAGTTTGCCCCACTTAGAGTTATCCATTCCCAAAATCTGCTTAGCATATTTCATTTTGTTCTTACCTTCCTATAGACTCATAAATGGTTGCCTTAATTTTCTTCCTTTATGGTTACGTACTGTTTGTTATGTTGATTGTTGACTGCCTATTGGTAGTAAATTGTATGCTCTCCGAATCTGAATTCTAGATAAACTTTTAAAACTTTGCAGTAGTTTGTGGTCATTTTATGAATATAAAGAGAAATAAAAAGTTAGTATTATGTTGCCTGCCTTTCTTTTACAGCTAGCTCCCTGATCCATTGTGATCATAGGTACCCGTAACGGTGGATTGGTAAGTCGGGTACAAGAGGAATAAATAGGAAGGAACCAGGGTTACTGGTAGTAGAGTGTAAGGTCACCCGATTAATGTATATGATAAATTGAAACAAGTATATGGGCCTGGTACGTGTATGGTGAAATTATTTGGCCGGGTGACCTGCGATCTCTATCAGACATTCCACAAGTGCAAAGATTTCTCAGCTCATGTAGCAGAATTAGAGGGAAAAACGTAAAAGGCCTGACTCATTTACATAATGTCTATAGGGATTCTAGATATAAACTTTGGAATACTTCACAGGATAACCTTGCCTCCAATAAACAGGAGAAAGGTCTTGTTTATGGTAAATGCGTCCATCTTCCATACATTTTTTGCTAACGTGAGGACAAGCAAAAGCAATGTATTCCAAGAGATGAACTTTAGGTGCGCTGTAGGAATAAGATCAAAGGGAAGCAGCATAAACTGGCACAATGCCATGTTCCGTTCCAAAGACACGGGGAGTGGAGGGAGAGGGTGCTGTATAAGGTGAAAAGCCTTTTTGAAGTGCCTTCAAAAACTGTGTATGATCCTTTGCAAGAGCAATGAAGATTAAGATTTTTTTAATCATGAGATCGCCACCAAATGGATGCTCCTTGAAGACAATATAGGGCCACTCTTGGCAGTATGGAATAATTTGATAGGGCTTTGATAAGGCTGCAATTAGCTTGGATGGGAGCCTATGACTTTACACCATGCACAGAAACAACTCCACTTGGCCCGGACCAGTAAGTTCCAGACTGTAGGCATAGCCTATTTGATCCATAGCTCCAAGAAGTGGATGTGGAGCATCTTCTATGTCTGAACAGAGGCCTCTAGTTGTTAGCTTCTCAATATGGACTTCCCAGTTCTCCACGGGTGCATCCTTAGTACTATTCCGTCTGATGAACGCGGCAATGGGCGGCTGCATTTGATAGAAATCACCACCACAGCAGCACCAGTTTTTAAATTGGATCTTCTGGTGTCCTGAAAAGTAGTTGAACCAGTGCGCCTATATTACAAAGCCCAAAGTCTGTTTATATATTCTGAAGGGCACTGTTTAGGTCTATGTGTTTTACTGTGTCAGTCTGTCAAAATGGATGGCCAAGATTTTGGATTGACTTTTACGCGTAAGAATGTGGTGTAGCCGGGGGGACGGCAACCGATATGGCCACCTGAGTCCGGAGCTCCTCCGCCCTTAAACCACGATCCTTGAATAATCCTGCACATTTGGGACTGTAACTGATCTTTCGAGTCCAGAAGGTAGCGCGATCACCGCGGCCCCACTGACGGCGAAAAGACTAACCTCCCTGACTGGAGGACTAATATCCTCGATCCGGTGTGGCGCGGAGGGGCGGGCCTGCGAGACCGCGGCACCGATTGCGCCCCGGCTGACCTAGAGGCGGTGCTCCCCGGCGCTGAGAGCTACGCGACTCCGCGCTAGGAGGCGGGCCATGTTCCACACAACTTACGGCGCGCAGGGGTGTGCGCCCATTTTTGGAGAGGATCTCCCCGCTTCCCCTGCCTCAGCTTTGGTCTCGGCGGTTCCCTGAGTCGGAACAGGAGGGCGGAACACCTACGATCTGCGAGGTGCGGGAGCGCTTTGGAGCGACTGGCCTTGGTGGGGTGGATCGCGCTGCCGCGAGGCTGCTTGGCTGCTGCCTGGAGGTCCGTGATCGCAGCGGCGCCCGCTCTGGCCCTGATTTGACTTGCGGTAGCTGGGCAGCCTGCCTGACGTCGACGGGTGCAGTTCCCTCACTACGGCTATCTACCCGTGAACTGCACTGGTGAGTCTACTCTGGTGGGGCTACTGCGAGGGAACTGGTGCACCTGTACCCCGTTTAGACGGTAGGTGGCCTCCCCTTGAGACAGGCTGGGTTTACTTCACGATCTGGGCCCCTCAGACCGGATGTAGCGGGTGGTGTTTGGCGCACTTTGGACTCCGAGTGTCTTTGCCTGGTGCCCCGGGAGCTGAGACTGGCTGTGTGCCTCGCTGGTGTCGACGTTTGAGGGACGACCGGCGGTACGCGTTGGGTTTGCGGACGCCTCAGACTATCCTGCTGCACTACCTCCCCCTCACGCTGCGGGCCATTAAGCCTTTTTTGGCCTAGAAGTGACAGGTTTAGCGCGCTTCTTGCCCGTGATACCGTGCTAGGGGCCCGGTGAAACTCCTCTCTGCGCCATGGGGCGCTCTCATAGAACACAACCGAAACTCTCCTTTGCGAGACGGAACCCTAGGACGGCGGATGGCGCTGGAGGTGACAGCGCGACTGGTGTGGACCAGTCGGAGGAGGCGCAGCAACAGGACCTTAAGGAGATACTCCTGGCCATGGAGAAGAATCTTCAGGGAGGCATGACAGCTATTGGTTCTAAACTGGACGCCCTGACATACCGCATGGATCGCATGGCGGAACGATTGGATAAACATGCGGGACGGCTGTATATGTCCGAACGCCGACTTACTGAGGTGGAGGAGGCGCACACCACGCTGGAGACTGACAATAGACAGATTGGCAGGGCTATGCAGACACTCCTGGATAAAATTGAGGATTTAGAAGCCCGGTCGCGCCGTTGTAACCTGCGCGTCACGGGCCTTCCGGAAAGCACCTCTACTGGCAACATGGAGTTGTTTATGGAGGCCCTCTTAAAGAAGCTGCTGGGGGATGACGTATTTTCCCATATGTTTGTGGTCGAAAGGGCGCATCATTCTTTGGGTCCGCGCCCCAAGCCGGGTGCGCCACGGCGACCCATTAGAGCCAAACTTTTAAACTATCGAGATCGGGATATTGCGCTTAAGCTGGCTAGACAGAAGCAACCATTGCAGTATGAGGGATCCACTTTATCTATCTACCCTGACTTCACGGGTCGTGTTCAGGAGGCCCGGAAACAGTTTGCCCCTATGAAACGTCAACTGCGAGATATGGGCGCGGACTATGCGATGCTGTATCCGGCGAAGCTGCGAGTCACTCGACAAGGAAAGCCCCTAATTTTTACTGACCCTAAGGCGCTTCAAAGGGCCATGAAAGACTGGCAACGTGAGAAACGACAACCACGACAAGATGATGCGGCGCAGGAAGGGGGATCCATGGACGACCAGGACTGATTGGGGCACTTTCTGTGATACTTACTGCCCGACTGGGTCACCTCAGGTTTGATTATTGTTTTCTATACTCTTTATTGACGGGGGTACTGTCTGCCCCGAGAGGACATGATGCCCTGGAGGCGGTTGACCCCCTTGCTTGCCTCTCAGGTATTGTCAGCCTTTATTTTTCCGAACTTGAGTTAACTTGAACCCCGATTTCTTGTGTGGATGCACCCAGTGGGGAACTATATATATATTTGGGGCTCCGCTGTATTTGCTGTCCTATTACTGCCAAATATAATACGCTCTACCTTATGCCTTTGTTTGCTGCCTGGCTGTGGCCACACTTGTGCCCCCTTTGGGCGGGGCGATTCTTTCTGATGTACTACCTCTTAGTTACTCCTATTTTCTGTTCCCAAATGTGCTTGTTGTGGCAATGATGCCACGTTTGTTTTCGTAAGGGTTCTGTCTGTGGGGGGTGGGGGCGATTATTGCACTGTTGTTGCTGGATCCCCTTGATACGAGCTAGATCGGCTACCTCTGCCCTCATGTGATTACCACAGTTCCTATGGTCTTTGGGGGGGGGAGGCTGGGTGGCAAGGGGGTTTGCGACTGTTGTGGTGCTGAGGTTTGCTAGGGGAGGGGAGGAATGCTTGTTGGGGAGGATGGAGGAGCGCGGCCTAGTTGGGGCAGGGCAAGCGTGGGTGGGGGGTTGGGAAGGTTTGCTTTTCGAGACTTGTTTGTCGCCTTGCTGTGCGAGGCAGATGTTTCTTGAGGCATGTGATCTAGTAGGGAGGAGCGACAGCGTTAGGCATCCACTCTCACCAGTTACTACACTATACGCGATCAACACAATTTTCTTTCCTTTTCCATGGCGGGGGACGTGACAGAGGAGGTGGAGGCTCCTGACACAATGCGGCTCCTTACATGGACTGTGAGGGGCCTGAATGACCATCGCAAGGTCCGTAGGGTTCTTCAATATTTCGCGAAGCACAGGGTGGACATTGCAATTTTGCAGGAAACGCACTTAGCGCCACATAGTCCCATCCCTGCTTATAGAGGGCTCCGTGATAATATCCATGCTGCTGGTTTTACCTCCCATGCTAGGGGGGTTCTTACTTGGTTCAATCCTAAATCCTCCCTTTCTTGGACACCGGTGGCCTCAGATAATGAGGGTCGATTCATGATCACGACCTGCTCTGGTAAAGGTCTTGATTTGTGCATAGTGAACACATATGGCCCCAATTATGATCTCCCTAGCTTTTACACTTCACTGGCCCAGAGGGTCTCTGCGTTTGAGGACAGGGTTGTTCTTTGGGGAGGGGATTTTAACCTTACTCTACAACCGTCATTGGACAGATCGGTGGGTCCACCCCGGACGCCCTCGGCCTCTGCACGTACATTAGATACACATTTGACTCACCTTGACCTGGTGGATGTCTGGCGGCATAGACACCCGATGCGGGGAGGGTTTACACACTATTCGGCCCCCCACAATATCCATACGAGGATTGACTATTGGTTTGCGTCTTCGGCCTACCTGCGGAACGTGCGGTCCTGCGAGATCCTTCCGCAGACCTATTCGGACCACTCGCCTATATTACTCACCTTCACGGTGCCTGCGCGACTGATTCCGCCTTTTTCTTGGCGATTCCCCCCCTTACTCTTTGCTTGACCTCTTTTCAAGGAGGAACTGTCTACGGCTCTGGAGACTTTCTTTGAGGCCAATGTGGGCTCTGTCCAAACATGGCGGCGTGTTGAAGGCGATAAGGGGCCGCCTTGAGCTATTAGAGCGGAAGCTTCGAGATCTGGAAGAGCTGCGCTTGCGGTCTGGCGACGGATCTATCGACCGGGAGATTGCTGGGGTCCTTCGGAAGTACCACGACGAGGCAGATCTGGAGATTAAACATTTAGGGAAGTACGCTATCGCCAGGACTTACTGTGAGGGTGAGCGCCCGGGCGCGGTATTGGCCCGCCTGGCTAGGCGAGGCAGAGAACGTTCTTCTGTTCCGACGATGAGATCTTGCGACACCGGGCTCCCGCTGACGAACGATGAAATAACTACACGTTTTAAACATTACTACGAGGATTTGTACGCCTCGAGGGGGCCCGCTCCGGAGGATAGTAGACTACTTGTCGCACATAGAACTCCCATGGCTCTCAGACGTGGACCGTAGGTTTTTGGCTCGCCCCTTTGAGAGAGAGGAGGTGGTGGTGGTAGCACTGTCCATGAGAGGCGGGGCGCCCCGGGGAGCGACGGCCTCACGGTGGCTTTCTACAAGGCTTTTTCCGATTTGCTGCTTCTGCATTGCTGAGCCTGCTCGATGATATGGCCAATTCTGGATTTATGCCGCCCTCCATGCGCGAGGCTATAATTGTGGCAATCCTTAAACCGGGCAAGGACCCGACTGTGCCTCGTATCGCCCGCTTTCCCTGATGAACGTCGATGCGAAAATCTTTGCTAAAGTACTCTCTTACCGTCTGTATCCTATGGTCACGACGCTGGTGGCCCCGGAGAAGTCTGGTTTTGTTCCTACACGCAATCTAGTATATAACATTAGAACGGTCTTTGCTGCGTTCCAACATACTCGCCCAGAGGTATCAGCTGTTGCCGTATTTTTAGATATGGAGAAGGCGGTTGATTCTGTAGAATGGACCTTTATGCATCATGTTCTTCGCAGAATGGGCGTTGGCCTTCTCTTCCTGCAGTTGTTGTCGGTCCTGTACTTCAAGCCAAGGGCCCGGATCCGTATTGGACCTCTGATCCCACTGAGATTGGCAGGGGCACGCGACAGTGGTGCCCGCTCTCCCCGATGCTTTCGTGGCTGAGCCCCTTGCTTGTGCCCTCCGCGAGTACCACGCTCACCGGGGTATCCGCTTCCCTACGTACAAGCTCATTGTCTCTACTTACGCGGACGACACGCTTCTATATGTTAGAAACCCGGTGGATCATCTTTTCCCTGTATTGCGAGAGGTGGTCCGGTTTGGCGCCCTTTCCGGCATCCGGGTGAACTGGACAAAGTCGATCATGTTCCCGCTCACAGCGGCCACGGTGCAGTTTGACCCTGAGTTTCCACTACAGTGGACTACTGAGGCAGTCAGATATCTTGGCATTCGACTCCATACCGATTCGGAGATTGTTCTCCGGGAAAACTATGGTTGCGTGATCTCGAGGCTGGAGGATGACGTGGAAAGATGGATTTCCCTCCCTCTGTCTCTTTTGGGGCGCATTGCGTTAATGAAAATGGTGATACTACCGCATTTTCTTTTCCTATTCAACACCATCCCCATGGTCCTTTCTGTCCAGTTTTTCTGCAGGCTTCAATCGCTTCTGGTACGGCTCGCTTGGTCGGGTAAACAACCTAGAGTTGCTTGGCATATTTTAGTTCGACCGTATACGGCGGGCGGCCTCAGCGCCCCAGATTTGGAACTACTACCGTGCAGCGCAATCTGCCCATGCTTATGCGTGGATCCACGGTCCGCAGGACGCCCCTTATGTCCGTATTGAACGGATAGTCGCGGATCAGACTCCTCTTCCGGCTCTGTTAATGAAGACTAAGGACCGACTTACGGGCCTGGTCGATTCTCTATTGTCGGTCACCCACGCCTGGCACTATCTGATGAACGCCCAAGCATGTTCGCTCCTCTACTCCCCGAGCGGTGCTCTTGGGTGGTGCTATTGGCTGAATCCCTGCAGGGAAAAGGGAGTGATTCTGGCACGGAGGCGGATCGGTATACACACCATGGGCGACTTGTTTTCGGGCAGAGTGGCGCGGGCATGGGATGAGGTGTCCTCCGCGTTGGAGAACCCCCCCTCGATGGCGCACTTCCAGTTCCATAGGGTACGCTGTGCTCTGCGGGACCTTTTGGGAGCAGACATGGCGGAACCAGTGACGGTAGCTACCTTCGATTATGTGGTTACGGCCAAGTCTCCTCAGAGATTGGTATCCACTCTCTATCGTCTTGCACAGTCGGAGTTGTACGCGGATTATACCAAGCCACGCCTGGCCTGGCAGCATGACCTGGGCACTGAAATGACTGAAGACCTTTGGAGATATTGCTGCGCCAACGTCCGCAAGATCTCTCTTAATGGCAGTCATAAGCTCACGCATTTTAAATTCCTAAACAGAACATATTATACGCTGGAGAGGCTTCATAGGTACGGACTGCGTGCTTCCGCAGAAAGTGAGAGGTGCAGGGCCCCCCTGGCGGATTTCATTCACGTTGCATGGTCGTGTCCCGAGATCTTTTCCTTTTGGCAAATCGGTCTATGTTGAGATTAACAAGACGGCGTTCTTGACACTAACCCCAGAACCCTAACTGGCTCTTCTGGGCTACTCCAAACCCTTGCGCTCCTCTCAGCGACGTATTGTGGACCTAGCGCTCTTGATGGCCAGGCGTTGTCTTGCCAGAGCCTGGATGAGAGGCCCCCGCCTAGGGTGCGAGCATGGAAGAGAGAATTGGTTTATTGCTGTACTCAGACTGGGCTTTATAGCGACCTGTTGCCCCCCAAGAATAGGCCTAAGAACTTCTGGGCGGCGGTGCTAGAAGGTGCAGTTCATGCGGATGGGACTGCTGCTGAAGCTGAGCGGGATAGTCCAAACGGGGTGGCCCCTACTACCGACCCTAATACAACTCTTGATGTTGACTCGCACCCGTAGGTAGTCCCTGGTAATGGGGGGGGGGGGGGGGGGATTGTAACGGTGAGGCCGACCCTTGCATGATGACCCTTTTTCCCTTTATTTCTGTCTGGCCTGCTGTACTAGATATGTTGTTCGATTGCTGCGGAGTGTATTTGATGTCTGATAGATCACATGCTGTCTACCCTGATGCTTGATAGCTTACATGCCTGGGTCACTGTTTTCGT
This sequence comes from Lissotriton helveticus, assembly GCF_964261635.1. NCBI lineage: Eukaryota > Metazoa > Chordata > Amphibia > Caudata > Salamandridae > Lissotriton > Lissotriton helveticus. The sequence continues at coordinate 834,832,236 of NC_136068.1, forward strand.
TCTTGTTGTATTGGTTATTTGAAAAAGCAAAAGTTCACCTGAAATGATCTGTCATTTTTTGTTTACCATGTGCTGCAGCCTCTTGGGGCGCCTAGTTCTGTACCGCCGCCGGTCCCCAGGATGTCGGCTGATGGGCTGTGTTCCACGAGGGTTATTCTTAATGTACGCTGCCAGCCCCCAGGTTGTAGGCACACAGCTGTGTTATGTGCACAATGGTTAATAAACCTTTTGAACTTTAAAAAAAAGAATAAAAAAAAAAAAAAAAAAAAAAAAAAGAATGTGGTGCAGCCATTCTTGCCTTCTAGATGCGGAAGCTCCTGCTGACTGGCAGAAACCAGCATTGAAAATGTCCACTGCTGCCTTAATGATCACAGCCAATGTAATAGCCACTTATTTAAATACTATAGCTTTTGCAGCATTCTGGCATTGATTGGGGTCACTGACAACAGTTGTGGCATCTTAGATTGTCTACTCACCTGATGTCTCTGCCAGGAGGAGCAGAAGCAGGCGCTACAGGGTTCCTATATCATATGTGCCACTGCCTCAATAGTAGAATCCAGTTTCAGATTGCATTTAACAGGCTGAATTCTAAGTAGGGGGCCCCTATATTTTTCCTCGAAGTAAGGTACTACTGCTGGGATCGTCGATGACATCATTAATTTTATGCCCTCTGGCCACACAAAGTCTAATATGGGTATCAACTTAGTGCCTTTGTGTGGTTCTTTGAAGTCATAAAGAAACAATGCTGTTTCAATGACTCCATAGGGAGATTACATTGCTCAGCCACTCTCTTCATCAGTGTATGAAAGCGGGCTATGTCATACAGAGGGGATTCTGGTTGCGTCAATGACTTGTGTTACTCCTTTGGCAAATATGTAATCTTCCCATTCCTCTATGTGGACCTCTTGGTCTCCCGTCTAGAAACTCCTCTTCTTCCTCCATATCTAACAGTTGCTGGGAATATGACTAATGGTGCTCGCCATTGACCTTTGGTGACAGTGGAACAAGTGGAAAGGGAAATTTCTGTGGGAGGAGAACAGTTTCTTGCCAAACTGTTCATACCTTTTGGATTCCCGATCTGGGAATGCGGAGTAGGAAGTAGAGGCCTGGATAACCAGACTCTAGGGGGTGGGGTGAGAGGACAGAAAACTAGGGTCGTCCAGAGCCGGGCGGCTGCACTTGTCGACTTTCCTATCTACAGGGGGAACTGTAGACAGCAGTAGAGGCTCCGGAGAGCCTGCCTGCGGTATAAGGACCTCAGTGAGGATGTTCGACCTCACAGTTGCGACGGGGAGCTCAAGAGCCAAGGCCTTGGCCGCCCTTGTCAGCACCACACTATAAGCAGCCCCCTCCTCCGTAGCCACGGTAGGAGGGGAGACAAAGCCAGTGTCAGGTGAAGTGTCGAGACCACTGGCCTCCCCTAGCTCGTCTGTCCAGTCCTGAAATGACTGACACGCCTGTGTCAGAGGGTCCTCAGACCCCTCCCAGTCACCCTCGCCCTCCATCTCCTGAAAATCAGGTGCACAGAATAGAGCCAGATCATAGAAGAATTGCTCTTCTGCCGGCGCCGAATGTGGCGTCGGTCTGACGCCGGATCCGGACCGGGGGAAGAACCAGTGACAGTGACGGGGGCGACACCCTGGTGGTCGACGCCGGCGGGGTCGTAAAGTCGACCAGCGGCGACCCAGATCCGGAACCGGATCCAGTGGGGCCCTGCGGCGCAGGGACCGAAGTCGCAGACAGCGCCGGGGCCGAAGAAGCACCCGACGGCGCCGGGGCCGAAGAAGCACCCGACGGCGCCGGGGCCAAAGAAGCACCCGACGGCGCCAGGGCCAAAGAAGCACCCGACGGCGCCAGGGCCAAAGAAGCACCCGACGGCGCCAGGGCCAAAGAAGCACCCGACGGCGCCAGGGCCAAAGAAGCACCCGACGGCGCCAGGGCCAAAGAAGCACCCGACGGCGCCAGGGCCAAAGAAGCACCCGACGGCGCCAGGGCCAAAGAAGCACCCGACGGCGCCAGGGCCAAAGAAGCACCCGACGGCGCCAGGGCCAAAGAAGCACCCGACGGCGCCAGGGCCAAAGAAGCACCCGACGGCGCCAGGGCCAAAGAAGCACCCGACGGCGCCAGGGCCAAAGAAGCACCAGACGGCGCCAGGGCCAAAGAAGCACCAGACGGCGCCAGGGCCAAAGAAGCACCCGACGGCGCCAGGGCCAAAGCACCCGACGGCGCCAGGGCCAAAGCACCCAACGGCGCCAGGGCCAAAGCACCCAACGGCGCCAGGGCCAAAGCACCCAACGGCGCCAGGGCCAAAGCACCCAACGGCGCCAGGGCCAAAGCACCCAACGGCGCCAGGGCCAAAGCACCCGACGGCGCCAGGGCCAAAGCACCCGACGGCGCCAGGGCCAAAGCACCCGACGGCGCCAGGGCCAAAGCACCCGACGGCGCCAGGGCCAAAGCACCCGGCCTGCTTGGGCTCCCAGCCGGGACCGTGGGGCCCGAAGGCGCCACGGAACCAGACGTAGAGAGTGACCTTATGGCCATGAGGAAGGCCTCGATCTCTGGCGTCGCGTTCGGCTTAGGGACCGGCGGGTATGGAGCAGGTCGCAACGCCTGCGGCTCCGGCCGCATCACGCGAGCGTCGGGGGGAGTCGGAAGAGCGATGACGTCTCTTCGACTTCTTGTGCCTCTTACCTGAGGACTTGAAGCCCGACGAATGGTGTCGACTCGCCGAGCTGTGACGACTGTGGCCCAGCGACCGGTCCCTCGACCCCCTCCTGGACCGGGACCGTGAGCGGCACGGGGCCGACTGCCGGATCTCGAGGCGCTTACGGGACCGCTCCCGCCTAGTTTTCGACATCAGAGCCCGGTACGATTTCTAGTCGTGGTAGGCCCCAAGGCAACAGAGGCACCGGCGTGGGGATCGGTAACCAACATCAGTCGGTGGCAATCGGTACAGGGCTTGAACCCGGGCATCCCTACCGGCACCGAGAGTCAAAGACTCGAAGAGAGGTCAAAAAGGATCAAAAAAGTTTAGTAAAAAAGTGACTAAAGTACTGCTTTTTCCGGATCAGCGCTTGCCGGCACGGAAAAAAGAACTGACGTCAGCGCGCGAGGGCGGCGTCTAAGTACTCCGACGACGTCATCACGGCGCCAACGACGGACGCTGAGCCGCGGACAACGCCTACCGAAGCGCAGGGGTACTGCTACGCAAAACTTTCCGGATCCAGTCTGACGCCTGGGAATATTCTAAGGTAAGGAATCTAACACTAACCGGTTTCTTTCAGATTTATTTCTTAAAGGGGTGCCTCTCTAAATGGGGACTGTGGCCAGGGAGACTGGGGAACCTGGGAATGACCCCTGTGAGAAGTTGGCCTGATATATGATGCTCACTAATTCTAGTGATCACCCTGTCACAGTCCAAACAACCCTTATGGTGATTGGTTGTAAGTCAACCTTATAGACCAGCTATCCTAATGGTAGCATGGACAAAGCAGTCTTAGGCTAAACTCTTTTGGCATGTGAAGCCAGCTGTTTTACCACAATATAACCCCTTGAATACCAGATGAAAGGACACCACACAGGTTGTTATGAAAATAAACAGTATATTTATTAACAACAACACCTCTGAACTCTTTATGAGGTCAGAGGGCTAAGCACATGACAATTTCTTACGAAAAATACGACAAGTTGCACAAAATTACAATGGTGCCCTAGGGGCACGACAAACCATATACTAAGTAAGTGGAATGTGAGTCGATAAAAGGAATGGAGCTGTCCAGAGGCTGTAGGATCGATGGGACCACGCTACACTAACTTCAGGTAAGTAATAGGAGGCCCACGGAACGCGTGTGCAGAGTGTGAACTCACACGCGAGATGCGTAACAACGTCTATGGACAGTACAGATCAAGTTAAAGGTGAGTACGGACAATCCTGACTAGGTAGGACTAAAACGACTGTGGAACTGGACACTAGGACAGTTAAACTACCCTTGAGCACCGAAATGCTCTTGTTACCTCACCCACGGGCTGCGGGTGCATAGGTGTCAAAGTGCGTCGGGTTCTCGCGTTGAAGTCAATGGAGCCTGAAAGAAAAGATGCTGCAGGCGACCAGGAGGAAGATGTCCGGTGCAATCCAAGGGTGGATTGTTGAAGAAGGAGACCTGAAAGCAGAGGGGACAATGTTCACAGTCACTAGCCAGTGACTGGAGTGGAACCAGGAAGGAACCAGATGTCGACGTCGCGATCAGGTGAAGAGTGGACGCTTGACTCTGCAGCCACGGGGACCAGGAGGTGTCTTCGACGACCAGGATGGAGGCACGAGCTGTCCCACGCAGGCTCTCGCTGTCGGCGGTGTCGGATCCGGGATTGGACTCAACAGGCCTTGGCAAAGGCAACCCAAGCGGTGAAGGGAAAAGGCGTCTGGTGCGGACTAGGAGAGTCCGGGGTGCCCCTCTTTTGGAAGGGAGCAAGGGCCAGTCTGGAGCAACCAGACCAGCAGCAAAGATTCAAAGGTTCGTCGTCTAGGAGGTCACTAGCCAGCCGGCAAGTGACCAGACAACGCGTCGAGCAGCAACAAAGCAGAAGGGCCCCACACAGATCTCGTGGATGCTGGAGGGCTGATCTTCGGTGCAGGGGCTGCTCGGGGTTGGGGATTCTCAGTCCCCAAAGCACTTGGTCGAGTTTACCTCGGGAGTCGTGCTGGAAGCGAAGTGCAGGTTCGTTCAAGATGGCAGGTCCCACGTGTCTCGTCGCACCCACGGGTCTCAGCTTTGCTGTAGATGCAGGTTGAGGTCAGATAGGTCTGGGAATCCGGGTCTCGTCGGGCTCTGAAGTCTGGATCCTCGAGGGAAGACGACAAAGTGAAGCCGCTGGACGCTTGATGGTGCCTGCAGTTGCAGGGTGGACACTCCTTGTCCACAAGGGAGATTCTTCAGTCTTCTGTGGAGCAGAACGTCGAAGGCCAGAGTTTCTTCTTGATGAATAGTTCAGGATAATTGTAGGAAGGTAGATCCCTGACTATGGTTGCCCCCAACTTTTTGCCTGGTGTTTTGCTGGTTTTCTGACTTAGTTGACCTGGGGACCTGCTATTCAGGACCCCAGGCCTACTGCTCTCTCTGTAAAATGGATTCCATGTACCTTAGGTACATATCTAATTGGATACTGAGTCACCTTATCAGTCCCTGTACAGTGTACCTTAGGTACCCAGGGCATAGGTGTACCCAGGGCCTACCAGGGGCTGCAGCATGTATTATGCCACCCCTGGCTGGCCATCCAAATCTGACACAACTGGCTGCTTGACAGCTGGGGCAAGGTGGTGTAATCACCCTTTGCTTTAGATATAGTATACCTATATCTAACCCTAAAAATGGACACACAGATCTCCTATCAGTCACTCCTATGGCAGGCCTTGACAATCCTGAAGGCAGAGTGCTTGGAATCGTGTGAGATAGTGCTCTGGCATGAGCTGAGCCTGTCTGCGGCTTTCGGGATCCATCCCTTAGCCGTTTCCATGATATCGCATACCATATACTCTTAAGTGCATTATAATCCTCGCGGTTATATGCCAAATCTGGTATCGCTTTATCAAAACATGTCGAGTAAGGTGTCATACGAATTGGAATACTAACCCCTCGCCAATTCTGGCGACGCGGTTAGCATTCCACCCTTCTAGAGGGACACGACATGTATGTAACCTGTAACCCCGGTTAAAGTCAGACAGAGCCTTAGCATCCACAAAATGGATGCTGCCACCGAGACACAAGTCTGCCCTCCTGCTGCTGGGAGTCCTCCCAGAGCAGGAGGCAAGGACAAAGGGTTTCCTGCCAGGGGCGGTGCCAGCACCGTCCCAGACAGGGTTTTGTGTATTCCAGGTAGGCAGGGCTACAGAGGAAGGTGACTGCAAGTGGCACCCCGGTGCTCACTGTGCATAGGCCGGCTGAAACCAGTTCCAGGGGCACTCCAGCCCCTGGCCTGGGGAAAGCCCGCCAAAGGAGAGGGGTGTAACCACCCCCCTCCTGGTCCCACCCATAGGGCAGGACTTAGTCGCGTGCCAGCCCCCTTTTCCCAGATAAAGGTAGGAGCAGGCCCCCTTCCAAATTAGATCATCTTTGGAATCAAGACACGACTTTCTGCGAAAGGACCTCAAGATTTCTTCTTCAAGATTCTCCCTTGTGACTAAGGAGTAGTCACCCTGCATCCGCAGGCACCATCCTAAGAACACTGCGGTCTGCTGCAAGTCCTTCCTCCGGAATCCGACTGCCCAGCTCGACAAGACCCGGCTTCCCTGGCACCTCCGACCTCTACTCACCTCTACAGCCAAGCTGAGAACCGTGAGTGCGACGAGACCTCAAGGGACCGACTATTGCCAAGACTGCACGACTTCTTCACAGCAAGCCCGCCGAGTAATCTCCTGGCGAGTGCTTTGGGGTCCGAGAAGCCCCAACCCTGAGCAGCTCCAGCACCGAAGAGCAGCCCCCCAGCATCTCCACGATCGGCGTGGGGCCCTTCTGCTTTTTGCTGCTCACCGCGTTGTTTGGCTACTAGCCCACTGGCTTGTGGCCTTCTGAACGACGCCCGACGACATCACTGCTGCTGGTCTGGTTGCTCCAGACTGGCTCTTGCTCCCTTCCAGAAGAGGAGCACCCCGGACCCTCCTGGTCCACTCAAGACGCCATTTTGAGTCCACCGCGTGGGCTTGAATTAGCCAAGGCTTTGTTGCCCAATCCTGGGTCCTTCGACGCCGACAGCTTCATCCATCGTGGGACAGCTCGCCCCTCCATCCTGGTCGCCGACAACGCCTCCTGGTCCGTGAGATCTGCAGAGCACAGCGTCGCAAACTCACCTAGTCGAGGTGACTACCCTTCGGTGCCCTCCTGGTGCCCCTGACTACTGGCTAGTAGTCACGAACTTGGTCCCCTCTGCTTTCAGGTGTCATCCATCTTCAAGATCCAGGCTTGGATCACTTCGAACTCTCTTCACTGGTCGCCTGCCAGCATCTTTCTTCCAGGCTCCTGGTTCGTCTACGAGGATTCCCGACGTCTTTTGAGACATATGCAGCTGCAGCCCCTGGGCTAGGTAACTTCGGCATTTCGGTGCCCCAGCATAGCCTCACTATCCAAGGGTCAGGATCCACTGTCGTTTTCTTCCTACCAGGTCGGGTTCGCCCGTGAACACTAACTTTACCTTTACTAGCTATCATAGACTTTGTCCCGCATCCCGCGTGAGAGTGCACACTCTGCACCCGAGTCCCCTGGGCCTCCTAGAAGTAATCCAACGATTCTATAGTCAAGTCCTAGCGATTCCAAAGCCTATTAGTACTGTACTTACCTGCTAGTAGTTTCGCATTCCACTTTTTGAGTATATGGTTTCCCGTGCCCCTCGGGCATTTGTATATACTGTGCTAACTTAAGTATTTTTATAAGAGTTTTGTTGTGTGCTTAGCTCCCTGTCTCATAAAGAGCCAGGGTAGTCTTGTTATAAATAAATACACTGTTTATTTTCATAACAACTTGTGTGGTGTCCTTTCACTGGGTGTTCAAGGGGTAATGTGATGGTAAAACAGCTGGCTTAACACGCCCTCTAGAGTCTTAGCCTTGGACTGCTCGTATCCATGCTACTAGGATAGCTGGTCTATAAGGTTGACTTACAACCAATCATCAATAAGGGTTGTTTGGACTGATATATAGTGATCACTAGAACAGTGAGCACTGCACATCAGGCCAACTTCTCACAATAATCTAATTTGGAATGGGACCAGCTCCTACCTTTATTCTCCTAAAGGGGGCTGCACTACTGACTAGGTTCCTTCCCTGGGTGGGACAAGGAAGGGGGTGGCTACACCCCCTATCCTTTGTCCGGTTTCCCGCCAGAGCTGGGGCAGGGATGCCCCAGCAACTGGTTTGAACCGGTGTATGCACAGGGCACCTTATGTGCCCCAGGCATGTCTCATTCCTTTCAGGCCTCCCTACCTCAATACACAAAATCCTGTCTGGGGTGGTGCTAGCACCTCCCAAGGCAGGAAACCCTTTGTCCAAGCCATCCTCGCTGGAAGGACTCCCAGCAGCAGGAGGTCAGACTTGTGTCTGTGGTCGCAGCATCCATTTTGTGATGCTGAGGCTCGAGTTAACTTTAACCGGGGTTTACAGTTACATACATGTCGTGTCCCTCTAGAAGGGTGGAATGCTACCCCCGTCGCCAGAATTGGCGAGGGGGTAGTATTCCAAATCGTATGACACCTTACTCGACATGTTTTGATAATGTTATACCAGAGTTAGCATTTAACCGCGAGGTTGATAATGCACTTAAGAGTATATGGTATCGCGTTATCATGGAACAGCTATTAGGACTTGGTTCCGCAAGCTGCAAACGGGCTCAGCTCATGCCAGAGCACCATCTCACATAATTCCAAGCACTCTGCCTTCAGGATTGATAAGGCCTTCCATAGGAGTGACTGATAGGAATATATGTGTCCATTTTAGGGTTAGATATAGGTATACTATATCTACAGCAAAGGGTGTTTACACCACCTTGCCCCAGCTGTCATACAGCCAGTTGTGTCAGATTTAGATGGCCAGCCAGGGGTGGCATAATATGTACTTCAGCCCCTGGTAGACCCTGGGTACACCAATGCCCTGTGTACAGGGACTGATAAGGTGGCCCAGTACCAATTGGTAAATGCACCTAAAGTACATGGATGTCAATTTAGAGAGAGAACAGCTAGGCTGTGGGTCTGATTAGCAGGCCCACAGCCAGGGAAAGTCGTAAACCAGTGAAGCAAAAAGCAAAAATCTGGGGTGACCATAGGATTGCAGACCCCACTCTCCTACAACCCCATCCATGTTAATGGCTGCATAGAACACCACAAATGTGTAGGAAGCAGGATTTTCATGTAGCGCACCAAAATCAGGTACACTATGTAGAAAGTCCAGCCACCCTTATTGCCTTACATGGCTTATATTAATAATCCCAAATGCTCTCTTTTATGGAAGTGTGGGCGAGCAGTTAAGGCTTATCAGAGGGTAGTGTTAAGCATTTGTTGAACACAGTCAAAAAATGCGACACACTCAGGAAGAAACTCGAGACCAATTAAAAAAATAACAGGTTATTTTATATATTTTTTAACGGCAAGAACTTCTTACTTGGGTAAGTACTTTCAGAGTTATCAATTTTTACAGTTAAGCATAAATGTCCCAAATGCATTTTTATGCGATAATTCTTTTCCTTTTGAGAAAAACATTCTGCATACAGGTATTTGCAATCGTATTTCAGGGGTCTCCTATAGGACTTAAGGTGCTAGGGGGTCACGGTCACAAGATCCACCAGCCGTTCGGGTTTACCTGCCCTGGAGTGTCTGGGTGCAGAGGGGCAGGATGGTTTGGTAGCCTTCCCTGATACACCATAGGCAAAGACACGGGGTTCACCTAGAAACAGGCTTAAGAGGGGGACTTGGGTACAAGTCTGGGAGCCCCCAATGGGGTGTCTCTTCGTGAGGGTCCTGGGAACGGGGGAGCACAGTAGGCATTCGTGGGGCCAGCCCGGGGAGCTCAGGAGAATAGGGTTTTTGGTCAGCGGGACCAATGTGTCAAAGGCACTCACGGTTCTCGGTCAGACCTGCAGAGGGGGCACAAAACAGGACAGCTGGGCCATTCTCAGTGCTAGTCTCTGCGATGCTGATGACCTTTGTCGGCTGGTTGGCGTTTGCAGTGGAGTCCGGATTGGACTTTAAACTAGCAATGGTTGCTGCAAGGAGTCCGGTACCGCAGGGTGGTTCCTAGGGGTCCTGGCATCTCCAATCATAGTGGGGAGATGGATCTGATCCTCAGGAGCACTGTGACCTACTCCTGGATGGCTGCTGCATCAGTGGAGCCAGTGGTCGGCAGAACGGTGAACCGGATGTTGCGGTCAGTGCCTACAGGTTACAGGTAAGTGGCTCCTCCACTTCAAGGGAGATGCTGTCTGGTTGGCAAAGTACTGCCAGTCCTCCGAGGCTTTTGAAGGATGCACACCTGACTGACTAGTTGGGTGTCTCAATTGTCGGGACAGGAGCAGATAGGCAGGGTTTGGTGCAAAATTCCACAACTGGTTCGCAGTTCTCGCTTCTTTGGTTCTTCTTGTTTAGTCAGGCGAATCAGAGTTCCTGATGCCAGGGGGCCACCTACATTCTGAATTTTGGGGTGATAAGGGGAGTGAAGGGTAGTAGCCAATGAACTATTTAACCTTGGGGTGACTAAGACCTGTAAGGAGTGAGCATAACCTTTTCCCAGAGTTCCTATTTCCACCAAAATCAAGACGGTGGAATCCTTCATTCGTGGAGAACATCAGGCATCTTAGGAGTATGACTAGCCTGGTGGTGCAATACGCCTACTTGCATATCTAATTTACTGCTTGCACTGGTGCCAAATGGGTCTCAAGACAGGGCGTGGCATCTCCAAGGTCTGTGCAAGCTGGGGTCGCACATCAAAGGCGGCAGAGAATTTGAGGTCTCCGATCTTGGTATGCAGATTCACTAGCCATCCTACTGGAGGAGGTGTAAACACCTCTTGCCAGAGCAGGTATTGTTTCTAACCTCTGAGAGCACAGGCTCGCATCTCCAGGGTGTCAGAAACTCAAACTGGTCTGTGGTGGCAGGCTGGACAATACCAGTCAGCTGGCACACTGAGAGGCTGGCAGGTTTTCAGGGGGCACCTCTAAGGTGCCCTCTGGGTGCATATGTTTAATCCACAACTGGAATCAGTATGGATTTATTAAGACAAAGTGTTTGATACCAACCACCATAGGTTTCAGTGAAGCAATCGTGTAGCTGAGGAACTCGTAATGGCCAGTGCCTAGTACATGTACTTAAGAGGGCTTCCCTGTTCACTTGTACTATCTGGCAATTGAACTAGACAACACAGGGGCATATGGGCTCATGCAGATATGTCCTCACATGTGATGTAATACACCCTGCCTTAGGGCTATAAGGCCTGCTGCAGGGGTGACTTGCATATACTGCATGCAGTGTCTGTGGGCATTACACACACAGGGTGTGTTCCATGCCGCGTTAAAACATTTGTTTAAACATTTTAGCGCAGCCTGCATGAGTTTGTTAATGGGTCCCTTAGGGTGGCACAATCCTTGCTGCAGCCCTTAGGGATCCTCTTTAGTACCCACGCCCTAGGTATGAGGGGTACCATTTACTAGGGACTTACAGAGGTGCTAAAGTTTTTGACAACTGAGGAACAAGTGAAGAGCTACCTTGTTTTATGTAAAGAGCACTGGGTGCCTGGTTAGCAGGAACCCAGTGCACTTCAGTCAAAATTACATCATATAACAGGCAAAAAGTTGGGATGGCCATGTCAAAAAGGGGCACTTTCCAACAAAATGCAATTGAATAGGTAACTAATATTCTTGTTTGATTGCCTGTTCGCCTTCTGTAGGAAGCTGGCTCTGCAAACAATATATCAACAAGCATTTGCAATGCAATAGGTCTCGCATTTGTTAGAGTTTAAGCCATTGGTATTGTAAATGAAAATGCCTTTTATTTATGTGTTGGTTTTTAAAACCAACACATTTACAATGCCAATAGCTTAAACTCTTGCAAATGCGAGACCTATTGCATTGCAAATGCTTGTTTATGAAATCCCTCCGGGGGTACTGGCCAGCCTTTCTCCTTTTTGGATGCCCTCCTCTCTTACGGCTGGACGGTAGCTGCCTTACACTGTTAGCACCAAAGCGACCCCGCTTTGGGTTGTGCATCCCTCGCAACCCTTTTTATCAGTGTGCAGAGCACTTCTCTACTGCAAGTCACAACGTACCCACGGGGCGGAAGAGCCAGAGCCATGATAACACATTACAGCAACAGGACACAAGCGGCTAAAAAAAACAACAAAAAAAAACAGAACTCAAACGTAGACATTTTTGTCTCAATGCATAAACGCATTCTTTGATTTTATGGGCCCGAATTACATGCACTGCCTGGGTGGTACTGATTTTTACTGGGCCGCTATTTTACATAAGTGCCGTATTACATAGGTGCGCACAGGAGGTAAAAAGAAATAGTAAAGGCTGGATAACCAGCATAAGGAAGAACGAACATTCTCGGATTGCTTAGTTTGCAGGTTGCTTAATTGGCGCCGAAATTTGAAAAGATAGATGCAAATGTTTATTGTAACTTGTCAATACGTGCAGATTTCGGTGCAAATGGCAATTAGACACGTTTTGCTCCACTAGGTTCGTGAGCTTAACCTCTACCTGGCCTATCTGCTGCGAGCTCATGTCGGACCCGGCGAAGCCTTCTGCAGTAACGCCCTGTTCAGCGCCAGCGAGCTGATAAAGGTGTCCGAGGGCAAGAGGAGGAGACGCGGAGAGACTGACATCGGGGCGATGGAGCCCAAACAGCAGAGCCATGAGAGGAGGGATGCATGCACCTGGACAACTTATCATATAGTGGACCCGCCTACAGGAAGAATGAGGGTCGCGTTCAGGAACACCGGTTCTGTGCATGTTTTACTCCCCCCTGGGGCGGTTGACGGCCCTTGGGCTGATGCACCTCTTCCTGGCAGAGACAGCTCCGGTCATCTTTCGAGTCGGAGCCACCTCACTACAATGGCCAGGTCCTGTCTCGAGCAGTCAAGGGTTACATTTTACACAGCAATCCTTAAAGGCCGCAGTGCCCCCTAGAGGCTAGCTGATGGTACGGCCTCTGAAGTTAACAAGCAAAACAGAAAGCAGCTTGACATCCGGCCTGGGGAGGAGACCTGGGACGGCGAGGGCTGCCCGCGCGGACCTGCAACTTTTGCGTGCCCCGGCGCCAAAGAGGAAGTGCGGGGGCTGAAGACCCGGGTGAAAAGCAGGACATAGCAGTGCGGGGCTCCCATGCCTATGGAGAGAGCCCCGCATTGTGCAGCC
>NC_136068.1:834845320-835187820 GCF_964261635.1 Lissotriton helveticus
ATGGAGACAGGCCGACAGAGCTGGGGCCAAGCCCATCGTCGTCGTCAGTGTGAGTTTATTATGCTGAGAAGTTTGATACCAAACTTCAGTCAAGCCTTAATAGAGCTGTGGAGTTCGTGTTGACAAACCCGCAGCCCATGTACTCAAAATGGCTTGAGTGAACCTTGTAAGTCCCCAAATGTCTGCAGAGGATAAAGTAGATAATACAGCCCATGTACTCAAAATGGCTTCACTGCATTTACATTATCCAAGAATAGGCTCAATACCATGCACGAGTATACTGCTCATGTAGTTATGCTCTCACCTGTGGTACAGTGCACACTGCCTTAGGGCTGTAAGGCTTGTCAGAGGGGTGACTTATCTATGCCACAGGCAGTGGGGTATAGGCACGGCACTCAGGAAGATTTGTCATGGTTGACTCGTTTACTTAACTTTTATTTAGCTACACCACAGCACATACCAAGCAATGACAGGGTGTATGCGTGTGGTGTGGGGTCCTTTAGGGTGGCAATCATATCAGACCAATGTCAAGGCTCTGGCATTAAAACCGACCCATTTATGTGAGGCAGCAATTGATGACTGTACCACTGTTGTCATTCACAGAGGCCCTGATACCTAAACTGGGCCATGCCCCCTCAATACATTCCATATGCCGACTGATAGCTATACTGAAAAATGAATACAGAATCCTTAGCAAAATATTATTAAAATGTTAGCAGCCCACATGCACAGAGACTTCCCAATCCGAATTACCTGAACCAGAATAGTTTAGTGCACAGGAAGAACACATCCCTGAAGATTATGAAACTTGAAATAACTGTAGAACAGGCTCTACTGATGTGGCTTTAAGTCTGCCTGCCTGGTCTTTGGCCTGGAACAGGCATTCAATACTCTAGACATGGGATATCTATTCACCCTGCTAGCCAGATTTAACTTTGGGGAGCATACTATACGAATGACAAAGCTGGTCTTTAAAAGTCCTACTTGCCAGGGTATGGATGGGCAAGTTGATCTCCTCCTCTTTGAGGTTCAAAGAGGCATCTCACAGGGGGGCCCCCCTATCTCCTTTGCACTTACAATGGAGCAGTTACTCATTAAGTTGAGGTCAGAGTGAGGCGTTTGGGGCATCATGTTAGCCAACATGACTCAAGCTGTACCCTTGTACACAGGCATTATGTTCTACATCATTGATAAAGGGGCAATAAAGAGGGCACACCTCAAACCCTTCAAGCGTTCGGCTGTTTCCGGGATGGCTAATTGGTGTAAATCCTGTGTTTATCCATTGTACTCGGATGCTACTTCACTTTGACTTGACCTGGGAGGTCGACCGAACACACCGCAGTATCTTCTATTTCAACATGGGAATTAGGATATACCATGCTGACTAAGCCCTCCTAGATGGTAACCTCAGCAGGGCAGTAACCTCTTACTATTTTGATAATCTTATTCTTACAATAACTTATTTTCAGTAAGTAGAAACTCAGACTCAGAGTTAATACGGCATACTGGCCAATGCAGGGTCGCTCTAGGCAAGCTGCACCTCCCAGTGGAAAGGGTGGGGGTTCTTTGGGCTGGGTACTCCAAATTTTGAGCATTACTACCAGGCGGTCCAGCTCCAATAGATAAGCTGCTGGCTCGCAGGGCATTTATTAGAAGAAACAACTCAAATGATCCCCTTTGCACCACGCAAAGGTACACAGGCTTCTTCTCCTGGGCACCAAGATTGGCCACAGAATACCCTTACTGTGGCACACAGCACTGAGCTGCCTCACTTGGAGTTTGAGGATTGTTGGAGGGACGGTCGGAAACAGAAGCGAGGAGGCCGTATAGGATCAATGCTGTAGCGTTTATTGATGGTATACAACACAACACAGTAAGCATCAAGATGTAGTTTTAAATGTCAGGATGAAAAGAAGAATAACTTAAGTATTCCTGTTAATTAAGCACAGGATGCTTTTGTAGGTTGTCCTCCAAGGATTATTTCTTGATTGGGGCTACCGGATGGTATAGGTACTTCTGGAGCTTCTCTCGTGGTCTAGTTGATCCCCAGGGCTCTAGCACTCTCTCAAACACAAAGGAAAATAAACAGCGGTCACTGTTCACGTCCTATATGTCCAGCCTAACCTGTCACCACACCACATGATAGGTCCTGCTAACAAGAGTGAGGTCCGAGTGCAAAAAAACGACAAAAAGGGAAACCAAAGTGGAGAGAGAAAATATCAAAGAGAACAAAGACGGTTCAGTAAATCGCTGATCCTACGTGAGGTTGCCGTTAAAAATTCACAATATTATCCCCAACAAGTAAGGTAAGTGAAGGATGGTGTAGGACAGAAAGAGTTAGCGGCTAATGTGAGAGCAGAGGGTGTTTTTTGCCTTACCCAAAGAGCCATCACGCTCCTCCCCTTCTCCCTGGTGCTCCCTCTGTCCCAGTGACGTACCGCTGTCTGCCACAACTCTCCCGAGTTGTGGCAGCTCGTGCGTGTCCTCCGGGATCCACCAGTCCTCTGTCCAGGTATCAGGGGCTTCTGGGTCTTCTTCCGGGTTTTTACTCCGCAATGTCTCAGTGACCAGAAGCTTCCTCTGGGGTCTTCTCTGTACCTCCGGCGTCTGGCTCGAACTCCGGCTCTAGCGGCTTCCTTCCAGCTGAAGCCCCGACCGAGTCAGTTTGCGGCTTTTTCTGCCGCTCGTGACCTCCTGTGGACATTCCCGATTGGTCAGCTTGGCTGGTCCCGCCTCTTCCGGGATGTACTGTTTCCGGGTCATTCCTTGTGTACTGTGGGGCGGGGAAAAGATCCTCCGTTGCTTGGTAGTTCGCACTTGTTGTGTCGTCACCATCTTAATGAGGACGGTAAGGTACCCATGCGGATTCTACCTCCGGGTTATCGGGGTTAAGGCTGTCACTCCCAGGGTCTTGCTCACAATGATCACTAAGCATACAACCCCTTACATGCCCCTGGCATCCCCTTACTCAAGCATCTTGGTTACCTAATGGCTGGCGACCTAACACACTGGGAAAACACGGACATCAAGTTGTGTGATAGGTTTCAGGACTGTCTGCTCCTCTTGTTCGACATACTCCGAGAATTAGGAGAGAACAGTGGGTATTGGCCTTTACTAACACTAGTTCCTCCTAATCCCCATCCAAGGCACTCTAAGTGGGCACGCGTAGTATGACATGTGAGACTGTGGGGATGCATGATGTCATCATCCCCAACATCATTACAGTAAGAGGTGGTTCTGTCTGAAAAAGAGACTGCAGCCTTTGGAATGTCACCACCTTATTTTGGTTGGATCATGCTTTCTTCTGTAACTGCATTGCGCATGGACACTAGAAAGGGGTGAACCTGTTGGGGCTGAAAATGGGATAATTTTTAAACGGATGGTGAAACCCAGCCAGCTGAGTAAGGATACTGCTATTTGAGTGTGTGCAAGGAATTGTTATTTGCGGCGACTGGTTATCAACTAGCTGTCTAGATATATAAAGATATTAATAGCCCTTCTGCACAGATGTGCAGCGGCCACTGCCAAAACCTTTGGGAAGACACTTGGGGTATAGTGACTCCAAATGGTAGTATCTTTAAGTGGTAGAGTTGTCCGCTTAAAACAAAGCAAACATATCAGTAGTGCACAGGATGAATGGGGATGTTGAAGTAGGTATCTTTCAGGTCAAACATTGACATGAAGTTGCCCTGGAGGAGCAGAGGGGTCGCATCTATAGGGTGGATATATAAAAATGTTTTGAAAGGATGAATTGGTTCAAGAGCCTCAGGTCTGGAATCAGTCTAGGGTAGTCTTCCTTTTTGGTGGCTCAGGATACAGAGGGAGCACATACCTATGCTGCACTGATGTGGAGATAGCAGCTCAATGGCACATTTGCACTTCTTCCCTGAGTGAGGCAGAGTGACAAGAGTAGCCACTGGCCTAAGATAATGTAGTACCACTTGGGGATGAATAACTTCAGTTAACCTTCCCCACTGCTTTGGGGCAGAATGCCTAGAATGGAGCTACCTTTTCCAAAACCTGTTACCCCTACAGCCACTCAGTGTATATGTCTTGGTATGACTGGTATCCTAAACAGATTGTTGCTGCTGGTAGGGTTGTTGTTGACCTGAAGCCACAGCTTTGAGTCCCCTTCGCAGTTGATTTCCTCAAAGGGTGGATCTGGAGGGTGCTAACGGACTGTACAATGTCCATGTCTTTTTTCTTTTTTTGCTAAGCATCCAATTAACCTGGGACCTGATGAAATGCTAGCAGTCAAAAGGCACCTTAAGGAGGTGCTGCTGCTCCTTTGGATGGAATACAGAGCCATGCAGGCCAGTCTAACAGGATGCCTCAGACTGATATCTGCAGCATCAAAAGCATACATTATGCTAGCATGGATACAAATTTTCCCCTCTGCTACTAGCCCCTGCACCATTTTTCCTGTAGGCCCCTGGGAGGCTAATAAGTTCCTCCATTTCACAGCTACTAGCATATCCATGAAAACACATGGTACAGCCATTAGTCCAAAACAGCAGGAACATGAACTGAAAGTGCTGGGGCTCCATAGTGAGCATTAGGTCACAGCTACGAGCAGGGAGGGTTGGAAGAATAAAATGTGTCTCGGAGGCACAAGGACATATCAAGGGGGATGGTACAAAAAATTCAAGGGCCCTAGCCAAAAACAGCTTGGCCTCTGGCTCTGTGGCCTTCGGATGATTATCATTGTCCGAGCCAAGTCACCACATACAGATTTAAAACTAGTCACATACAAAACCTTTTACAGCACCTGTCACAGGTTTTGAATCCTATGATCCTAAGATCTTGAGGGGGCGACATCGGACCTAGTCACTGGAGAAAGCTGAGGAACTCTGACCAATATTCACACAGATGAGTGCACCACCCGATTCATCAAGGTGCAAAAAAACTGTCAGTACATCCCGGGCAGACCGAATTATAGATGGCTGGCTATGCCGGAATGCCAATGTTGTGGAAAAAATCCAGATCAAATCTGACACCTAAAGGATAATCTTAAGGTGAGGAAACTATGGGAAGATGTATCCATCACAAAAGGACATTGACAATTCCACCCAACTGTTAAGAATGTTCCCTTTCTGCTGGGTCACCCCAGATTTTGTTTGCATTTTTGCTGAACCTTTGTTTGCTGGGTATAGGCCCGTGTGCACTTTACCCCAGCTAAACAAAGGTAAAGTGCTTGTGTTCCTCCTTTGGTATACCATTGAATGGTTTATTTAATACACAAATACGTTCCTAGTATATGGTACCAAATGTACCCAGGGCCAGAACATTCAATACTACCAGTGGACTGCAGCACTCACTGAGCCATCCACTGTAGTAGCATTGTAAATCTCTCCAGGCCTGACTGTGCAGGTTTTAACTGCAAACTGGACCTGTCAAATTAAACCCTGTTTGACAGGTCTAAACCTTCCTTTTAAATATGTCACCCCAACGTAGGTCTTACTGCACATAGTGTAGGGCGCATGGCATTTAAAAGTAGGACATGTAGAAGTTTAATGTTAAACATGTCCTACCAATGGAAATGTCCGAAAAGCTATTTTCAAAGTAGCAGGGTTGGCTGTTCCATAGGAAAGCAATGAGATACAATATTAAGTTAATTATTAAATGTTCTCTTAGCCTAGGAACCACTTACAAATTAAATAGTTGTTAACACATTTTATTGAAGTATATGTAGGGATTCCAACACAGCCAAAGCGGCCCATAAAAGAAATAAACGGGTGCAACAAAACATTCTTAGACACAAGATACAACAGTCCTGCCATTCTCCCCCACCTCCCACCCCCTATCCCCATCCACCTGCAAAAGGAGTTAAAGGATAAAAGGAATACATCTCAACTGCATAACCCATATCTGTCAGTTTGAAACAGTGTATTTTTGGCTGTGGAATGTCTAAATTTCATTTTCCAGGAATTGGTAAATCTGATGGATAGGCACCAATTCAATTCCTCTATATTCTGCTCCCCTCTTCCATATCTATGGGTATTTTGGGGGGGCAGCCACTAGCTTTATACACCGCAATCCTCATTCCCATGCAGTGGTCCATACCCTATTCCCACACCGATAATGATAGAGGGGCCACTGCCTTCCACTCCTAAGCTATGTAGCATTTAGCAAGCGTCAGTCCTAGACTTAGTAGGGAGATCTTAGAATTATTCCCACCAACATTATCCATAAGGAGTAGGAGAGTCAGCCCCGGGCTAAGTGAGATTTGCCAGGTTAGGACCCTTCCCAAAAATGCAACCACCCCAGCCAAAACCCCTCCAACTCTGGGTAACTCCACACCATGTGGAACAATGTGCCTTCCTCTGCACCGCAGCTGCGACACAGGCGGAGAACGCCATAGCCCGTGACTCATTATGTAGACCCTGTGGAGGTACTTAAATTTAATCAGCCGGAGCCTTGCTACTATGGATGCTGCTTTGGGGGAGACCTAGAATCTCAGTCCAATCTATATGTCCTAATGCACCAACATCAGCCTCCCACACAGTGCGTAAGGCTCCAATGGTATCTGGTTGGTTAGATATCAGGGTCTTGTAGACCGTGGCAACTTTATGGTCACCCAAGACTCCCGTAAGTGGGTTATCCTCTAAGGGATTACATTCTGGACGGTCAGGCAATGCCCTTGCATGCAACCCAGTGCACGGCAGAGTTGGAGGAACTTGTGGAACTGGTTGCGATGACTGGTGTGTCTGGCAGGACTTAAGTACTGTGCCCTGCATGACATCCCCTAATGTGGAGATCACAATAAGATCCCATTTCCAGAATTCCTCCAGTGCGGCCACTTGTGGGAGCATGGCGCCACACTAGAGTGGTACTGTTCTGTCAGTCTGCCCCAACATTTCATTCGTTGAAGGGTTGATTGACAAAATTCCCCCCGAAGAGTTGTTTTCAGGGACTCCTGTAGGGTTTGAGGGGACCGCACTGTATCTATATTGTGTGTAAAGTATCCGTCTATACTGTTTTCCATGTGTTTGCGGTACCCCAAGCTCTGTAGATACCACGGTGAGAGGGGCCAACAGAACGCCTGGTGCCAGTGTCCCATCTTAAGACCAAACAACAATGGAGAGTGATCTGAAAGACCCCTGGGGAGCAATGATCTATCCCTTACCGAATGTAAGTGATTGTCGAGAATCAGGAAAAAATCCAGCCGTGAGTAGGAGCCTTGTGCTGCAGAATAGAAGACATAGCCGCCCAGGGGTAGGGCTGTGGGTGAGTCACACACCGATGAGGCCCAGCGCTGAAATGAAGGAGGAAAGAGGTGTCTGGCCTGACGTCGGAGGTACCCCCTGTGGGCACCATCTATCCACTGCTGGGTGGATGACCTTTCTAATCTCCCCCAGCACCACTAGCCCATCCGGTAGCTCACCCCAGAGCCCAGTAACAGCTCGACACAGGAGTTTACCAGTGGGGCATATACACTTAGCAATGTGATAGGTTCTCCAAAGAGTGCCCCCTGTGGATCTACCACATTTATCAACCCATGTCCTAAAATGCTGAAAAGGGATGGTGCGCTTAATCAGGCCTAGGAACACCTGGCACCTAGTGTGAAGTATTTGCATGTATCCCCAACTGGCTAAGCATGGGACATTGTTACCCATGAGGTGGATCTCCTGGCGGAACAAAACATTGGCTCCCAACCTCTTGGCCTGTTTCAAGATTGACGCCCCCCCCACCCCCCCACCCCCCCACTCCTCACACTATCCAGTAGGCTATTAACGTTCCACAGAACCAATCAAATTAAATCCGATGAACTCATCTGGGACTGGGTACACATTATTCAATCCTGTTACCATAACTATTCACTAGTTAAGTACGAGAGTGGAAATCAGGCAGGACAAATAAGGAAAAATAAGAAAATCATACAGGCAACATTGCCAAACAGTAGGCCATCACCTTGGTAGAATATTTGCTACAAAAACAACTAATGTAACCCCCCCACCAACCCCACCACCCAATAAACTCAGAAACCCTACAGTATCGGTCGCAGAATGTGATGTTGGCAGGTTCCAATAGTAGGTCAGCGTCGGCTCATCCCACTGGATCCCCCCTTACCCAACATTCACTGAACTATAGGAGGGCGTACGTTCCCAAGTACTGTGTTGTGTGGCCACCCGTACTGTCAAATACTGTTTGGCTCAAGGCTAGCGATATCTAATATGGGCACCCCCCTGTGTCACTTAAGGAAACGTGCCCCAGATACCTGTGAAGATGGAGACCCCCTTGTAGCCGCTGGCACGTCTCCAGTCTTCCTGGATTTCCACCATGTCGATTGAGATTGGTGAGGAGTGGCCAGTGTCTTTCTGTTCTTATTCTCCCCGTCACTCTGAGAAGAATCAGAATCTGGGCGATGGTGGTGTATGTGGTTTGATCTGCATCTGTTCACCTGTCCATTGGAATACCTCCTCTAGGGAGCCAACAAAAAGAGCATTTGAGACTGATGAACAAGTTACTTACCTTCGGTAATGCATTATCTGATAGAGACTATCTAGCTGCAGATTCCTTGAACCTCACTAGGGCCAAATCAGCATTTTCCCCAAAATGACTGGTTCCATCATAGGGCATGTCCATCAAATTGGCCTGGATATTGCCCGAGAAGCCAGGTGTTCTAAGCCAGGCGTGGAGGCTCAAGGCCACTATTGCGGAAATTAAATCTGCCCAGCAAATCAGTTGTATCAAGGCCACACCGAACGGTGAATTTTGCTGCATCTCTCACATCCTGAACTGCTTCGGAGAGCATAGCACGAGCCTCATCGTGGACTTGTAACAGCACTTGCGCAACAGTCTCCTAAAGGGAGAGGGAGAAACAGCCCAATAAGCATGCTGTATTTACTGACCACAATGCCAGACTGGAGGAAAAAAACAATCATTCCAAATGAATTGAGCCTCTTGGATTTCCTATCAGAAGGAGCAGTAGGATGTAGAGGCCTGCTCCACCAAACTTTCAGGGGTGGGGTGTTGGCAGAGTAACTTTGGGTCAAACAGCACTGGGCGATGGATGGTAGCGTGCAATTGTCCTATTCACAGAAGCCCCTGTGCTAAGCTTGGACCACATGCCTAGAAGGACATCAGTCAATGGTTCGTTAAAGGGCAAAAGGGGTTCGTAGGCGGAAGATCCAAGTGGAAGCACTTCAGTCAGGAGATTAGTCATGACCTGCACGGAGGGCAGCTCTAGTCCAAGGACCTCAGCTGCCCTTTCAACCACCATGGCATATGATGCCCCCTTCTAAGTAGGCACAGTTGGTGAAAATAGCATGCCAGTATCTGGATAAATGTCCAGTCCACTGGCTTCCCCAAGTTCCTCATACCAGTCCAATTGCTCTGCAGTCATCCTGGTGTTCTAAAGGATCCATAAACCCTCCCATTCAACTCCGGAGCCTAACATATCCTCAAAGTAATCAGGTGACAACATATCAATCGGAGCCGGAATCAGAGTAAAGCAACATCATTCCGAATCTGTGTAATCAGGGATAAGGATGGGGCTGGTGCCGCCAGTGGGCACCGGCAGCACCGACTTCGGGACTGACGTCGGAGGTCGCGAGGGCACAAGACCGGCATTGACCCAAATCCGGGATCGGATCCACTAGGCCCCACCGCTACCGGGGCCAGAGCAGACTGCTTTGAACCCGATGGGGCCCCTTCAGACTCTGCGGGGCCCGAGGGCGCACCAGAGTGGTCGGCCTGCTCAAATACACAGCACATTGCCTTGTAAAATTCTTTTATTTGAGCGGGGGTCACTCCAGCTCCCGGAAATAGAGGGAGGCGCGAAGTCGACCCGGACTCTGGCTCAGCAGAACCGTGCCTACAGCATTGGTGCTCTTTACCTCTTTCGGCAACGGACGACAACAGAGGTGACGAAGTCCGCTTGGACGACTACTTCTTCTTGTGTCTCTACCCAGAGTGTCCCGAAGACCTAAAGTGGGCGAAAGAGGACTTTGGGCTCTGGGAGCGTTCCTGCGACCTCCTCTTCTTCGATCAGGACCAGGATCTCCACGGAGTCCCGCTGGACATTGACTGCTGGGCCGGAAGGAGCTTCATAGCCCAGCAGTCCAAGCACGACCTCAAATCATGGTCGTGCTCGAGACACCAGCAGCAGATGAGGTGGCAGTTGGCCGATGCCACCGCCCGCAACCTCAAACAGTGGATCGATGACTGCGCCAACACCCTCGCTCAAGAAACCCTTCAACAGCCACACCGACAAGAAAGCCAGCTGGTTCACTGAAGACCTCCAGGCCTCCAAACAAAACTGCCGAAAGCTAAAGAAGAACTGGCTCCATGAACGAACACCGGATAGCTACGCAGCCCACAAGAATGCCAACCGCGGAGGAGCTTCGCGCGTTTCCAAGATGGACGTGTGAGCTAAGGGCTCCCGAGACCCTTTCCGCCTCCCGCAACTATCCTGTGAATAATCCTGATTTGGACGACGGGTACTTGTTATTGATGCCTACATTCTTTTCGAAAATCGATTTGGCCGCCAGACACCGGACTTACTGCACTTTGAACTTTGAGGCCCACATCGTATGCCAACCGGGGGCTCGAGTCCCCGAGGTACCCAGGTGGTAATCGAACAACAACGGCTGATACGCCACGCCCTCTACCCCTGGGTTACTTTAGGTTTCGTTTTCGGTCGTTGTGGTCGGCGACTTGCAGCCGATCGGCGCACCGGCTCTGTTATTGTGGCCAACCTTCAGTCAGCGTTGGATCCCTGCCCTCTCGTCTTTACGAACTTGCCAAGACGGTAATTACTTTGACCAGATCCTAAAGGTCCCGTCGGAGTTTGTTGCCCATTATGGCGAGCAGGGCGGTTGTTGAGAAGCGCACCACCAGAGGCCCGTCCCGGGGAGGGGTTGCCCAATCCCAGACTATCGATTGCTTTACTCGCCCTAAGGAATCCCCGGGCGGGTCGAGTGGGGCCCTCGAGGAAACTGGTGACGGTGCTCCTGACATTGAGGAGCCAACTTTGAAGGACGTTATGGGCGCCATTGTAAGTGTCTGGACCACCATGGGCCAGCAATATGAAACCTTGGCAGCTAAGATAGACACGGTGGCGATCGAGGTCACCCTCATCAGGGCGGACTTGGGGAAAACTAATGACCGGGTCAAGTCCCTTGATATCAAGACTGCGAGTCTGACTGCGGATGTCTCGGATCTTCAGACCACAGTCCGCAATCTCCGGACGACAAACGATCTGTTTGCCCGTCGGCTGGAGGATTTCGAGGGCCGGGCCAGGCGCAACAACGTTCGCATCGTGGGTGTTCCGGAGACCTCCGCGGACCTGCCCGTAGACATTGGCACCGAAGGGCCTAAGTAAACTTTTCGCTGTGGAGCGGGCTCATCGAGTCCCTGGTGGGAAGCCGAAGTTGGGAGCCGCTCCGCGGCCCATAATAGCCAGGATTTTTAATTTCCGGGACAGAGACGCTATCCTGCAAGCCGCCCGCACGACTGGACCCACCAAATTTGAGAATGTATCCATCAGTTTTTACCTGGACTTTACTCAGGCGGTGCAGAAACAACGAATGGGTTTCATGGGAGTGAAAAGGCGCCTTAGAGATATGGGACTGAAATATGCTATGCTTTTCCCGGCCCGCCTGAGGATCGAGCATGAGGATCGTGCGTTTTTCTTCGATCGCCCTGAGGTGGCCAGTGACTTGGAAGACACTTTGCCGACGCGCCATGATGGCCCGGAGAGCTCGAGGGGTTCTGAAGGCGGTTTGGCGGAACAGGAGTAGTGAGTCTGCATCGGCGAACCTGACTTCACGGCAGTGGCTCACAGACTGTGTTTTTACAATATGGATACCCGGGGGTGGGGGGGAATGGGGAATCTTCCTCCTCTGGGGACTTTTTCTCTCTTTTTGTAGGTTAGTTTAATGGGGCGACAGGCACACTGCAAGTTGGGGTGGCTTTTCGGTCCACCGCAGGGGTGCAGGGAGGGGGGTTTGTGTTTTGTGGGTTTACTGGGGGTGGTGAGGGGGTTCTTTCTTTCTTGTTTGTATCGAGGCTGCGCTTTGTTCTATGTTTGCTGCTATGTGCTTGTTTCATGGTGGGGGGGGACTGTTTACTTCTGGAATGGGGGTAGGGGGCTGAGGGTGTTGAGCTGGAACGTTAACGGTCTTGGTGACAGGATAAAGCGGGGGATAGTACTGCAGTATTTGAAGCGCTCCTCCCCAGATGTGGTTTTGCTACAGGAGACGCACTTGGTGGGTAATACGTGTCGGGCATTGAATAGGCGAGGATACCGTTTGGTGGCCCATTCCGGCTTTACCACTGGATCGAGGGGGACAGGTATCCTGGTTAGGAACTCCCTCCCCCTGGAGATAGATGGCACGGTGCTGGATGACAAAGCCCGCTACGCGGCTATTACGGGGAGGTGGGAGGGGAGGTTGATCTCCATATTGTCTGTCTATGTTCCGCCTGGTCTGCAGTCTACTACATTCACCGATTTGGGTGGGGTGATTCTGGGGCTGCCTGATGGTTTGCTGGTATTGGGTGGTGATTTTAATTCTGTGGTTAATGGAGAGAGTGACCGTAGCCCCCCAAGGCTTCTTCCCGCATCGCAGTTATGGCTGGGGAAATTTTTGGATGCTTTTGGGCTGGCAGATTGTTGGAGACAGCTGCACCCTGGACAGCTCCAGTACACCTTCCACTCGGGAGCTCATGGGAGTCTCTCGAGACTCGATTATATCCTTGTGTCAGTGGTGCAGTTGGTCTCGGTACGTGAAATCAAGCATTTGGCTAGGGGGATTTCCGACCACTCCCCGCTTTGGCTTCTAATCGATGTACAGCTGTGGGCTGGGGGTCGGATTGCCCCGATCAATCCATGGCATTTTCAGAATCCCAAAATTAGATCGGAGGTGGTCAAGTGTATGGTCTTCTACTTTGCTGAAAATGAGGGATTGGTGTCCTCCCCGGTCTCCCTGTGGGAGGCCTATAAAACTGATCCGTGGCCGGACTCTGTCTTTGATCGCTGGCGAGAGGAGGCGCAAAAATGAGGAGGTGGTGAGCTTGGAAACTGAAATTGCTGGGTTGGAGGAACAGTTGGAGTCTGGGGTTACACCCGAGCGATTGCACTTTTTAGCTCTTAAGCAATCTGAATACAGGGCTTTGGTGACTGACGCGGCTGAGGCGATGACCCGTGTGCAACAGGGGCGTTTGTATGATGTGGGTGATAAGGCGGGAAAGCTTATTGCTTGGCTGGACAAACGGGACAGACTGAATCGAGTGGTGCCTGTGGTTGAGAAAGTTGACGGTACGCGAGTGGTGGACCCGATTGAGATAGTCTAGGTGTTTGCCCGGCACTTTCGGGTTGTATAAGCGCCGGTCTCGAATATGCCAGAAGAGGACTCGCACTTGTTGCTTCGTGATCTCGTGCTGCCTAGTCTCTCGGAGTCGGACAGGGTGCTTATGGAGGCGGACTTTTCCACTGATGAGGTTGCGCTTGCTATACGCTCCCTTCGCTCGGGGAGGGCCTCGGGTCCGAACGGTATACCAGTTGAATTATACAAGCTCTGCCCGGACAAAATGGCGCCGTATCTTAGTCGGATGTTTGCGGCATCGCGAGACCTTGGGTCCCTTCCTAGGGACCAGAGGCTGGCGTCCATTGTGGTTATCCATAAAGATGGCAAGCCCCGCGAGCGCTGCTCATCTTATTGAACGATCTCACTTTTGAATGCGGAACCCAAGATATTGGCGAAGCTTTTGGCAAATCGATTGGTCACGGTGATTAGCGATTTGATACACCCGGACCAGTCTGGTTTTATTCCTCGTCGGAATACTGCGCTCAATCTCCGCCGTCTTCACGGTGTCCTTGCGAGGGCGGGGTCTCTCAATGAACCGGCCATCTTGGTTTCCCTTGATGCCTCGATGGCCTTTGACACGGTCGAGTGGCCGTATTTGTGGGCTGCTCTTGCTAAATTTGGTTTCGGCCCGAAGTTCATCGCGTGGGTCAAGCTTCTGTATGAGCAGCCGTTGGCTCAGGTTGTGGTTAATTGCAGAGCCTCGGAGCCCTTTGTTCTCGGACGAGGCACGCGGCAGGGGTGTCCTCTGTCGCCGCTTCTATTTGCGCTCGCACTTGAGCCCCTTGCCGCGTGGCTCCGCTGGGAGCCCTCACTCAAGGGTATTCGATGGTCCCCTGACTTCGAAGATCGCATATCATTATATGCCGACGACATATTACTGTACCTGACCTCCCCCCGTAAGTCACTAGGAGTCCTCTTCGACGTTTTGAATTCCTTCGGACGAAACTCCGGTTTAGTTATCAATTGGGCCAAGTCTTGTATTTTCCCACTGACTGGGGACTCGCCCTCTCTGCCCCGCACTTGCCCGATACCGGTTTCTAGAGGTGGCTTTAAGTATTTGGGGATCTATATTTCACTGGACCCCATGGTGCGCTACGAGCGGAATTTGTTACCTCCGCTTGTCCGGCTTCGGTCGGACGTTGCGGCATGGTGTAGTTTACCCTTGTCCCCTTTGGGAAGAGCTGCCCTGTTTAAGATGATGTCTCTTCCCCGTTTTCTGTATGCCGTCCAAAACACGCTTGATCTGGTGCCAGCCAGTTACTTTCGTGAAATCGAGGGCCTCTAGAGGAGATTAGTGTGGGCTGGACGGCCCCGCATTACGTTGGCGAAGTTGACGTTGCCCTGGTACGATGGTGGTATAGCATTGCCTGATATTAAAAGATACTACTGGGCATCTCAGCTGAGCGCTGTGAACCATGCCATGTACGGTCCAGCTCCGAATCCTGCGTTTGAGATGGATCGGTGGCTGTTGCCCGGGGGGTGATTATTATAGGGCGCTCTATTCTCGAGGCGCCAGGAGGAACCTGACGGGTCCCACTGGAGTGGCAGTGCGAGTGTGGTGTAGTGCGACCACAGCTACGGGGTGGGCGGATAAACTGACCAGAGCGACCCCATTGTTTGCCGCTGAGAGACTGGGGGAGCTATGGACGTCGAAGGGTTTTGATAGATGGGACCTCATTGGCATTAGTAAAGTGGGCGATCTCTGGGCTAAAAATAGAGTTAAGACCTTTGCTGAATTGAAGCAGGAATATAATTTGAATGACACGGAGTATTTTCGCTATTTCCAGGTTCGACATGCCATTGAATCGGTTTTTCCAGCCGGATCTACTATCCCGGAGTGTTCTCCCCTGGAGGACAGGGTGCTGGACGGGCATGTTCTGGACAGCACTATCTCCCTTATTTATAAAAAACTCATCAATGATCGTTCGGACCTGCTTGTTCAGCTTCGGAGTGCTTGGACTAACGATGGGCTGGAGTTGGATGATGAAGATTGGCAGGCTGCGATATCCTCTCCTAAAGAGGTCGCGATCCCGGGGCGTCTGCGACTCGTACAGCTGAAAATTCTGCACCGAGTCTATGTCACGGGTCCACGATTGATGCATATGGGTTTTTCTGCGGATGGGCTGTGTAGGCGTGGCTGTGATGTGCTTGCTACTTTCCTCCACATCATATGGGAATGTCCGGAAGTGGTGTCTTTTTGGGCTAGAGTGCATGCGGTGATGGGTGAGGTGACGGGCGTTGAGTTGTTGCCTGAGGCCAGGCGCTGTTTGTTGAACATCTGGGAGCCGAATGACTGCACTGCTGCTCAGACTCAATGGGTCACGCTGGGGAACCTGGTTGCAAAAAAAACCATTGCTCAATTGTGGGGATCTCAGAGGGCACCATCAGTTCGCAACTGGGAAGAGCACATGGACTGGTGCATGTTCAGAGAAAAAATTGTGTATGTCTCCCGTGGCAGGCCCAAGAAGTGGGGCAGGATTTGGGCCCAATGGAACTCCTATCGAGGGGGGATATGTGATCCCCCCCGTTACTGAACCTCCTGACACTCCTTGTTCTCCTTGACTGTACGTTTCGGTTTCCTAATTTCCTGTGTTCTACGATTTGTTTCTTGCTCTGTGTCCCCCCCCTTCTCCTGGTTTCTCTCCTGTTTCTTAACACTGTTCTTTGTTCGCCTCTCCCCGCGCCATATGGAACTGATACTATATTGCAGGGTACGGCCTCGACTCTTTTTTCGATTACGTTTTTTGTTTACTTGTATAAAATGTGAAACCTTTTTAACATCCTTTCATCCGTAGCATTTTGAGTAATGTCATGCAATACCGCTGCCGGACCTTCGGTTGTCGGCTGCTGAGCTGTGTTCTACTGCGCTACTGTTATTTTCTGTGACTGGCCGGCCCTGGCGGTTGTAGGCCTGTAATTGTAATCCTTTCTTGCTAATAAAGGTTTAAAAAAAAAAAAAGAATGCCAACCGCAGACACCACCACCTCATCAGATCCGCCAAAAGGGACTCCTTCAAAAACCGCTTAGTCAACACAATACACAACAGCAAAGATTTCTTCAACATCGTTAAGGAACTCTCCAACCCCAGCTCCAACACCAACGACATCCCACCTTCACAAGACCTGTGCGAATCACTGGCCACCCTCTTCCACCGCAAGATCGCAGACATCCACGACCGCTTCAGTGCCACGACCATTCCAGCAACCACTGAGACCTCCACCACCACGACCACCATCCGCACCAACCGCCTGCTCTCCTGGACAAACATTAACAACGACAACACCATCAAGATCATGAACACCATCCACTCCGGATCCCCATCAGACCCTCGCCCACACCACATTCAACAAAGCCAGCCCCACCATCGCACCCAATCTCCGCAAAGCCGTCAATATCTCCTTTGAGACAGCAACCGTCAAGGAGAGCTGGAAGCATGCCGAGATCAACGCCTTACTCAAGAAACCCTAGGCCCACCGCAAGGACCTCAAGAACTTCTGGCTCATCTCCCTGCTCCCGTTCCCGGGGAAGGTCATCGAGAAGCCTCTAAGACTGGAAGCTGCACCAGGGTTTGGAAGGGGCTGGAGTGGAGTCACCTGAGGACGGATGCCAAGGCCTGTAATGTCCCAGACCACCATTTTAGTCCCCATGCGATTCATCTGTGTTGACCATGTCCAGTGAATGTTCCATTGGGGGTACTGGGGTCATAGGCCCCTGTGTCTGAGCTCTAAGTAAAAGGGTTGGTGTCAGGAGGTTGCCAGCGGGGTCACCCTGCGGAAGGAAAATGCTCTTTTAAGCCGGTCAAAGGTATTGGTATCAACCCCCTTATGTTAATGCTTTGTAGTCAGCTTGGCAGGATTCACTCCTGGCTGCCCTATAGATAGTGGGACCAAGGCTCCAGCAGAGACTTCCCTCCAAGGGAGGGGTGTGGGACAGCTTTCAATAAGCTGCTGTAGGGTCTTCTCATTGGGTGCCATGGCGTACGAGTCCACCCTGTGTATGAAGGCGTCAACTGCCTTGCAGATGTCCTTGTCATAAGGGAGGTATTGTATTTCCTCCTCTCCCGAAGATGTGGATTAGTGCAATCGGTGTGATAACTGGGAGACCAGTATAATTTGGGGGCCCGCAGGGCCCAGACAAAGCTACAGCCCAGGACACCAATCACCCTATGAATACACTGGGTTATATTCAACCAGGGTCAGTGTCCCTCATGCCTGTCAGGGAAGCTTGTGGAGACGCTCCTATTTTCAACACTTGATAGATACATAGACTCCAGGCAGAGGGGTAGTTAGGCAGGACTCTGCAATCAGCACACTTCCTGATGTGTGC
The DNA here is from genome assembly GCF_964261635.1 of Lissotriton helveticus. Classification (NCBI taxonomy): domain Eukaryota; kingdom Metazoa; phylum Chordata; class Amphibia; order Caudata; family Salamandridae; genus Lissotriton; species Lissotriton helveticus. The sequence continues at coordinate 834,862,957 of NC_136068.1, forward strand.
AGATCGTGGAGCCTGCAAGCAGAGCGTCACTCATGCTGCAGAGCATTCTCCTCTAGAGGTTGGAGGACCTCACCATCTAAGCAGGCCGATATCGGCTGAGACAAACCGCGTAGGAGTGTGCATAACCATACTCCTGCATGGTGGAGCCTGTGAAAATGAAGTCAATTAAGCAAAACAAGAAGAAAAAACACAGATATAAATACATCAATGAAATATATACAGACACACAGCCCTGACCCAGTCAATTACCCAGTAGCCACAAGGAGAGCCCTCTGAGGACTAAACAGGTGTGCTGGAACAGTAAACAGAGTAGTGAAGGAGATCAGGGACTATGAGGACAAGACCAGCAAGGGGATTGGATGGACTTTTTTTTAATTTCTCTATGGTTCTTGGGTAAAGTCTTTTTTTTTTTTTTTAAGATGTGTTTACTCAAGTTATGCCTGCTACATGCAATAAAGCGAAGAAAGATAGGCATAGAAAAAATAGAATAATCCTCTCCTCAGATCCTTACACAGAATTACATCTGTAATCTGCTGTTCATGGGATCCAATTGTTGACATATTTCAGCGGGTTGATAAAGCACGGCAAATGTAAACATTTAGCACGCGTATCTCAAGTTTTAATTCCAGTCAAAAACTAAGAGTGTTTGCACCTACTGCAGAGATCACTAATTCCAGCAAGAATGCTCAGTAGGTTAATACACCAAGATCAAAGCTTTATTAGTCGCTGGTTCTAAGCACAGTCATAGTTGAATGGGTTAGTGTACCTACTCCAACAACGCTCAGTGCTACCTGTATTTTACAGGTAGAAAACTCAAATGAAAATGCTCCTCTATTCGTACTGCAACAATAGCTGACCTGTATATCAGCAATTGGCCAAAGGGGAAATAAAGTTTTACTTTAGCAAAATTGATGTAAAACATTAATTTGGTTTGGCACAGTCAAGGAAACAAAATGAACATACATAGTGTCTGTGCCAGCACTATTCAATGAATTCAGAAACAGAGGGTCAAGTAGATCTCTTTGGAGGACAAGTGGATTTCTTCAAGGGATAAGTAGATTCCAGCAGCATTTTATCCCTTGGATAAGTAGAGTTGAAAGAAAAAGCCCACACTTCTGCCTTTTAGTGCCACTACGCAGCTGTCCAGTGTCAACTAGACCTGTACAGGAACTTCCTGTAGGCCTCTGCCTGCCACACTGTAAGCCGCTAAGTGCCTTCCCCGAGGACCTGGGTGCTTTCCCCCTGCAGTGAATTGGGACTTAAAGGTAAAAAGGGAAAATATTTGACCAGGATAAACCTGGTTTGGGTATCCGATCCACACTCAATTGTGGTCAGCATCAAATTGTGCTTACATCCTGTTCACTCACAACTATTATTGGCAATTTGTGCTTCTTGGCACTATCGCTACTTACAACTTTAAAAATTCATTACCATGCCCCTTACTGGATTTTTGTCAGTGTGTTTATTACATTTCACTCTATTTTTACTAATTCATTTTAGGATTTTTATTGCTTTGCATTTCGGCTTTATTAATGTTTTAAAGCTACATAAATAGCTTACATATTGCCTCCAAGTGAAGCTTGCATAAATATGTACAAATTGCCTCCAAGATAAGCTTGTCTGCTCTGTGCCATAGCTACCAGGGAGTGGAGCTCAGGTTTATTTAATGACTTTGTTGGCTCACCCTCACCAGAATTGTGATTATTACTTGAGGTTGGTACTTAATCCCCTTCAACTAATAACCCAATCTATTACACAAAGTCTTAAACTGACAATGATGGTGCAATTTGTTAGAAATGGATCTCCTGTACAGGAGAAAGACCAGACTCTATGATGTGTTTTTATTGATCTAAAGTGTGAGGAGTCCATCAAAGAGTTTATTCACATCTGGCACAGATCTGGAGATTTAGATCCATTCTCCCAATAGTGGGATGCCATGAACAACTTTGACTTCCTCTCCCAAATACGTTCTAGACACACAAAGAAGCAGGTGTTTCACGCTGCGGAATCATTACAGAGGCTCCTGAACCACATGCAGGACACATGTGAGTCTCTCCCTGACAGTAGCCACTAGCAAGTACAATTGGGTTTAAATCCAGAGACTTTCAGGGACAGATCACATAATTTAAAAGAGAAAATCTCAGGTTTATTAGGGATAAATGGCCACAAGGGCTCCAGAACATTATCTCCATGGCATATGCATAAAGAAGGGAACAAAAGTCACCAGGGACATCTTCATATAATTAATGCATCAATGTAGAGCAATATTGTTGACTTCTACTAGAACCAGTGAAATGTGCAGCTACAAAGAAATCTATTCAATTAGATGCCTGGAGATACATTTTGATGTGCATCAAAGGGAAGGCATTTGCATTACAAGTATATATTTTATACTAAAAGAACAAATACTATTATAAATGAATGGAAATCAAAAGAGTACTTTAAAATTGAATTGCAGCTCACAACAAATGTAAAATGTATCCTTTACCTATTAATCAGGAGTTCACAAAACTTATAGTGCCCTTTATCTGCTGCAATTGTTAATGCAGTATCCCTTGAAGAAGGCACAGGTGGTGCATTGACATCTGCTCCTTTGTCAAGAAGAACTCTTCCAACTTCTGCATATCCACCAGAAGCTGCCTCCATAAGAGGAGTAAGGCCAGTCTATGCAAAGTTAATGCAAATAAAAGCTTTTGATTATTTTGCAAACACATGTGATGATCTTTCCACATTAGAAACAAGGTTGAATTTTTATTTAATGTTAATGCTTTTTATAACTTTGCATTACTATAAACATTCTTAGCTTTAATGACTGCTTCAAACAGGGAAATGGGTGGTAGTAGTAGAGGAATGAAAATGTACAACTCTACTGCAGACACCCAAGTTGATGTGAGAGAAGAATGATCTGCAAAGCAAGTTAAGCCCATACATTCACTACTTTGGAGACCTAAAGGTGGACAAACATAAGCAACCATTTTAGTAATATTGTAATTAAACAGCACACAATACTCTAAAGCACAAGTTACTTACCTTCTGTAACGATATATCTGTAAGAAACAGTAGCTAGTATTAGATTCCTTACCTTAGAATTTCCCCAGGCGTCAGACTGGATCCGGACATTTTTGCGTAGCAGTACCCATGCGCGTCGGTAGGCGTCGTCCGCAGCTCCACGGCCGTCGTCTGCGTCGTTTGCACCGTCATGACGTCGTCGGAGTACTTAGACGCCGCCTCCGCGCGCTGACGTCAGTTCTTATACACAGCTTTTCCGTGCCAGAAAACGCAGAGCCATGATAAAACCCAACACTGGTGCCATGGAACTAGGGCCCTGAAAGGGGATGACCTTAACCCTAGATATCGGTTCGCAGAACGGGGAGGATGGGTGGGGCGGTAAGGAATCTAATACGAACTACTGTTTCTTACAGATATATCGTTACCGAAGGAAAGTAACGTGTGCATCTGAAAGAAACAGGTTAGTATTAGATTCCTTACCTTAGAATAGATACCCCAGCAATACCAACTCCGGTGGTGGGTCTGCTAACCAATGATCACACCAGAAAGTCCTGGAGGACGGAACGGCCAAAGAAGCCATCCCTCCGGACTTGGCTGTCCAGGCAGTAGTGTCTTGCAAACGTGTGCAGCGAGGCCCACGTAGCTGCCTGACAAATGTCCTGCAAGGGGACTCCCCGGCCCAGGGCAGTAGTAGTCGCCGTGGCCCGAGAGGAAAGGGCCCTCAGCCCAACAGGAGGGTCCTTTTTGCCAAAGAGTAGCATGCCTTGATGCATAACACGACCCACCGAGAGATGGTCTGTTTGTGCACCGCCCGCCCCATCTTAGCGTCCACGTAACCAACAAAGAGTCGGTCATCCACCCGGAACTGGCGTGTGCGGTCTAGATAGAATGACAGCGCACGTTTTGGGTTCAGACAATGGAGCCGCTCTTCCTCTTTAGAGGGATGCGGAGGCGGAAAGAAGGTGGGCAATGTGATGGACTGCCCGATGTGGAAGGCTGTGACTACCTTGGGCAGGAAAGAGGGTCTTGTCCGCAACACAACCATGTCCAGATGGACAGAAAGGAAAGGAGAGGAAGAGGAAAGGGCCTGGAGCTCACTCACTCTCCTGGCAGAGGTGATGGCAACCAGGAAAGCAGTCTTCAGAGTAAGAAGGCGAAGAGGACAGTTTTGAAGTGGCTCAAAGGGAGCGCGCACATCAGGTAAGTCAAAACCAGATTCCAATCCCACTGGGGCATCACGAAAGGAACAGGGGGAAACATATGAGTGATGCCCTTCAAAAATCTGTTAACAATAGGGGACTTGAACAAAGAAGGCTGATCAGGTAGCCTCAAGAAGGCGGAAAGGGCAGAAAGGTAGCCCTTGATAGTGCCCAGAGCAGAGCCCTGCTGGGCAAGAGAAAGAAGGAAGAGGAGAACCTTTGAAAGATGGGCAGAAAGGGGATCCACAGCCTTTGCTGTACACCATGCCACAAATTTGTTCCACCTGCAGGCGTATACCGATTTTGTGGAGGGACGCCTGGCTACCAGAATTACGTCACAGACTTCAGGAGGCAAGTCAAATGGCCTCAAATGTCGCCGCTCAATCTCCAAGCATGGAGGTGGAGCCTGGACAGGTTAGGGTGGAGGACTGTCCCCTGCTGCTGCGACAGAAGGTCCTCCTGCAGAGGCAGACGAATCAGGGGATCGACTGACATGCTGAGTAGCTCGGGATACCAGTATCTTCGTGCCCAGTCTGGAGCCACAAGGATGACTTGGGCCCGGTCGCGCTTGATCTTCTTCAGCACTCTGGGCAGAAGTGGTATAGGCGGAAAGGCGTACAACAGACCGCAACTCTACTCGCGACGAAAAGCATCTCCGAGCGAGTGCCGCCTTGGAAATTCCAACGCGCAGAACTGATGACATTGCACGTTCTCTTCTGTGGCGAATAGATCTAACCAAGGCTCTCCCCACTGCTGAAAGAGGCCTTGCGCCACATCCGAGTTCAGGTGCCATTCGTGCACCGACGGCTGAGTTCGTCCGCCCTGGCGTTCAGGGAACCTGCCAGGTGTTGACCCACCAGGGTCACGCCCTGATGTTCCAGCCGCTGCCAGAGGTGCAGAGCCTCCTGCCTTCAGTGCAAGCCGGATCACCCGCAGCTCCAGAAGGTTGATGTGGAGCCGGGACTCCGCCGGAGACCAGAGGCCTCTGATCTCCGCCTCTCCCATGTGGCCCCCCCAGCCCTGGAGGGACGCGTCCGTCACAACTACGTGCTCCGGTTGGGGTAGGGAGAAGGATCTGCCGCTGACCCAATCGCGGTCCGTGAGCCACCACTGCAACTGTCTCGCAGTGCCCTCCGAGATCAGGACATGGTCGGACAGGTTGCCCTGATGCTGGGCCCACTGAAACTTCAGGTCCCACTGCAGAGCCTGCAGCCTCCACCGGGCGTGATGCACCAGAAGGATGCAGGAGGCCATCAGCCCCAGAAGCCACAGCGTCAACCTGACAGAGACTTGGGAAAAAGGCTGAAAGATCGGAATCAGAACCTGAATATCCCGAACCCGCTGCTCGGGAGGATAAACCCGAAACTGCGCAGAGTTCAGAACCGCTCCGATGAAGAGGAGCTTCTGAGAGGGGCACAGGGGTGACTTCGGCACATTGATGGAGAACCCCAGCAGGTGCAGGAGGTCGGCCGTAGTCTGGAGGTGGCTGACGACTATCTGGGGCGAGCCCGCCTTCAACAACCTGTCGTCGAGGTAGTGGAAGACTGAAACCCCTAACCTGCGCAGATGAGCTGCGACCACCGCCATCACTTTTGTGAACACCCGTGGGGCGCTGGTAAGGCCGAAGGGGAGCACGGTAAACTGAAAGTGCTCGTGGCCTACCGTGAACCGCAGGTAGCGCCGGTGGGCCGGCAGGATGGGGATATGTAAATAAGCGTCCTGCAAGTCCAACGCAACCATCCAGTCTCCTGGGTCCAGGGCAGCTAAGACCTGAGCCAGTGTCAGCATCTTGAACGTCACCTTCCGGAGGAAGCCGTTGACGTTCGAGGTCCAAGATAGGGCATAGGCCCCCTTTGCCCTTCTTGGGTACCAGAAAGAAGTGGGAGTAACAACCACACCCTACTTCTGGCACAGGAACGCGCTCAATGGCCCTCTTGGCTAAGAGGGCCGTAACTTCCTCTTGCAGAAGTTGCAAGTGATCCCCCGACACTCAGTGGTACTGCGGTGGGATGGCGGGAGGGGTCGCCTCCCCTTCGGACGATTTGCAGCACCCACCTGTCCGATGTGACAGTGCGCCAGTGGAGGTAGTGATGGCGAACCCTGCTCCCACCGGTGTCACATAGGCCTGAAAACTCGAACTAGGAAGGTTTTGAGGCGGATGCTGCAGGGGCAGGTGTGGACTGGCTTTGCCGTTGTCCCTGACCACCACCACGGCGGTTTTCACGTCCGCCGCTGCGCTGAATGGTAGTTTGAGGCCCGTGGCTGGCAGAACGTGTGAGGGCGCCCCTTCCTTGGCCACGAAAGGGGCGAAAAGCAGCCGTTTGCTGGCGCAGGGCCGAGAGGCCCAAGGACTTGGCCGTAGCCCTGGAGTCCTTAAAGCGCTCGAGCGCATGGTCTGCTTTGTCGCCGAAGTGGAGATGGCCATCGAACGGCATGTCCATAAGTGTGTTTTGGACATCAGCCGAGAAGTTGGCAGACCTCAACCAGGCGTGGCGACGAATCGCCACCGTCGTTGCCATCGCTCTGCCTAGTGAATCAGTAGTGTCCAGCCCAAACCAGATGGAATAACGAGCCACATCTCGACGCTCCACAAGGGCTTGGCAGAATTTAGCCCGGACCTCCACCGGGCATTCTGGCAGCACATCCGCGACCGTATCCCACAGAGAGTGGGTGTAGCGGCCCAAGAGGCATGCGGTGTTGACTGACCGCAATCCTAAACTCAGGGAGGAGAATACTTTCTTTCCGTATTGCTCGTACCTCTTGGATTCCCGGTTAGGGGGGAGCCGACGGGAATGCGGTCTGGGAATTAGAGGTCTGGATGACCAGGCTCTCGGGGAGGGGGTGGGTAGACCGAAAGCAAGGGTCGCCCAGAGCCGGGCGGTGGCGCCTGGCCACGTTCCTATCCACAGGCTGACCTATAGCGGGCTTGGACCAAGTGCCCAGAAGAACGTCTGATAAGGCCTCATTAAATGGCAGCAGAGGCTCGGACGAGCTTGCCTGCGGTTAAGGACCTCAGTGAGGAGGTTAGTCCTCACGGCCGCGACGGGGAGCTCAAGGCCCAAGGCCTTGGCTGCCCTCATCAGCACCACACTATAGGCAGCCCCCTCTTCCGTAGCCACGCTAGATGGGGAGACAAAGACAGTGACGGGCGAAGTGTCCAGACCACTGGCCTCCCCAAGCTCTCCTGTCCAGTCAGCAAAAGACTGACACTCACATGCCAGAGGGTCCTCAGACCCCTCGTCACCCATCGCCTGGTACTCAGGCTCAAAGGATGGGGCCGGGTCGTAGAAGAAAAAAATCTCCCATCGGCGTCGAGAGCGGCGCCGCTCTGACGCCGGACCTGAATCGAGGGCAGGACCAGGGACGGCATTGTCCTGGGACGGCGCTGGGGGCGACGCCCTTGGGGCCGGCGAGGTCGACCGGCGGCGACCCGGATTCAGCGCCGGATCCAGTGAGGCCCTGGTACGTCGGGACCAAATCGCCGACGGTGCCGGGGCCGAAGCACCCAGCCCGCGTGGGGCCCAGTCGGGACTGCTTGGCCCGAAGGCGTCGCGGAACCCGACGGAGGAGCGAGCAACCTCATGGCCATGAGGAAGTCATCAATTCCCCTCGGCGTGGCATTCTGCCCAGGGACCGGCGGGTATGGAGCAAGCCGCGACACCTGCGGCTCCGGCGGTGCCGCCCGTACCCCCGGCCGCATCGCGCGAGCGTCGGGGGGGAATCAGAGATGGTGCCTCTTTGACTTCTTGTGCCTCTTACCTGAGGACTTTGAGCCCGAAGACCGATCACGACTCCCGGAACTGTGGTGACTCCGGCCCCGCGACCGGTCCCTCGACCTCCTTTCGGACCGGGACCTCGAGCGGCGCGAGCGGACTGACGAAGCTTGAGTCGCTTACGGGACCGCTCCCGTCTAGCTTTAGACGTCAGGGCCCAGCAGTCGGATCAGGACTTGTCGTCGTGGTCCGGGTCTAGACAATGCAGGCACCGGCGATGGGGGTCGGTAACCGACATCAGTCGGTTGCAGTCGGCGCAGGGCTTGAACCCAGGCATCCCTACCGGCACCGTCGGAGTCGAGAGACTTCGATAGTAGATCAAAAAGGATCGTAAAAAGGTAGTCAAAAATTGACTAGGGTACAACTTTTTCCGGATCTGCGATTGCTGGCGTGGAAAAAAAGAATAACGGACGGTCAGCGCGCGGAGGCGGCGTCTAAGTACTCTGACGACGTAATCTCGGCGCCCAGGACGCAGACGACGGACGGGGAGCCGCGGACGACGCCTACCGACGCCATGGGTACTGCTACGCAAAAATTTCCGGATCCAGTCTGACGCCTGGGGATATTCTAAGGTAAAGATTCTAATAATAACCTGTTTCTTTCAGATACTTGCTTTTCTCTCTCTCAGAGACCTGCCTCGATGAAGCACAGGGAGGTACATACAAAAACATCACAAATATCTGTACCCAACACACACCCCAACACTGAGATACTCATTAGAACCCAAAGGGACTCAGATGTTACAAGGAATACACCAAACTAAGTTTTTAACTGGATGAATCTTTTCTTTCAGTATAAAAGTCACACTGCACCCGTACTAAAAAAAACTACTGGTTCACAAGGAATCAGAACAAGCATTTGCAATGCAATAGGTCTCGCATTATTAAAAGTTGGTGCTTTTGGCATTGTAAATGACACTGTTTTTTAATTATATTTATAGTTTGCAGTGGAGTGCTAATTTGACATATGCAATTATACCACTGTAGGAGACAATCGGAAGAGCAGGCAGGGGGGACTTGAAGAAAGAAAGACCAAAACAAGGGTCCAAGAGGTGGAGAGAGGCTGCAGGAAACATAAGGCTGTGGAACAGTAGGCAGGGGGGATTTGAGAAGACAGCAAGCGGCCATGTAACAGCCTGGGGCAGGGGGGGGAAGAGGCTGCAGGGGCTGGAGGAATTTGAAGGGAGAACGAGGAGAATGGCAAGGACCCATGAGGTGGTAGAGTAGGCCACAAGACAGAGGGCAGGGGTTGCATTCTAAGGCAGGGGGGCAGAGGGTGCACTCTAGGTGGACTGGCAGAAACCCTTATATCCTATATTCTAAATACACATCAGTGGTGCAGGATGCAGGGGCCTGTAGGGTGAGGTTGTTGTGGATGGGGTAAGGGCCACTATATTGATATAGTACATGCTTGTGTCCTTATACACACACTTCCCCGACACGTTATCCATATGCTACATTTGCATTCTGAATTTTCCATTAATGTTTGACTCGTAGGTGTGCCTTTACAGGATGTTTTTACACACCATTCTCGACCACACTCTTACAAGCAACAGACAGTACAACCCACAGACAAGCAGACGCGAATACACTAAGCAATAGAGTAAATGTGGCCTTTCTCACAGTCATTCTTGTCCTTAGAGTTGAATCGCAACACACAGACACCCAATTTATTGAAATTACTGACACATACATACACCGGGGCCTACAAGCTGATAGAGTGTCGCTCACTGACAAACACACATACTTAACGACGCATACACACAACCACGAAGAAGCGACAATCAAAACGCAGGCTCCCACGAGACTCTGAAACATTCATGCATACTTCATCAGGCACACACAACCCTCGCACAGAAACACCCATTCAGACACATGCTCGAACAGAGCTGACACACACTCGATGACTATCAGAAACACACGTACCCTTCTGCACAGAGCTACTCACACCCACATTTATGCGGTGACAAACACAAATGCTGGTTAAGTAGCTGACAGCTGATGGCAGCACAGGTGAAAAGCCCTCAGAGCTAATGCGTGTCTCCAGCTGAAAAGTGGCAATGAAATCAGCATGTGTGACATCCCTGAAGGGAATCCCGGGCCCTCCCTCACGCGCTGCTGCATCCACCCTGACAAGAAAAATCCCTCTCACCAACAGCAGGATGGCAACCGCGAGGAGCGACAACCCTTGCAAAAAACACCGGCTCACTATATTTTGGGAGTGGCGGCAGCGGCAAGCACACGAGATACCAGTCTTCAAATCCAAAGCATCTTAACGAGATCTTTTTTACACAACCGCGCGCAATGCAACTTTTCTTTCACACGTTCCAAAGCAGCTGTCTACACAACGACACATTGCACAAGACATTATCAATGGATTCAGATTGACAGGCCCAGGAACTCTATTTCTCAATCTGCTGCAACGCCGTTGAATTAACGTAACCTTCAGCTCTGTCTTTACTCTCCCATCGAAAACCCATTGCCATATTGTGAGACTGTGCCCGCATGCATAAAATGCGCATGCAGTGCATGTGCGCTTACGCAATTTGTGTAGGTATTTATACGTGCCGCATGTTTTCATACAATAAGTATGTGTGTACCTTTTCGTAGCCCTGCACTGTGTGAATGTGCAACGTGAGCTCCAAGCGTATGAACGCCAGTAAAGCCTGTGCAATGTGCTTATCCTCCATGTAGGAGAGTGGGGTTTGCAATCCTATGGTCACCCCAGATTTTTGCTTTTTGCTTCACTGGTTTACGACTTTCCCTAGCTGTGGGTCTGCCAATCAGACCCACAGCCTAGCTGTTCTCTCTCTAAATTGACAACCGTGTACTTTAGGTGCATTTACCAATTGGTACTGGGCCACCTTATCAGTCCCTGTACAGTGCACCTTAGGAATCCAGGGCATAGGTGTACCCATGGCCTACCAGGGGCTGCAGCATGTATTATGCCACCCCTGGCTGGCCATCCAAAACGGACACAACTGGCTGCAAGACAGCTGGGACAAGGTGGTGTAATCACCCTTTGCTTTAGATATAGTATACCTATATCTAACCCTAAAATGGACACATATATTCCTATCAGTCACTCCTATGGCAGGCCTTATCAATCCTGAAGGCAGAGTGCTTGGAATTATGTGAGATGGTGCTCTGGCATGAGCTGAGCCCGTCTGCAGCTTGCGGAACCAAGTCCTAATAACTGTTCCATGATAACGCTATACCATATACTCTTAAGTGCATTATAATCCTCGCGGTTGAATGCTAACTCTGGTATAACATTATCAAAACATGACGAGTAAGGTGTCATACGATTTGGAATACTACCCCCTCGCCAATTCTGGCGACGGGGGTAGCATTCCACCCTTCTAGAGGGACACGACATGTATGTAATTGTGAACCCCGGTTAAAGTTAACTCGAGCCTCAGCATCACAAAATGGATGCTGCCATCACAGACACAAGTCTGACCTCCTGCTGCTGGGAGTCCTTCCAGTGAGGGAGGCTTGGACAAAGGGTTTCCTGCCTTGGGAGGTGCTAGCACCACCCCAGACAGGACTTTGTGTATTGGGTAGGATAAGCCTGAAAGGAATGAGACATGCCTGGGGCACACAAGGTGCCCTGTGCATACACCGGTTCAAACCAGTTGCTGGGGCATCCCAGCCCCAGCTCTGGCGGGAAACCGGACAAAGGATAGGGGGTGTAACCACCCCCCTTCCTGGTCCCACCCAGGGGAGGGACTTAGTCAGTAGTGCAGCCCCCTTTAGGAGAATAAAGGTAGGAGCTGGTCCCATTCCAAATGAGATTATCCTGAACTATTCAACAAGAAGAAACTCTGTCCTTCGACGTTCTGCTCCACAGAAGACTGAAGAATCTCCCTTGTGGGCAAGGAGTGTCCACCCTGCACAAGCAGGCACCATCAAGCGTCCAGCAGCTTCCCTTTGTCGTCTTCCCTCGAGGATCCAGACTTCAGAGCCCGACGAGACCCGGATTCCCAGACCTCTCCGACCTCAACCTGCATCTACAGCAAAGCTGAGACCCGTCGGTGCGACGAGACACGTGGGACCGGCCATCTTGGAAGAAACTGCACTTCGCTTCCAGCACGACTCCAGAGGTAAACTCGACCAAGTGCTTTGGGACTGAGAAGCCCCAGCCCCGAGCAGCCCCTGCACCGAAGATCAGCCCTCCAGCATCCACGAGATCTGCGTGGGGTCCTTCTGCTTGGTTCCTGCTCGACGCGTAGTCTGGTCACTTGCCGGCTGGCTAGTGGCCTCCTAGACGACAAACCTTTGAATTTTCACTGCTGGTCTGGTTGCTCCAGACTGGCCCTTGCTCCCTTCCAAAAGAGGGGCACCCCGGACTCTCCTAGTCCGCACCAGACGCTTTTCCTCCTCACCGCGTGGGTTGCCTTTGCCAAGGCCTGTTGCCTCCAATCCCGGATCCAACACCGCCGACAGAGAGAGCCTGCGTGGGACAGCTCGTGCCTCCATCCTGGTCGTCCAAGACACCTCCTGGTCCACGTGGCTGCAGAGTCAAGCGTCCACTCTTCACCTGATCGCGACGTCGACACCTGGTTCCTTCCTGGTTCCACTCCAGTCACTGGCTAGTGACTGTGAACATTGTCCCCTCTGCTTTCAGGTCTCCTTCTTCAACAATCCACCCTTGGATTGCACCGGACATCTTCCTCCTGGTCGCTTACAGCATCTTTTCTTTCAGGCTCCATTGACTTCAACGCGAGAACCCGACGCACTTTGACACCTGTGCACCCGCAGTCCGTGGGTGAGGTAACAAGAGCATTTGTCGTTTTTGTCATACCTAGTCAGGATTGTCCGTACTCACCTTTAACTTGAACTGTACTGTCCATAGACGTTGTTACGCATCTCGCGTGTGAGTTCACACTCTGCACACGCGTTCCGTGGGCCTCCTATTACTTACCTGAAGTTAGTGTAGCGTGGTCCCATCGATCCTACAGCCTCTGGACAGCTCCATTTCCTTTATCGACTCTCACATTCCACTTACTTAGTATATGGTTTGTCGTGCCCCTAGGGCACCATTGTAATTTTGTGCGACTTGTAGTATTTTTCGTAAGAGTTTCCGCTCAGGCTACAGTACTGAGTCAGCCCTGATCGAAATGGCGGACTCAGTACGGTGGACACTTGACCGGGGCAGTGTTAGTGCTGTTGGATTTATCGGCGGCATTTGACACCGCCTCTCACCCCATTCTGCTAAGTAGGCTACGCTCCATTGGAATCCAGGGAACAGTGCTTAATTGGATAGGCTCCTTCCTAGCGGATCTAAAACAACAGGTTCATACCCCTCCTTATACCTCTTCAGTTAGGACACTCAAATGGGGGGTCCCACAGGGCTCCTCGTTAAGTCCCCTTTTGTTTAATGTTTACTTTACCCCTTTAGCTGAAATGATTTCACACTCGGACATTAAAACAACATCATACGCCGACGACATTCAGCTGCTTTTTACTTTTGATGAGCCATCTTCAACTACTTTTGATTGAGAAGTGTCTTAGAAGCATCGCAAAATGGATGGACCTGAACTTCCTCAGACTCAACGCGGGTAAAACGGAGATTCTAATCAACCATCCCCATTAGAATCCAATATATGGTGGCCGGAAGATCTGAGCCAGGCTCCCACCCCGAAGGATTCTGTTAGAAACCTAGGGGTCCGATGGGACCACCACTTATCCTTCGGGAACTAGGTCCAAACAGTATCAGCAAAAAACACAGTTGATGGACAGAATGTAGAACAATGTCATACATTCACCCCAGTACAAGGATCTGGGCCTAAATCCATTGTTTTTTTTGCACTCCACACCACCGTGGGTTAGACACTGGCTATATGCAAATCAGCTCTGACCCTGTGCCTCATGGGAACCTTTGATCGCTAAAAACGCACTTGTTCTGCCTATAAACTTCTGTCTGGGAATATCCGTTTTTGATCATTCAGCGCCGGGACACCCCATTGGGGTAGCTGTGCGCTTTATAAAATACACAAAAAAAAAATACTTACCTAGTTTGTAGCGTAGTCCCAGCGATCCTCCAGTCTCTGGATCTCCTTACAGTACTTTCCTTCCTCGCATTCCATTGTTTCTAGTATATGGTTTGTCGTGCCCCTAAGGCACACGTGTAAATATTGTGCTAACTCGTATTTCCTTCTTAGTGTTGTCATGTGCTTAGCCCTCTGACCTCATAAAGAGTTCAGAGGTGTTATTAATAAATATATTGTTTATTTTCATAACAACCTGTGTGGTGTCCTTTCATCTGGTATTCAACGGGTTATATTGTGGTAAAACAGCTGGCTTCACATGCCAAAAGAGTTTAGCCTAAGACTGCTTTGTCCATGCTACCATTAGGATAGCTGGTCTATAAGGTTGACTTACAACCAATCACCATAAGGGTTGTTTGGACTGATACAAGGTGATCACTAGAACTAGTGAGCATCATATATCAGGCCAACTTCTCACACCACACACTTCCTGTACTTCTCTGGAAGGTTTTTAAGAAGCATCTCCTCCCACTCTGTCCTCTCAAAGCATGACAAGAGTGCCACCAAGGAATATGCTACTTACCAGTATGCATCTGTTCTTGGCATGTAGGGCTGCTGATATTCATATCTTGTGCATAGACCGCCGCCTAGTGTTGGGTCCGGATGATTGCACATTGTTGTCCTGGAAGAGTCTTCGAAGTATCACGAGATAGGTGGCTCCTCCCCTGGACTACAGTGCGCATGGGCATCCTCTCCATCCTCAGATTGTTTTTCGCCATTGTGGCAGGGATGGAGTACGATACAGTAAGTGATGTCCATGCTAGAGATTAAGTTTGAGTGCTACAGCTGCGACAGGCACCGGGGAGGAGGGAGGGCGATATGAATATCAGCAGCCCTACATGCCAAGAACAGATGCATACTGGTAAGTAGCATATTCCGTTCGAGGCATGTGGGTTGCTGAATTCATATCTTGTGCATAGAATGTATAGCAGTCTCCCCCTAGCGGCGGTTGCCTGTGCCAGCTGCAGCGGTCTGAAAAAGAGTCTTGAGTACAGCTTGCCCTACAGCTGCCTGCTGTTTGGAGTGTACATCTACGCAGTAGTGTTTGGTAAATGTATGTATGGTAGTTCATGTGGCTGCCTTAGATATGTCTTCTAGAGGAATGTTTCCTAGGAGTATCAGGAATAGTTTGCGACTCCCCCTGGTCACCAGTGTCTGTCCAGGCTTTAGTCTGGTCATCCTGATCATTATCCGCAGGGTAAGTGTATTGTTCATCATAGTCATACCCCATATCCTTAGTAGAGCGTGTGGGTGAGTATGCAGAAGTGTCCTGGTCATGGTACCTCACATTCTCAAAAAGGACAGGCAATGTAGAAGAATCCCTCTTCTTTTTGAGTGGAATTTTATATGTTTCCAGAGTGTTTTCCGACCTGATTTTTCTCTGATAAACAGTAAGTCTGCCAGTTTCAGAGTCGATATATAGCTTTGACTGGTCATCATAGGAGGGCTCTTGGTACAATACGTCCTCTTCCTGAGGAGGACCCCTTTTCTCAAGGGACACCGTCTTGGGTGTTTCGACCCCGGTTTTCGGCTCGATTGCCTTAGGGCGTGCCGTTGGGGGCAGTCCGAATTTTATCGCTGGCAAAGCGTCTTGAGACTGACTGACCTTCTTTGGGGCCGGTGTCGATGTAGGACCGACTGACTGCGCCCTGTCGCCGTGCTTTTGGCCTTGCGTCGACTTCGGTGGCTGCTGCGTCGGAGGCACGCTCTTTTGCCTCGATCCGACCTGCTCCTTCGAGGCGCTCTTCGGTTTTGGCTCGAGGGCTTTGACAAGCTGTGGTCCGTCGACTCGGTGCCTCGGTTCGAGAACCTTCCGGGACTAGAGTCCCTTTTTTGTGTCGCTGTCCGTGGACGTCGACCTCATCGGGTCAACGCGCTTTGCTTTAGCGATGGACTTTAGCGCACCAAACTTCGGCTCGACGCCCTTTATGTTCGACCCCGCAGGGTTGTCGACACTTGTTTTAGTTGTCGAAGCCGATGTGTCCGAACTCTTCGATCCGAGAACCGTATTGAGCAGTTTCGGTTTCGTTTTTGACTCAACGGCTTTTGGTTTTGCTTTTAGTGGCGCGACCGATGGATCCTGTTGATGTATTCGTAGCCGGGCCGAGACGCGGGTGTAGGAGAGTGGGGTCTGCAATCCCATGGCCACCCCAGATTTTTGCTTTTTGCTTCACTGGTTTACGACTTTCCCTGGCTGTGGGCCTGCTAATCAGACCCACAGCCTCACGGTTCTCTCTCTAAATTACCACCATGTACCTTAGGTGCATTTACCAATTGGTACTGGGCCACCTTATCAGTCCCTGTACAGTATACCTTAGGTATCCAGGGCATAGGTGTACCCAGGGCCTACCAGGGGCTGCAGCATGTATTATGCCACCCCTGGCTGGCCACCCAAATCTGACAACTGGCTGCACGACAGCTGGGGCAAGGTGGTGTAAACACCCTTTGCTTTAGATATAGTATTCCTATATCTAACCCTAAAATGGACACATATATTCCTATCAGTCACTCCTATGGCAGGCCTTATCAATCCTGAAGGCAGAGTGCTTGGAATTATGTGAGATGGTGCTCTGGCATGAGCTGAGCCCGTTTGCAGCTTGCGGAACCAAGTCCTTATAGCTGTTCCATGATAACGCTATACCATATACTCTTAAGTGCATTATAATCCTCGCGGTTAAATGCTAACTTTGGCATAGCATTATCAAAACATGTCGAGTAAGGTGTCATACGAATTGGAATACTAACCCCTCGCCACTTCTGGCGACGGGGTTAGCATTCCACCCTTCTAGAGGGACACGACATGTATGTAACTGTAAACCCCGGTTAAAGTTAACTCAAGCCTCAGCATCACAAAATGGATGCTGCCACCACAGACACAAGTCTGACCTCCTGCTGCTGGGAGTCCTTCCAGCGAGGGTGGCTTGGACAAAGGGTTTCCTGCCTTGGGAGGTGCTAGCACCACCCCAGACAGGATTTTGTGTATTGGGTAGGCTTAGGCTGAAAGGAATGAGACATGCCTGGGGCACACAAGGTGCCCTGTGCATACACCGGTTCCAACCAGTTGCTGGGGCACTCCAGCCCCAGCTCTGGTGGGAAACTGGACAAAGGAAAGGGGGTGTAGCCACCCCCCTTCCTGGTCCCACCCAGGGGAGGGACCTAGTCGTAGTGCAGCCCCCCTTTAGCCGGATAAAGGTAGGAGCTGGTCCCATTCCAAGTTAGATTAATCTTGACAACCTTCCACGAAGAAACTCTTGACCTTCGACCTCCTGGACACCAGAAGACTGAAGAATCTCCCCTATGGTCAGGGAGTGACCATCCTGCTTCGCAGGCACCACCAAGCTTCTGTGCGGTTTGCTACAAAGTCCTTCCAGCCCGGAACCCGACGACCCAGCTCGACAAGACCCGGACCTCCAGACCTCCCTGACCTCTACCCACATCCACAGCACAGCTGGGACCCGTGGGTGCGACGAGCAACGTGGAGACGGCCATCTTGAAGAAACCTGCACAGCGCTTCCTGCACGACCCCTGAGGGTTCCTCAAGTGAGTGCATTGGGGACTGAGAAGCCCCACACCGACGCAGCTCCTGCACCAAAGACCAGCCCCCCAGCATCCCCGTGATCTGCGTGGGGCCCTTTTGCCTGGTTGCTGTACTTCCTGTTGTCTGGTCACTTGCCGGCTGGCTTGTGCCCTCTGAGACGACGACCCGAAGATTTCAACACTGCTGGTCTGGTCCCCCAGACTGGCCCTTGCTTCCTTGTAAAAGAGGAGCACCCCGGACCCTCCTGGTCCACTCAAGACGCCATCTTTGTTCCACCGCGTGGCTTGCATTAGCCAAGGCCTGTTGTCCCGATCGACGATCCGACACCGCCAACAGCAGCAGACTACGGGGGACAGCTCGTGCCTCCAGCCTGGTCGTGAAGAACAGCTCCTGGTCGGCGCAGCTAGAGAGAGAAGCGACCCTTCCTTCACCTGAACGCGGCGACAGCATCTGGTTCCCTCCTGGTTCCAGCACCGTCACTGGCTAGTGACCAAGACTCTGTCCCCTTCCTTTTCAGGACTTCCTTCTTCCTAGTTCCATCCTTGGAACCACCGGACTCCTCCATCTGGCTGCCTGCCAGCAACTTCTTGTTTCAGGCATCACCGGGATCAACGCAGCAAACCCGACACTACTTCAGCCCTATGCACCCGCAGCCTGTGGGTTAGGTAACTAAAGCTTCTAGGTCCTGAAGTCTGTGTCCACTATCCTAGTGTCCAGGTCCACTGTTGTTTTCCCTCCATCCAGCCGGGTTCGTCCGGAATCCGTAACATTGTAAACTGTAAGATCCATAGACGTTGGTACGCATCCCGCGTGAGAGTTCCCACTCTGCACGTGAGTCCCGTGGGCCTCCTGCTCCTTACTTACCTAGTTTGTAGGTAGTCCCACCGATCCTCCAGCCTCTGGATCTCCTTACAGTACTTTCTTTCCTCGCATTCCATTGTTTTGAGTATATGGTTTGTCGTGCCCCTAAGGCACTTGTGTAAATATTGTGCGAACTCGTATTCCCTTTTTAGTATTGTCATGTGCTTAGCCCTCTGATCTCATAAAGAGTTCAGATGTGTTGTTATAAATAAATAGACTGTTTATTTTTCATAACAACCTGTGTGGTGTCCTTTCATTTGATATTCAAGGGGTTATACTATGGTGAAACAGCTGGCTTCACATGCCAAAAGAGATTAGCCTAAAAGACTGCTTTTGTCCACGCTACTAGGATAGCTGGTCTATACGGTTGACTTTACAACCAATCACCATAAGGGTTGTTTGGACTGATACAAGGTGATCACTAGAACTAGTGAGCATCATATATCAGGCCAACTTCTCACAGCGGGGCTATCGAATGTTTGATATGGTCTTGGCTAAGGCCTTTCGGCTATGCCTCGACCTGAGCCTTTTGAAGTGTTTCAGTGTCTTTTTGGGGCCCAGTACCCACCACTGGGCCTGGTTCATCGCTCGAGTCGTCATCGACGGCTCCGATGGGGGACACGTCATCCCTTACCTCGTCGACGTTTTCATCGTTATCGACGTGTTCTTCTTCGTCTTCATAATAAGAAGTGGAGTCGTGCTCCGAACCTGGATCCGACGGCTGTTCCGGATCCTCAGTCTCGACGACCTCGTCGTCATCTTCATCGAAGATATTCACCGGGTAAGGCGCAGGCTTCGTTATTGTTTGTCTCGCTGCACGTCAAAGCCTAAGCGTCTTTTTTGACCAGAATCGAGCGCAAGCTAGACAGTTGTCCTCATTGTGGTCTGGTGATAAGCACTTGTTGCACACCGGGTGAACGTCGATGTGCGGGTATTTAGAGTTACAAAGGGGGCATCGTTTGAACGGGCTCCGTTCCATCGACGATCGGGCCTTTGGTGTCGAAAAGGCCACGCGGCTCTCTTCGACGTCCTGCTCGAAAAGAACTGGAACAAGAACTCGACACCGATCGAAATAACAATAGCGACAACCCCGAAGGCCTTATGGCCTTGTAGAAAAGTTTCCGAACTTGAGTAAAGAAAGTACATCCGAACCCAATGGCGGAAAAAAACAATCTGAGGATGCCCATGCGCACTGTAGTCCAGGGGAGGAGCCACCTATCTCGTGATACTTCGAAGACTCTTCCAGGACAACAATGTGCAATCATCCGGACCCAACACTAGGCGGCGATCTATGCACAAGATATGAATTCAGCAGCCCACATGCCTCGAACATAAGCATTTTTGCACTTAGAACTTTTATACCACTTACAGTATTTACACCAACTACCAACAATTAACATTTACACCTCATAATATAGATCCCTTCCACATTACACCTACATTTGTTCACCTAATTTCAGGCAACGTCTGTTTTAAGTACCACACTGTACGCTATTACACTTATGCCACTCCAGTCTACGTTATTCCACTGTATGATACTACACTTTACGCTATTACACTCTATGCCACTCCACTTCGTTCAATCACACCCCAATGTACGCCATTACACTCTACGCCACTCCACTCTAAGCCACTCTACTGGATTCCACTATATGGCACTTCATTCTACGCTGCTTACACTCAACGTTATTCCCCTGTACACCACATCACTGTACACCACTCCACACCATTCCACTCTACCTCACTTATTGATACACCACTACGGTATATGCTATTCCATTGTACCCCACTGCACTTATACTCCACTCCACTGTATGTTACTCCACTCTACCATAGTCTATTCCACAACACCCCACTGTAAAACACTGTAATCCACACTGTGGCACTCCATTTTACGACACTTTAAAGCACTCCATGCAGTCAATTCCGCTGTATGACAGCACTCCACTATATAAGACTTTACTTCACTGTACAAGAGGCCAAGGCACTCTATTCAACTCTACATCACAACATAAAACTCCACTCTATTACACTTATTCCATTCTATCCTATGCAACTCCGCTCAACTCCACTGTATGATACTTCATCCAACTCGGTCCGCTCCACTCTATGACACACTTCTCCACTGTATATAACGCCACTCTACAGAACTCTACTACACTGTATGAGCGAGGTGTGCAGCTCCCTTCTTTACTAATTGGCTGGGCCAGAGAGAGTGGGGTCCCCAGGGCCAAAGTTGGCCTGGGTAGTGGGCCACACAGCCCCTCCCCCTTCAGTAATTAACTGGGACCCAGGTGATGGGGTGCGAAGGGCAAATATCAGTCCGGGAGGGGGGCTGCATGCCCCCCCCCCCCATCTTGTTTACAATATGGCCAGGCCCCGGGAGATAGGGTCCCCGGGCTAAAATCGGCCCTGGAAGGGGGGTTTTGTGCTCCCCTCCATAATTACAGTGGCGGGCTCAATTGGATGAGGCCCCTGGGGCCAGAAACGGCCGAGGAGGGTGCATGAGCCCCTCCTCCCCACAAAATATGCCTGGCCCGAAGGATAGGTTCCCAAAGTTGAAATCTGCGCAGGGAGGGGGGGGCTTCATGTACCCTTCTTCTGTTGTCTGCATTTGGGGAGTTTTTTACAGGGCACGCCCTGCAGCCAAAGCCCCTCCAGTCACAGCCTAAACATATGGCAATTAAAAATTACTTTACGTTTTAAAAAAAGCAAAAACTATGAATTCACAGAAAAAAACAAATGTTACAGGGATACTACAGTTATGAAATAGCATTTTTTTTTAAACTGAGAAATTCACAGATATAGCAATAAAAACCATATAAATTCAATGAAAAAACAAAAGTTACAGGAAGGTTATAATTAGGAAATATAATTTTTCATTTTTTTTTTAAATTCAAGGAAATTACATTAACAAAACATAGAAATTCACTGAAAAAACAAAGGTTACAGAGTCTTTATAGTTAGGAAATAGAATTTTTTTTCCAAACGATAAGTTCATGAAAATGGCATAACATTTTTTTAAATTCAGACGTAATTAGGAAATAGAAGTAAAAAAACGTTAAAATTCACTAAAAACAAAAGTTACAGGGAAGTTATAGTTAGGTTCAGATTTTACACACACACAACCGTAGACTTCAGCAGGTCTAGTTGGAGTCATCTGAAATAACTGGTTCCCCAAGGTAACTAGAACTCGAGCATTCGCCATGCACTGCTAATTAACCCACATTTTACTTCACTCACAGCATCATCAATAATATCACTTCAACATTTGCTGTAAAATTATTAATGAGAATGCTGCACATGGTGTGGGCATTAGTTATAATGACATTATTGGGTGAAGACTCTTCCTTTGAATAACTAAGCTGGTGTCTTAATAATGGGCTTTTTGAAGCCGATTATCTTGCATTGTAAGACCAAGTTGAAGTGGATTGAATTTTGAAGTCATTTTGTGAGATTTGTCCCTCTATTTGGAGGTTGTGATGGGGCCCCTTCAACATGCAATGAAGTAGTCGTGGGCGCTTTTACAGAAACTCGATCATTCTCTGAAAACAAGCTGGAAGGTCCTCATTTTGCTAACCTGTGTGGCTTTTTTTAGGTCTCGACCTAAAGCATTGCGTTAGCGATGCTGGTTTGTCGAGATTTCTAGTAAGCGGTCCAAAAAGTCTGCCAAAATAGCAAATTAGTCACAGTTCATGTGATCTATGCGCGTGCACAAACCAGCCACGTCACAAACCACCATTTGTCTGTGCCTCGCATCAGACTTCAAAGGCTGCCGCAACCCCGCTCCCCCCATCAGATGTTCTTACGCGCTACATCCCTTTTCTTCACACTCTATCACATCCTTAGCGGAGCTTCACCTCACCACTTCCTCTGCCCAGCCCCACCCACCTCGTCTGCCCACCCTGCCCACTTCCCTCCCTAAAATGGCTTCCTAGCTCCCGGTTTCCTCTCTCGCTTCCTTGTTTAATATTGCCCTCCCACACAGTAGCAGCATTTCCCTGGTTGCTTTCCACCGTCGCTGCTTCCGCCCGGCCACCACCCTCCTACATAAACACAGCGTTTCACTTATTAGATAGGCCCCGACACAAATGCTGTGTTGTGACGCGCTGAATTCTCAGCACACACAGAGTGAGCCTGTTTGTCAACAGTCCTGCTGTGAACCTTGCCTCAGTTTCTGTCCACTCCTTTCTTCAGTTTTCTGCTTACTGCCTCCGAGCTCCAAAAGTTCCGAGCTGACTCTCTGCAAGCCCGCAGATGCTTTTTGTTGGGGGAGCCCTACCATGCCCAGAACAATAGGCAGGTAAGTAAAACTTCTAAAAAGGCCAAGTTAAGCAGGTCCCATACGCAAGTACAGAAAGTCAGTGTTCAATTCATTTCACACAAAAATGCAAGCTATTTGCAGTGCGTTCTTTAACCCAGCTGACATTCTCAAATCACAGCCCCCTCTCTCACGATGGCGCTCGGGGGGCTGCTAAGTAAGTCTGCTGTAATAGAAGCAAACTGCCCCACTGCAACTAAATACTCCACAGAAGTAGACAAATGTCACATGCGCTCAGCCTGGTAGTTGCATTTTGATGGAAACACGCAGCCGTCCCCATTCGTGATAATAAGTTAAGTAAAGCAAATTCAGTGGGTCTGCAAACATCCACATTCACTTTTTGAGGCAAGCAGCTTGCCCTCTATGGATTACTTCCTTATTTCACTGTTGGCTCTTTTCTTTCACTCTTCAGTGTCACACAGGGGCTGCACTGCACTAGCCGTACTGCACCATGTCTGAGCTCTGTCAGCTGCAGCTGAATCATTGTGGTGTCAACTCCACCCTCCATCACTCAGGGACACCACCGCATCGCTCGGGGGCCCCACCGCATCGCTCGGGGGCCCCACCGCATCGCTCGGGGGGCACCACCGCATCGCTCAGGGGGCACCACCGCATCGCTCAGGGGGCACCACCACATCGCTCGGGGGGCACCACCACATCGCTCGGGGGCACCACCACATCGCTCGGGGGCACCACCACATCACTCGGGGGCACCACCAAACCACTCGGGGGCACCACCACACCACTCGGGTGCACCACTCAGGGACCCCACCACATCACTCAGGGGCACCACCACATCACTCAGGGGCACCACCACATCACTCGGGGGCACCACCACATCACTCGGGGGCACCACCACATCACTCGGGGGCACCACCACATCACTCGGGGGCACCACCACATCACTCGGGGGCACCACCACATCACTCTGGGGCACCACCACACCACTCGGGGGCACCACCACACCACTTGGGGGCACCACCACACCACTCGGGGGCACCACCACACCACTCGGGGGCACCACCACACCACTCAGGTGCACCACTCAGGGACCCCACCACATCACTCAGGGACCCCACCACAGCACTCAGGGACCCCACCACAGCACTCAGGGACCCCACCACTTCACTCAGGGACCCCACCACAGCACTCAGGGACCCCACCACATCACTCGGGGGCACCACCACATCACTCGGGGGCACCACCACATCACTCGGGGGCACCACCACATCACTCGGGGGCACCACCACATCACTCGGGGGCCACCACATCACTCTGGGGCACCACCACACCACTTGGGGGCACCACCACACCACTCGGGGGCACCACCACACCACTCGGGGGCACCACCACACCACTCGGGGGCACCACCACACCACTCAGGTGCACCACTCAGGGACCCCACCACATCACTCAGCGACCCCACCACTTCACTCAGGGACCCCACCACTTCACTCAGGGACCCCACCACTTCACTCAGGGACCCCACCACAGCACTCAGGGACCCCACCACATCACTCAGGGACCCCACCACATCACTCAGGGACCCCACCACATCACTCAGGGACACCACATCACTCAGGGACCCCACCACATCACTCAGGGGCACCACCACATCACTCAGGGGCACCACCACATCACTCTAATACACCACCACATCACTCAGCCCAACCACATCACTCAGCACCACAACAGCACTGTCCTTGCTTGCTACCAACAAGCAATGCCATAGCCAATAGGATTCGCATTAGTAAAGTGTAAGCTATTGGCTTTGTGAATAACGATGCTATTAATTTATATACTTTCAAAGCCAGCACACATTAAAAAAATGTGTCATTTACAATACCAATAGCTCACACTTTCCTAATGCGAGACCTATTGCATTGCAAATGCTTGTTAACCATGTTGCTTCTCAGTGGAACAGTTTCTCACACACCTGGTCAAGTGGTGCCCCATCCAAGATAGATAACAGATGAAGGCAATTTAAAACTTAAAGGCTGATACAATATTTCAAACAAAGAAAACACTAAGCCACACAAACATCACTGACAAATTAAAATCTATTGAATGCAGCAACACAAAAAGACATATCCAAGAAAACTATTGCCAATGCAAATCCCCTGCTTATAACCTACCTTGGCTCTGTGTTCCACACTAGCTTTTCGATCAAGAAGAAGGCTTACAACCTCAGCACGGCCCTGGAAACATGCCAAAGTGAGGGCTGTATTCCGATTTGTCTCAATCTGAGCATTAATATCAGATCCCATATCAAGCAACAATTTCACAGCAGGAACATGACCATTCATCGCTGCCAACATTAAAGGAGAAATTCCTAGTTTACTCCCAGTCCTGGTAGAAAAAAAAAACATAGTTGGGGTTAGAAGATAAGTAGTAAATGTAATTCCCTTGATAAGAAATTACATTTCCAATTCAGGGTGGAATCCCTCCCAATCAAATCCTTTACCAAAAATTAGAATACTGATAGGGACGATAAAGGTCCTCATTGTCAATCTAGTGAGGAAACTTTTCCTCATGCTTTGTTTGTAAGTCCAGCTTATTTAAACCCTTGAAGGAAATGGCTTTCACTTATATGTAGACTGTTGGGGACTAGAAGTAGTATTGTAGCAATTCCATTGACAGACTCTAGTCTCCCAATTGCATGTTCTGTAGCCAAGTTTTTGGGATGGATGTGGGTTATTAGACAGCGAACGTACACCAAGTGAATGTCACAAGTCTATATCAATGTCTAAATATTTTAAACATTTCAAGAATATTCGAATTGGGCTCTTATGTGTTTTAGTGTATGGTGTGTCATTTTATCTTTCTACTTGGGTATTATATTTTCCTCCGATAACTTTCATGTTTATATTATAGTGTGCCAAACGGCCCTACATTTTATCAATTTTAACTCTCCATTCTATTTTTGCTTTTATGACATTTTTATGTCAAACTAAAGCTAAATGAACTGTAAATGCAATGTACACTCATTCTGATATACTCAAATGCATAAAACTGTATCCCAAGCATTTTTAAAACGGAGGACTGCATGCCAGAATGGCTCCTTTCATTTCAAAATCAATTCCATCAGCTAAGAAAAGGTAGTGGAACTTAAAAATGCCATAATCTTCAGAATGAGGGGAGGAGGGAGGGTAATGGAAATTCTGCTGAAGAAAACATTTAACAATAAAAATGTACAAAAGGTAACTAATGGATTTTTTTTGAAGAATTTATGAGCCAGAGTCAAGTTTTTAAAAGATATCCATCAGCAGGAACTGCACAAAGGTGTGTCTGAGAAAAAGAACATAAGCCAAACTAGAATTTATTTTGCGGGATATCAACATCTACATAAACAGCTTAGCTGACTTCCCTCATACCTTCGCTTTTTGCTAATCTAGTTTCCGGAAATTTCTCAAGTAATAATGAGCTTTCTGGGGTGAGAAGCTCAGTAACATTTGGGAGAGAATGTGAGCAAATGGCATTTTGGAAAGAGTTAAAGCTTTAATAAAGGAAGCATTTTCTTCTCCTTAAGACGTTTACAGTAACACACTAACAACTACAGAGTACAAGGATGTCTCAGCTTGCTCTGTTCGCACCAGAGTAATTTACTGTTGAATAATTTCACTCCAACTGCAAGGGACATATTCTCTCTTAGTAAGACCTTCGTGTTTTTGTGACCAGTAATTATCCCTTTCTACTGGTACACTTTTCTAGTGGATTACAGCTTAGTGAACAATGCAGGAGAGTGGTCCACTAGAAGGAATTCACCCATTACCCATGGACTTTTGGGGCTGGGTGGGGGTGGCATAGGTGCAATCATATGGACATGGGTGCAGAGGCAAAAAACCTGGTGGACGACAATCAAAGCTTCCCTTTAAAGGTGCTCCTTTGGATGGGGGCATAGGAGTCACAGACTACCAGGCATCACCCTCTTCAGTGGGAGGCAGTGTACTTCCAGCGAAAAACAGTCAGGGTTTCAACATGTGACTCAATCTTCCATTAATATGCTCTCCTTAGCAGTAAAACAAACTGACAATTTGCACCTGACTGAAGACAGTGGCTACTTTTTGTAATCAGGTACACTAGTCCAAGTCTGCACTGAATGTACCTAAATAAGGATGAACAACAGTGCAAACATGGAGTGTGTGCCCAATGTGTAATTCGGGCCATTTTATTTTTTTAATAAAAAAATAACAGGGTGGAGCTGGTCCTTCTTGGCATCAGGCCGCACCCTCCACCCTTGGAGCCCAAACAGTTTTCCTACCTCCCTGGAAGCCTTGAGCCTTAATACCACAGGCAACCTTATGGAAAGTGAGAGGTGAGCTCAAAAACCCCCACACACCTCCACTCCCAATTCTGCCTCCCTCTGGTGACAAAATGGTACATAGTGTTATGACCAGATGCCTCAACAGGACAATGCCTCACACCATTCCTTTTTGTTTTTAGTACTTGTCCCTGGTGCCCAGTGAGTTTTCAGCAAGTGAGGAGTTTTTGAATATTCTACTTGTATAAGTGACAAAAAGCTAAAAATAAATCTACAAGTCCTGTAGAGAAAAACACGTCTCACCTCTTCTCTAAATTATATTTACAGACCCAGAAACATTAACCCTAATAGTTGTTTTTCTTTTACATAAAACTGAACAAAAATGTTTTGCAAAAATGCTAAAATAAAATATCTTTCTCTAGGAAAAGTAGAACTATCATTCATCCCACAAAACAAACCCAAAAAAATGAAACCTCTTGAATAATTAATTTCAGGTGCTGCAGTGTGATCAACCCATAAAGCAAAAAGCAGTTTATTTACGTGAGCAGGTGCTTGTATAACAATCATGACTGTCCATCATGACAATGGGGCCTCTTAGGGCCACTCACATGGTGCTACAGTACAAAAATGTTTTTTAAAAAAGCTAAGAAACCTTTACAAGCTTAGCATCTAACAGATCAGGTGTTGTCTGTGTGTGAAAATCACTTTTTCTTTGAGATAAATGATTTTAATATTACATAGAATAAAGATCTTTTTGCTGTAGATTGAAACGAAAATGTTAAATACCCTGTAAGTATCTGTTCGTGGCATGCAGTGCTGTAGATTCACATGATATGCATATTCATGCCATCTAGTGTTATGCCCGGATGTGTGCACGTTCTTCTTCAAAGAAGTATTTTGAGTCATAAGGTGCTGTGACTCCTCCTCTCGCTGGTAATGCGCATGGTCATCAGTTCCACTGTTAGATTGTTTTCCTGCACAGCAGGTGAGGATGGAATGTGAAGCGAAGCCATTTTTCAGAGAGTTTCCATGCAAAAAAGGGAGAAGAGATAGGAAGAGACACTGCAACAGTCACAGGTGCCAGGGTAGAAGAGTGTGAATCTACAACACTACATGCCACAAACTGATGCTTACAGGGTAACTGTTCTAGGCATATGTGGCTGTACATACACAAGCTGTAAATCAGTCCTCCCAAAAAGCGGTGGCTAGCTTGTGGGTGTTGAAGCAGACTGAAAGTGTACGGAGCACTGCCTGACCAACATTAGCTTGTTGGCAGGCTAGCACATCCACACAGTAATGTTTTGTAAAAGTGTGAGGTGTGAACCAAAGAGCTGCATTAAATTTTTCAGCTGGTGGGATGATCCCCAGGAAGGCCATATAGTATCCCTTGTTCCAAGTGGATTGATCTTTAGGAGGAGTGGGCAGAGTCCTCTAAGCTTTAGGATAGCACGTGTGGATGTATTTAACGATCCATCTGGCAATGTCTGACTTGGATAGAGGCTTTCCCTTGCAAGGTTTAAAGAAAGCAACAAAACGTTGCGGAGTCTTCCTAAATGGTTTAGTTCAGTCAACATAGTAGATGAGGGTTCGTTTTACATCCAAAGCCCATTCTACAATTGAATCAGGATGTGGTAAAATGACAGAGGTTCAATGGATTGGTTAAAGTGGAGGTGAGAGATCACCTTAGGGGTTGGCTCGGAGATCAACTTTACCCCTATGAAGGTGGAAGAAGGGATCTTCCAGGGTTGATGCATGAAGCGCACACACACGCCCGAGTGAAGGGATAGCAACCAGAAACGCCACCTTCCAAGAGAGGAACTGAAGGGGGCAGGAGTGAAGGGGCTCAAATGGAGGACTCGTGAGTCTTGCAAGTACAATGTTGAGATTCCATGTCGGGGTGAGAGGGACCATGGGAGGAATGACCATTTTGAGACCCTTCATGAAAGCATTAATAATTGGAATCCTGAAAAGAGAGATGTTGTCGTTTCTGAAGGTAGGCTGCCAAAGCGGCCAATCGTAGTCGAATGGAGGTGAAGACTAGACCCGAAACCTGCAAGTGGAATAAGTATAAGAAAATGTCCTGCAGTGTGGCTTCAAAAGAATCAATATAATTTGTGTGACAGTAGGTCTGGGCACTTCCTTGAGAATGCTCATTCATTCAGGTGGAAGATTCAGGTACCCAAATTTAATGACCTCAGGAGCCAGATTGCAAGGTTGAGAGACCGGGGTCTGGGTGCCTGATTTCTCCATGGTTCTGCATGAGAAGATCCGTTGGGGTGCCTCTTATGCCGAACCAGAGAGAGTTTGTGCAGAGTCATGAACCTGGGCTGGTGGGCCCATGTGGTAGCTACCAGGATGAGAGTGAAGGACGTCTGCCAAAGACGCCAAACCAGAAATGGAAATAGAGGCAGAAAAGCATACTCAACTATCACTGAGCAGTTCATCCATAATGCATTGCCGCTGCACTGTGAGTGTGCGAACCCGGAGATGAAGTTTGGGCATTTGTTTTCTGCTGTTGAGAATAGTTCTACTTGTGATAAACGTCCATCTCTGGAAGTATCCGAGGAGGACTTGCGGGTGGAGCTCCCACTTATGGATTTGTTGCAGCATCCTGCTGAGATCGGTGAAATAGTTACCATCCTGGGAAGGTACTCTGCTAGCAAGTGGAATTGGTGGTGAAGAGCCCACCGCCAAATGCTCTGGGATAGGTTTGTGCATTGTGGAGAGCATGTGCCCCAGTTTCTGAAAAAACATACATGGCTGTCAATTGTGCATCCAGAGAAGAACAACACTACCTATCAGGTGAGGTATGAAAACTTTCACGGGTAGGCAAACGGCTAGAAGTTCCAAGTAGTTGTTGCGGAGGCCCTAGTGTTTCAGCTCCCACTGTCCCTGAACAGCCATATCCTGCCCCGAAGGAGAGCATTTTGAAGAGGTAATGTTTTCCACTGACCAGAAGCCTCAGATATCAGCGATGTGCTGGTTGTCTTAGTATGTGGAAAGAGGCATCTGTCAGGTCAAGCGCGGTATTGAAGTAGCCTTGCTGGGGGAGCACAAAGACATCCTGGAAGAGTGACCATATGAAGGTACTCTGAAAGGATGTATTTGTTTGGGAGCCAGATGTCCAGAATGGGTCCGAGGGACCCGTCCTTTTTGGGTATAGGGAAGTACAGCAAGTAGATGCCCTTGCTGTACTTCCCTATACCCATGCTGGTGGTAGAAAGCGGGTTCGATAATCCTTTTGAGAAGGAGCACTTTGACCTCTCTGAGAAGCCTTTGGTGTTCTGCGGAGAGTCTGTATTTGCGAGGTGGAATAGTGGGAGGGGTGGGAGTGTGCTCCAGACAATAGGCATGTTGGATAATATCCAATATCCACTGGTCTGAGGTGACAGACTGCTATATGGGAAGAAAGCATTGCAGGTGTGCGTGGATCAGTGTTGTGTAGTGTGGGTGGGTGGGTGGGGTGTGAGAGGTACGCCAAGTAAGGGTTTGGTGGAGGTTGCATTCCTTTTGGGGAGCCACTTTTACTTCAGCCTCTAGAGTTGTTGCCCCTGGAGGACCCTCTAAAATATCCCCTGGAAGAGGACTGCTGTTCCTGGGTGCACTGGCAGGACGCGGAGACTTCAAAAAAATGGCAGAACCTTGACAAGGGTTGCACACAAAACTATAACCAAGTCGAATAAATTCCAATTACCTCAGAAGGCACAAGACAATGAACCAGAAACATTCTGCTTTGTACATGGCTTGGCTTAATTAGCACCAGAATAAAAAATGTTTTAGGTGACTGGACTGCTGTATTATGTAAATGTACAAACTGAGACTCCTCTTGAGATCCAGTTGGTGTTTTAACAGTTAGATGGTGCAGTGGTAAGAAGACCATCATCTTCAGTTTTAGATCGAGATGAAAACCGGAAATCACTTTTTGAACATATGAAGTTCTACTCAACATATGCAAAAGATTTAGGATGAAAGGAGTTATAAATCCTTAAAAAATAAAAGATGAAAGCGAAGGTACATCAGTCTATTTGATCCTTCTTCCAAAGACTGTGTCCATCCTTATGTGTCCCCACTTTTTGCACACCAGGAGATCCATGATATTACAGAAGGGACCGCCGGCGCTTGTGTCCCCTTCTGTAATATTGATAGCATTGGCACAAATGTAAGGTCTGAGGTTCTGATAGGTTGTTCCCTAATTTGCATGGGTACAAATGAAGCAATGACTTTGCCTCTGAGCCAGGCCGTATAACCGACGCAGCAGCAAACATGCCAATAAGAGATGCACTGTCAGTGTGCCACCCTGAGGGTAACCCTTTTAAAGGATTAAAGGGGGTTCCATATACAACCCAAATCTACCCTGCAAGAAGGTGCAGTCTGTAGGAAGGTGGATACCTGACTATGGTTGCCCCCAACTTTTTGCCTAGTGTTTTGCTGGTTTCTGACTTAGTTGGCCTGGGATCCTGCTATGCAGGACCCCAGGATCCCTGCTCTCTCTGTTAAAATGGACTCCATGTACCTTAGGTACATATCCAATTGGATACTGGGTCACCTTATCAGTCCCTGTACAGTGTACCTTAGGTACCCAGGGCATAGGTGCACTCAGGGCCTACCAGGGGCTGCAGCATGTGTTATGCCACCCCTGGCTGGCCACCCAAATCTGACAACTGGCTGCAGGACAGCTGGGACAAGGTGGTGTAAACACCCTTTGCTTTAGATATAGTATTCCTATATCTAACCCTAAAATGGACACATATATTCCTATCAGTCACTCCTATGGCAGGCCTTATCGATCCCGAAGGCAGAGTTCTTGGAATTATGTGAGATGGTGCTCTGGCATGAGCTGAGCCCGTTTGCAGCTTGCGGAACCAAGTCCAAATAGCTGTTCCATGATAACGCTATACCATATACTCTTAAGTGCATTATAATCCTCGCGGTTAAATGCTAACTTTGGTATAGCATTATCAAAACATGTCGAGTAAGGTGTCATACGAATTGGAATACTAACCCCTCGCCAATTCTGGCGACGGGGTTAGCATTCCACCCTTCTAGAGGGACACGACATGTATGTAACTGTGAACCCCGGTTAAAGTCAGACATAGCCTCAGCTCCACAAAATGGATGCTGCCACCGAGACACAAGTCTGCCCTCCTGCTGCTGGGAGTCCTTCCAGCAACAGAGGCCTGGACAAAGGGTTTCCTGTCAGGGGCGGTGCTAGCACCATCCCAGACAGGATTTTGTGTATCCCAGGTAGGCAGGGCTGAAAGGAAGGTGACTGCAAGTGGCACCCCGGTGCTCACTGTGCATATGCCGGCTCAAACCAGTTCCTGGGGCACACCAGCCCCTGAGCTGGGAGAGACCGGACAAAGGAGAGGGGTGTAACCACCCCCCTCCTAGTCCCACCCATAGGGCAGGACTTAGTCGCGTGCCAGCCCCTTTTCTTAGGATAAAGGTAGGAGCAGGCCCCCTTCCCAAATTAGATAATCTTGAATCTTGAAACTACTTTCCCCGAAAGGAACTCTTGACTCTTCTGAAGACTCTCCCTTGTGGCTAAGGAGTAGTTTTCTGTATCCCTGCACCAGCAGGCACCATCGAAGCTCTTGCGGTTTGCTGTAAGTCCATCCTCCGGATCAAGACTGCCCAGCTCGACGAGACCCGGATTCCCTGCCATCTCTGACCTCTACCTACATCATCCAGCCCAGCTGATATTCGTGGGTGTGACGAGACCCGTGGGACCGGCCATCTTCAAGACCTGCACAACGCTTCACCAGCACGACCCCCGAGAGACCCTCGAGTAAGTGCATTGGGGTTTGAGAAGCCCTAACCCTGAGCAGCTCCAGCACCGAAGTCCAGCCCCCCAGCATCCACGAGATCTGCGTGGGGCCCTTCTGCTCTTTGCTGCTCACCGCGTTGTCCGGCCACTTGCCTGCTGGCTTGTAGCCCTCCTGACGACGAACCAAGACACTTCCATCGCTGGTCTGGTTGCTCCAGACTGGCCCTAGCTCCCATCCAACAGAGGAGCACCCCGGACCCTCCTGGTCCACTCCAGACGCCATCTTGAGTCCACCGCGTGGGCTTGCCTTTGACAAGGCTTGTTGCTCCAATCCTGGTTTCAGCAGCGCCGACAGCAGACACCTTCGTGGGACAGCTCGCCCCTCCATCCTGGTCGCCGACAACGCCTCCTGGTCCGAGAGACTGCAGAGCCCAGCGTCGCCCACTCACCTGGTCGAGGTGACTTCATCCGGTGCCATCCTGGTGCCCATCTGATCACTGGCTAGTGATCAAGAACTGAGTCCCCTCTGCTTACAGGTCATCTTCAACTCCGATCCAGGCTTGGATCCCATCGAACTTCATCACTGGTCGCCTGCCAGCAACTTCTTCTTTCAGGCTCCATAGACTGTAACGAGGATTCCCGACGTCTTTTGAACCCTATGCAGCTGCAGCCCCTGAGCTAGGTAACCTGAGCATTTCGGTGCTCCAACGTAGGTTCACTATCTAAGTGTCCAGATCCTTTTTCGTTTTCAGCCTATCTGGTCGGATTCGTCCGATAACTGTAACTTTACGAAATACTAGTGTCCATAGACTTTGTCCCGCATCCCGCGCGAGAGTGCACACTCTGCACCCGATCTCCCTAGGCCTCCTGCTCCTAACCTTAGGGTTCAGTAGTGTAGTCCTAGCGATCCTGAAGCCTCTGGATCTTGTTACTTACCTGCTAGTATTTCGCATTTCACTTTTGTAGTATATGGTTTTTCGTGCCCCTCGGGCATTTGTGTAAATTGTGCAACTTGAAGTATTTTCATAAGAGTTTTGTATTGTGCTTAGCTCCCTGACTCATAAAGAGTTCAGGGTAGAACTGTTATTAATAAATATCCTATATTTTTATAACAACTTGTGTGGTGTCCTTTCACTTGGTGTTCAAGGGGTATATGTGATGATAAAACAGCTGGCTTAACACGCCCTCTAGAGTTTAGCCTGAAGACTGCTCGTGTCCATGCTACTAGGATAGCTGGTCTGAAAGGTTGACTTACAACCAATCATCAATAAGGGTTGTTTGGTATGATACAAAGTGATCACTAGAATAGTGAGCGCTATATATCAGGCCAACTTCTCACATTGGTGTGCAGCGGTTGGGATTTGAGCTTGCTGTTGTTTTACCTCGCACGTATCCTAAGAATATCAATTGAAAGATCACATAAGTACCCAGGTACATATAACTTAACTTAGAATACTCTGAGTTCTACTGAACCAGCTGTTGTAGTGTAACAAGGCTTAGCACACCTTGACTACAACTCTTAGCAAGGGATCAGTAGGTAAACCCATAGTGTAGGTAGGTGCATCACTTACACCACACTAGAAGCATGTCTACCCATGGAGAGTCTTCAGAGACTCCCCTTGTGGGTGTTGACCCTCCACAGGTCACTTCCAGATATGCAGGCCTTAGCTTCCAGGAGATGAGACAATTGTGTACCTCCAGGAAACTAAAACAGGGTTCTAACCCTACCACTCCTTTTCTGTTAGGTCTCTTAGAGACTTATGATGCTAGGAAAGCTTCTCAGACAGATGGGAGCATGCCCCCCTTAGAAGGTACTCGTGGTGACCCAGACTCCAACCTCCCTGAAACAGAAGAGGTAGAAGAGGAGGAGGAGGAGGAAGAGGAAGTCTCTGGGGATGAGGCAGACAATGGTCCTGAGCTAGTCAGGCTTACTAGGGCCCCCAGTACTGACCCTAAGCAGGACTAACTTTGGAGTTAGAAGAGATAGGTCTCATTCTAGGGACTCCAATAGATCTGTGCACTCTCATGCCTCTGCTCAGAGGAGAATGATCTCTCCTCAGAGGAGAATGATCTCTCCCCAGAGGAGACCGAATTCCCCTCCGAGAAGAGAACATGAAGCAAGGATGAAACAGGCTAATCTGAGGATTCAGAGGGAAGAACTTGCCCTTGCCAAGGAGAAGCTTGCCTTTGCTAGAGAGCAACAGTTAAGTGGGGTAGTCCCCACTGGTGGAAGCAATATCCCCAAGGATAAAGACGGGAGTTTTGATACTAGACACTTGAGTAAAATAGTGCCCTCCCTTTAAACAAGGGGATGACATCCACAAGTGGATGACTGCTTTGGAGAGGGCCTGCACTGTCCAGTGCATCCCCCCAAACCAGTGGGCAGCTATATTGTGGCTCTCCTTCGAAGGCAAAGGTAGAGATAAGCTCCTCACTACTAGAGCTGAGGATGCTAACAATTAGCAAGTCCTGAAGAATACACTGATTGATGGGTTTGGCCTAACAACTGAGCAGTACAGGTTGCTGTTCAGAGACACCCAGAAAACTCAGTCTCAGGATTGGGCTGACTTTGTTGATTGTGCCACTAAGGCTCTGGAAGGCTGGCTACTGGGTAGTAAAGTTACTGACTTCACAGGATTGTATAATCTTATTATGAGAGAGCAAGTCTTAAATAATTGTCAGAACCAGTTATTACACCAGCACCTGGTAGACTCTGATCTGACCTCTCCACAAGAATTGGGTAAGAGGGCAGACAAATGGGTCAGAACCAGGATTAGGCCTAAGAACCAAGGTGGTGACCAGAAGAAGGAATCAACCAAGCCTCAAGAGAAGGGTGGGAATAAATCTACAGATCAAACCACATCAGGGCCCCAAAAATCCTCTGAGGGGGGTGGGTCCCAGAATCCTTCCAATACCCAGAAGAAACCTTATTGTCAAACCTGCAAGCAGGTGGGTCATTGGAAAACTGACAGCAGTTGCCCAAAGAACCCCAATAAGGAGAATATACCCCCAAGTGACATTCCCAAGCCCCCTGTTACTACTAGTAGTAATCCACCAGGTGGTGGGAGTGCCCCCAAGAATTTGGGTGGTTTTACTTTGGGAGTTCCTGGGGACTCTGGCCTACCAGGTCCCCTGACTTAGATACTCTTGTCTGTGAAAATGGCACGGGGTTTGCCAACTTCACTGCTTGTCCCAACACTTTGAGCAAGTACAGACAGGAGCCCCTCATCAATGGTATAAGAGTTGAGGCCTATAGAGATACAGGGGCTAGCATCACCATGGTGACTGAGAGCCTAGTCCCCTCAAGGCAACTTTTACCTGGAGCCACATACCAGGGGACCAATATTGATGGAGTGCAGAGAGATCATCCCATGGCAGTGGTAAATCTCAGCTGGGGAGGTGTCACTGGCCCCAAGAGAGTGGCAGTGTCATCAAACTTGCCTGTAGATTGCCTACTGGGGAATGATTTAGAGACCTCAGCCTGGGCTGAGGTAGAGCAAGAAACCCATTTCAAAATGGTAAACCTCCATGGTAAGGTTAGTGGGGCAGTGATAGCCACAGCCCCAGTCCAAGATGTCCTCCCTGAACATGTCCGGAGGGTTGTGCCAGTCACAGCCCAATCTCAGACAGCTTCCTTCCCAGAAAAGGTTAGCAGGGCTGTGATGGTAACAGCCCATACCCAACCTGAGTCCCCTCCTGAAAAGGTTGGGAGAGTTGTGATGGCCACAGCTCAAACTCAGACAGATAATAGTGTTTTGAAGCCTGAAACTATGGATCACTCCACTCAGACAGAGAGCATTGAGGAGGAAGAGAAATCTCCCTCCCACCAGACTTTAGGAAAGGATCAGCCTCCTCAGGGAACTGATCTGACCCCTTGTGAAGAAACTGCCCCAGAGGTAGTCAGGCCTAGCCTGGCAGAACCCCTGATGTCAGTGGACCCTTCCAAGGTGGGACCCAGTCTGGAGCAGGTAACCTGCCCCTCTCTACCCTGCCTCAGTCAGCCCAGGGCTGTAGAGGTCAGGGAGGCCAGTGGTGGACCCCAAAGGGCCCCCTGTCCAAAAGAATTCCCCAATCAACAGATTAAGGGCACTGAAGCTAGTAGTCCTAGCCAAGTGAAAATAAAACAAACTCCTGAGGGATCCCCCTTAAAATTAGCTAGGGACCTCCCCCAGGTGGACACTGTTGGGCACAGCCAAACCTGGGACCTAAGGGCCCCAAACCTGACCTGTCCCTCCAGTAAGCCAAACAGAGGGACCCAAACTCCAGCTTTAGGTAGCCAGAGGTTGACCCTGAGAGCTCAACACAACTCAGTCTTGGAAAGAAAGGCCTCTATGGTGGATAATGATTGGAGGAAGCTGAGCCCAAAATTAGTGGAGCCTCACTTCAGTACTCCATCTCAGCACCAGCCTTTTACTTTGCCAAAACACACCACAGGTAGAGATTCCCTATGGTGGAGACCCTCAGACACCCTTAGGGTGAGGGATTGCTTAGTGGACCATGAGATAGGGGGTAACCATGCCAGTGCTGGTACTTCCTTATATGGCCACTTAGGCAATATAGGCTTACCTGGTCAAGGATAGCCTTATCTCCTTTCGTTTGGGGGGGGGTTATGTAGGAAGGTGGATACCTGACTATGGTTGCCCCCAACGTTTTGCCTAGTGTTTTGCTGGTTTCTGACTTAGTTGGCCTGGGATCCTGCTATTCAGGACCCCAGGCTCCCTGCTCTCTCTGTTAAAATGGACTCCATGTACCTTAGGTACATATCCAATTGGATACTGGGTCACCTTATCAGTCCCTGTACAGTGTACCTTAGGTACCCAGGGCATAGGTGCACTCA
Source organism: Lissotriton helveticus (assembly GCF_964261635.1). NCBI lineage: Eukaryota > Metazoa > Chordata > Amphibia > Caudata > Salamandridae > Lissotriton > Lissotriton helveticus. The sequence continues at coordinate 834,900,575 of NC_136068.1, forward strand.
GGGCCTACCAGGGGCTGCAGCATGTGTTATGCCACCCCTGGCTGGCCACCCAAATCTGACACAACTGGCTGCACGACAGCTGGGGCAAGATGGTGTAAACATCCTTTGTTTTAGATATAGTATTCCTATATCTAACCCTAAAATGGACACATATATTCCTATCAGTCACTTCTATGGCAGGCCTTATCAATCCTGAAGGCAGAGTGCTTGGAATTATGTGAGATGGTGCTCTGGCATGAGCTGAGCCCGTTTGCAGCTTGCGGAACCAAGTCCAAATAGCTGTTCCATGATAACGCTATACCATATACTCTTAAGTGCATTATAATCCTCGCGGTTAAATGCTAACTTTGGTATAGCATTATCAAAACATGTCGAGTAAGATGTCATACAAATTGGAATACTAACCCCTCGCCAATTCTGGCGACGGGGTTAGCATTCCACCCTTCTAGAGGGACACGACATGTATGTAACTGTGAACCCCGGTTAAAGTCAGACATAGCCTCAGCTCCACAAAATGGATGCTGCCACCGAGACACAAGTCTGCCCTCCTGCTGCTGGGAGTCCTTCCAGCAACAGAGGCCTGGACAAAGGGTTTCCTGTCAGGGGCGGTGCTAGCACCATCCCAGACAGGATTTTGTGTATCCCAGGTAGGCAGGGCTGAAAGGAAGGTGACTGCAAGTGGCACCCCGGTGCTCACTGTGCATATGCCGGCTCAAACCAGTTCCTGGGGCACACCAGCCCCTGAGCTGGGGAGAGACCGGACAAAGGAGAGGGGTGTAACCACCCCCCTCCTAGTCCCACCCATAGGGCAGGACTTAGTCGCGTGCCAGCCCCTTTTCTTAGGATAAAGGTAGGAGCAGGCCCCCTTCCAAAATTAGATTATCTTGAATCTTGAAACTACTTTCCACGAAAGGAACTCTTGACTCTTCTGAAGACTCTCCCTTGTGGCAAAGGAGTAGCCACCCTGCACCAGCAGGCACCATCGAAGCTCTTGCGGTTTGCTGTAAGTCCATCCTCTGGATCAAGACTGCCCAGCTCGACGAGACCCGGATTCCCAACCATCTCTGACCTCTACCTACATCATCCAGCCCAGCTGCGATTCGTGGGTGTGACGAGACCCGTGGGACCGGCCATCTTCAAGACCTGCACGACGCTTCACCAGCACGACCCAGAGAGACCCTCGAGTAAGTGCATTGGGGTTTGAGAAGCCCTAACCCTGAGCAGCTCCAGCAACGAAGTCCAGCCCCCCAGCATCCACGAGATCTGCGTGGGGCCCTTCTGCTCTTTGCTGCTCACCGCGTTGTCCGGCCACTTGCCTGCTGGCTTGTAGCCCTCCTGACGACGAACCACGACACTTCCATCGCTGGTCTAGTTGCTCCAGACTGGCCCTAGCTCCCCCTCCAACAGAGGAGCACCCCGGACCCTCCTGGTCCACTCCAGACGCCAACTTGAGTCCACCGCGTGGGCTTGCCTTTGCCAAGGCTTGTTGCTCCAATCCTGGTTTCAGCAGCGCCGACAGCAGACACCTTCGTGGGACAGCTCGCCCCTCCATCCTGGTCGCCGACAACGCCTCCTGGTCCGAGAGACTGCAGAGCCCAGCGTCGCCCACTCACCTGGTCGAGGTGACTTCATCCGGTGCCATCCTGGTGCCCATCTGATCACTGGCTAGTGATCAAGAACTGAGTCCCCTCTGCTTACAGGTCATCTTCAACTCCGATCCAGGCTTGGATCCCATCGAACTTCATCACTGGTTGCCTGCCAGCAACAACTTCTTTCAGGCTCCATAGACTGTAACGAGGATTCCCGACGTCTTTTGAACCCTATGCAGCCGCAGCCCCTGGGCTAGGTAACCTGAGCATTTCGGTGCTCCAACGTAGGTTCACTATCTAAGTGTCCAGATCCTTTTTCGTTTTCAGCCTATCTGGTCGGATTCGTCCGATAACTGTAACTTTACGAAATACTAGTGTCCATAGACTTTGTCCCGCATCCCGCGCGAGAGTGCACACTCTGCACCCGATCTCCCTAGGCCTCCTGCTCCTAACCTTAGGGTTCAGTAGTGTAGTCCTAGCGATCCTGAAGCCTCTGGATCTTGTTACTTACCTGCTAGTATTTCGCATTCCACTTTTGTAGTATATGGTTTTTCGTGCCCCTCGGGCATCTGTGTAAATTGTGCAACTTAAAGTATTTTCGTAAGAGTTTTGTATTGTGCTTAGCTCCCTGACTCATAAAGAGTTCAGGGTAGAACTGTTATTAATAAATATCCTATATTTTTATAACAACTTGTGTGGTGTCCTTTCACTTGGTGTTCAAGGGGTATATGTGATGGTAAAACAGCTGGCTTAACACACCCTCTAGAGTTTAGCCTGAAGACTGCTCGTGTCCATGCTACTAGGATAGCTGGTCTGAAAGGTTGACTTACAACCAATCATCAATAAGGGTTGTTTGGTATGATACAAAGTGATCACTAGAATAGTGAGCACTATATATCAGGCCAACTTCTCACACAGTCACTCACTGCAATTGCATTTCTCTTGCCTCTTGCTTAAATATATAATAAGGGCACTAGTACATATGAAGCCAATACTAGGATCAAAAAGACCTATATAAGGAATACCCAACTAACGGTATTGCAGTTTCAATGTCTCTTATTTCAGGAGACCATAAAAGGATCAGTTAATGTCTGAAGGATTCGGCAGGCCACTTTAAAATGTCTTGCACCTAGGGCAATTTGTCTTAATCCAGGTCCACCTCGGCCATATGCAGTTAAAAAAAAAAAAAAGAGTAAATGTTCAACGTCCTCAATCACGTTATTACAAAATGCGCAAAGTGGAGATTTGGTTTGGTTAGTGTAAGAAGCTGGCTCTTTATATAGCATATCAAAAAAGCGGTATACTGTGCAAAGAGTCTATGGATTACTTTATGAGTGGACAGGGGCTTGCTCTAGCAATCCCAAGGTGCTTTTCTAGGGGGTATAGGGGATAGTGAGGTTGAGCAGCCTTAGGCTTATCAGAGAGGAGTGTTAGACATCTGCCAAATACACCCAAAGGCAATAAATGATGCACACGACTCAATAAGGAGATTCACACCAATTTATAAAAATAACACATATCTTTATAGATATTTAGGCACGAGAATCAATCCGATCAGGTAAGTACGTTTTGCAAGAGAAATACTTTACATTTTCAGGGGGGCGCTAGAGGGTGCACACACAGCATGGCCGCCTTTTGGTGAGGCTCCTGTTCCCTGGCTCTTTAATCCGCTCATTATCCTAACTTGCTGGACACTACATACACCCAAATCACATAGTTGGGTTGCTGATGTCCCCCCCCCCCCAGACTCGACCGGATTTTGGTGTAGCTGCGAACGAGTGTGCCTGAGAAAAACGGCACGGAACTTTCTCCGAGGACGCAGCTGGAGCCCCTGCTGCTACGTGCCGCGGGTTGCGGCGCTAGGAGAGTCCGAGGCTTCCCGCGAGGCGACAGGCCCAAGACGCTGATCTTGGCCGGAGCTCCTGCCACGCGCACCGCGTCTGCTACAATACGGCCGCTGTGCCCCCCCCACCCCCTCCACTGTCTGGTGGGAGCTGGAGGGTGATTGGAGACTGGAGCGGAGTGGCGAAATAGCGGCCTGCAAGCTCCGGCCTGTGAGTACTGGAACTCCTCCCCTCCCCCGCCTGCTGCACCCTGATATTCACTGGCCGCGCGGGAAACCGCCCGTTCCGCTGCTATCTCCCTGGGGCTGAGTGTTCGGACTGGACTTTAATGCGGGCGAGACACGAGTGCCTGCACAACATGGACACCCCCCCCCCCTGTGGGAGTGATTGATCTGCGGCAGGGCGAACGCACTGAGGAGCTACGAGAGACACCGGGGCATTGTGCGGAGGTTGCTTTTACCACGGCAAGCTGGCGCATGTGCCTGCTAGGTCTGGAAGGTGCAGGCCTTACCATATGGACTCCCCTCGCACGCCGGACCCACTGAACACCTCCCATTGTTCTTTGGCGGCCTGAAAGGCGCGTCCCTCTGGCTGGAGCTGAATGTGACCTCCACCGCTACCCTGCTGAAGAAACGTGCTGCCCTCATCCAAAGTGTGCCTGACGCGGTGAATGGCTCTCAAGAATATACCTGCTCTGGGGCCCTCCTGTCTTGCTGTTTGCACCGGTGGGTTGCTGATCCTGAATTGACGGACAGGATAGCCGTGTACAGCCGATCGTGCATAGCGACGTCTCCTCCACATACAGGGCCAGGCCGCAGTGTGCATTTACCGGTGGGGTTTTTTCAGCGCAGATCCTCCCGACACTTGTGGTCTCCTCCTTTCGGCAGGACTCACTCACTATTGCACAGTGGAACAGCAGCACTCCTCCCACTGTGTTACACACGTGGAACCAAAGAAACGACGGGCAGCTTGTGCCTCAGTGGCCCAGCAGATCCCGGTGCCAGCACAGAGCACCATGGTGAGGCAGGACAACCGACAACAAAAGCTCACCTTCGACGCATCCCACAAAAATAAACCCAAGACTGCCACGCCTGATCCTAAAACGAATGGTTGAGGTGCCACTTGCTCGGACGCCCCTACTGGCGACCTAGATATGCAACAAATACTACAGGAGATGCGGCAAGGATTTGCTAAGGCGGTTGATAAAGTCGACAGACTTGCATCCCGGATGGATGCTCTGGTGCACAAAGTGGACCAACATGAGGAATGACTTACGGCAACTGAGAGGAGGATTTCGGATAACGACGACACCACTGCTGCCCACACGACTCAGCTAGCCCGAATGGATAACCTACTGCGAGTTATTGCTGCAAAGAATGAGGACTTGGAAGCCCGCAGTAGACGCAATAACATCCGCGTCACGGGCATTCCAGAATCCACAGACACGGGGCGGATGGAAGAATATGTAGAAAAGCTGCTCCTAACGTCCATTGGAGCAGACGCCTTCTCTGCACAATTTATCGTCGAACGGGCACACAGATCGTTGGCTCCTGTACCCAAACCTGGAACACCACCTCGGCCCATTATAGCACGCCTCCTAAATTACCGCAACCGTGATGTGGCACTACGTGCTGCCCGCACCCGACAAAACCTGACCTATAACGGAGTGCATTCTCTATCTTCCCCGATTTCACGGCGATTGTCCAGGAGGAGCGACGAAAATTCTTGGAAGTCAAGCGGAAGCTTCGTGCAGCACAAATCGACTATGCTTTATTGTATCCTGCGAAACTTCGTGTTACTCATCAAGGGAAACAACGGTTTTTCACTAAACCTCAGCAGGTAGAAGAATATCTGAAAACCATTAAAAAGGCGCAGCGAGGAGGCAGCGGTAGGGAAGCGGCACGACAAGAAAATCCGCCAGAAACTGATGACGAAGCCTGAAACAGGCGGCGGAACGACACTTGCTTATCTTCGTGAATGGGCGACCATAATGCCTATATGCGGCTGACTGTCTGGGGACATTGGACACTCACCTTCGGGGGCCTTGTGCCTCTAATCCAGCAGTAAGGTATGACAGGGACCACTATCCCTCCCTAGCAGTCTTCGATGGTGGACCAGAGCCTACGGCTGGAGGGGGGAGACGTGGCTGTGCGCTCTCTACCTGTTTCTCCTAATGGTCATACCCCAATGTTAAGACATGACTACTGGGGACTGTTTCTTCCACAAGGGAGTTCTTTGGGTGGGGGGGAGGGGGGTTATTCTGGCAAGTTTGGGTTGCTGCAGTGGGTGGTGGAGGGAGAGACGGGACACACTGTACAATGTTCAAATGCTCTATTAGTAGAGAATTGGGGCGGGGAGCAGAATGGTTATGACGTTGGAGTAGGTTGGAGGTCTGTTGCTTATGGAAAGATGCTGTTTGACAATGTTTTACTTGGTACTTCTGGCTACCCTTGTACGCCAAACTGTTGTGGACGATGCCACGTGGCAAGGGGCCAGATATTGGCACCTACTGATAGGAATGTGTTGTGGATGGTGGGCCTGTGGCGGTCCCGACATGCACCCATTTATCACTCTTGCTAGCTAGTGTGCAACAGAAATCGCGCTCTAGTTTAAATTTCATGACCTGGAACGTGCGGGGGCTGGGAGATCCGAGGAAAAGGAGACAAGTGTTATCATATCTAGATCGGCATAATGTACATTTTGCTTTTCTACAAGAAACACACCTCAAGCCACACAGAACTCCAATATTTGCTTGTTAATGGGCTTCCCACGCTCTCTTCTCAACCTATTCTACATATGCTAGGGGAACCGCGATCCTTGTTAAACGAGGCGCTCCGTTCACACTAGTAGGCCAAAAAAGCAGCACTTGTGGACGGTACTGTATGATGTGGGGGAGATTGGGCCATGTATCGATCAACCTTGTCTGTTGTTACGGTCCGAATATAGACGATCCCCAATTTTTTACAGAAGTATGGGCGGCAGTAATGGACTCTGGGCCGGATAATATAATATGGGGCGGTGATTTTAACATATCACTTAACCCCCTGGTGGATAGATCCAACCCGTCCCCCCCACCATTACACCAAAGCTCGTACTGCGATAAATGACATATTAGAAGATTACAACCTCACTGATACCTGGAGACATGTACACCCCAATACTCTAGAAGACACCCACTGTACCGCACATGCAGCAACATGGGCTCGCATAGACTACCTACTGCTATCCAGGGCCCTCTGCCCGGCGATATCGAACGTGACGCACTTAGCCAGAACATATTCGGGCCATGCACCGGTTCGTCTCACTTTGACTGCAGATGACATCTGTCCCTCAAGCTCTTTCTGGCGATTGCAACCAACTATCCTTTTAGACACTGTCTTCCAGGAAGAATTGCGGGAGGAAATGCTGGGATTCTTTGCACGTAACAAGGACTCAGTAGCAGAGGTTGAGACTATTTGGGAGGCCTTCAAGGTTACATTACGTGGGATTTGCATCTCTAAGGGATCGGGGGTCCTTAAGAGCATCAGAGGTACACTTAATAAACTTGAAGCGGAACTCAAGACACTTGAACGCTCTCTGGCCCTACACCCCGACGGGGAAACCCGTGCTAAAATTAGAGAAAAAATATCAGCATACACTGAAGAAGCTAATAGAGAAGCGAAGTTCAGGGGGGAAGTACTGGACTGCTAGACTGTATAGGGACGGAGAACGGCCTGGAAAAGCTTTAGCTTCTGTGGTCAGGCTGACCCGGCAACCGAATACTATCCTAGAACTTGAGGAGGCAGACAGGGTAGTGTACAGAGACACCACGCAAATACTGAACACCTTTGTACAAAATTACACTACATTATATTCTACCTCTCGGACTGAAACTCTCGACCTACATGAATACCTACAGGACGTTGCGCTAGCATGGCTTAGTGATGCACAGAGGCGGTTTCTGGCTGCCCCCTTTGAACTATGAGGTCCGCGATGCTATTATGAGCATGCAATCGGGCAAGGCCACTGGACTAGATGGGATACCTGTTGAACTATATAAAACATACATTGAATTTATGGCCCCACTGCTTAAAGAAATATATGAAAGGGAGAGGTGTGGCGCCGCGGCCAGGGCGACTGACGCTGGAATCTGGGGATCAGAGTTCGATCCCCAGCTCCGGCGGCAGGTTAGCCCAGCACCATGAGACTCTGGGCAATAGCTTGCTTAATCTTCCCGACGGCCCCCAGCGCCTAGAGACCCTAACGGGTGATTGTGCGCTATACAAATGTGGATTATTATTATTATTATGAAGACGCTCTCGAGGTGCGACATCTTCCCCCGTCTATCAGAACTGCTCTTATTACCTCCCTGTTAAAACCCGGAAAGTCCCCAACAAGCTGCGACTCATACAGACCCTTGTCACTTCTTAACTGTGACGTCAAAATACTGGCTAAACTTATTGCCACCAAGCTTAATCTCCTTATGACCAATCTAGTGCTGCCTGACCAATCGGGCTTTGTCCCTGGCAGGGGGACGTCCCATAACTTGCGGACTTTCTTTTCTGTCATGAATAATGTATCGGAGGAGTTGCCCCTTGCAGCTATCTTTTTAGATGCCACCAAGGCCTTCGATTCATTGGAATGGGACTACATACTGGCAATAATGGCACGTATGGGATTCCCCCCAGTTTTCCTCTCCTGGATTCAGCTGCTATATGAAGCGCCTGTTGCTAAGGTTCTTATCAACGGGAAACTGTCCCAAGATATACATATTACTAGAGGCACTAGGCAGGGATGTCACCTATCGCCTCTGCTTTTCGCTTTGGCGGTCGAGCCACTCGCTGCCAAATTACGGCAACACCATAATGACAAGGGACTGCAATGCCCATTGAGACAAATTTTAGTTTCTATGTACGCAGATGACATAACACTTTATATCCGTGACCCACAGGCCAACTTGAACCCTGTACTTCGAGAATTTATAAGTTTTGGCAGGCTGTCTGGTATACACATCAACTGGAACAAATCGTACTTGTTCCCTCTGACGCCTGCGACTGCTAGATTGCCCATGGACTATCCTATAACTTGGTGCGATGATGACCTTAAATATTTGGGAATTCGCATCTCCAAAGACAGGGACGAGCTTATGAGACTCAATTATGGCACTGTCATGTCCCGCCTCACTGAAAATCACCAGATGGATTGCGCTCCCTCTCTCTATGGCGGGCAGGATCTCCCTGATCAAAATGGTGGTACTACCACAGCTACTGTATTTATTTTTAAATATCCCCTTCTTTCCGGGACGTTACTTCTTCCAACAACTTCAGTCTGAGCTCACTCGCTTAGTATGGGGGGGTAAACATCCACGGTTGAAATGGGAGTTTATGTTGAGACCATATACACAGGGTGGATTCGACATACCGGACTTCGAACTATGCTACTACAGTGCTCAGGCTCATTTTGCCTTTTTTTGGGTCCTCCAGCCTCGTTACATGCCGCAGATTGCAGCAGAACACTGGCTGGCTCAGCCTGTTCCCCTGGATGGCGCGCTCTATTTGCAAAACCCTGGCAGAGATAGGACTCAGACAACGGTCTTGAGCACAGTTAATGCATGGAACCAACCAGGTAAGATGCTTCCCTGATATACTCTCCACTCCTCCCTCTAGCTTACCACCCACATATGCCTCTATTGCAAGAGGCTCTCTTTCGCAAGCTCATAGTGCGCATGCATGTTACGAGGTGGAGGAATCTATATATTGACTAGCGGCGCTCAGCGAACACCCCTTGACACCTTTTTATATATTCGACTTCGTCAGGGACTCAGGACACAAACCCGATTTCCCAAGAGAACCCCAAGTGTTCGCACCCCTACACAGACCACTTCTTACTGCCACGCCAAAGCGATTGGTGTCCACTATATACAAGTTAGTTCGCTCCCTTCGAGATGTATGCCCTCCGGATGCGAGGGCGCGTTGGGATCAAGAACTGGGCATGGTGTTGACTGATGAACAATGGACTTTCTGCATGCAGCAAACTGAGCGTATCTCTTCTAATAGCAGGCTCAGAATCCTGCATTATAAATTTATACACAGATTGTATTACACACCTGCGCGACTGTACAGGTATAAACTGCGCGAATCAGATGAGTGTGAGATGCCATGCCCCTGACGCTGATTTCCTACATTTAGCTTGGAACTGTGCAGCTGTACGGATGTATTGGCAGCAGGTGTTTGACGCCCTTTCTACTATGATCAATGTTGTGCTAGCACCATCGCCTACTCTGGCTCTGTTGGGGTCTGTGGAAATGATACATGTCTCACATCGTAAATTTATTGCACTGGCGCTGCTCCTGGCCAAACGAAGAGTGGCGTGCAGATGGGGTAGAGGGAGAGCGCCCAAATTTAAGAACTGGCTGACCGACCTTGTATATTGCCAAGAACAGATTGCATCATATGCTGAATTAATGCCACTGAACTCGCGGCCCGCTGATATATGGGCCCCGTTGCAATGTTATTTACTGTCTCGTACTGACTCTAGTGGTGAGGACGTGGACCATCTGTCATAGGAGGGGTGAACTGTGAAATGTTACTTGGAATATGTCCATGATGATATGCACTACTTAGAAACCACTGTGTTGCCCTCAAATGCCACATGTCATGAAGTACTGCAAAGTATACGACTAGCCTCGAAATTTCCCCGGATGACTACTGCATATCTATTTCATGTCCATTGTTTGATATACTGCCTCTGCATTGTCTAACGCAGCATGTACCTCGTAGTACTATCCTTTATCTACATTCTCCTGCTGATTGTTATTTTTTGCTTATGAGGTGATATGGTAGCCTGTACCAAGAGATTGATTCTGCTGTATCCGTTTTGGGTAATGACTGCATCTTTCTTTGTAACTGTAACTCCCAATAAACTCTTGTTGTTATTAAAACTTGAAAAATAAAGTTTAAAAAAAAAAAGAAATACTTTACATTTTCAAAAGTTTTCAGTAGCTACAATTTTATCATATGGGAGGAAAACAAGTACAGCATACATGTAGAGTACAGTGGCTTAAGAGACCAATTTCCTGGACCCAAAGAGAATATGGGGCACGGTCCAAGGCAGCACAAGCAGGTTTTTTCTAGCGGCACTAGGGCAGCCGGTTACAGGGATGCAATACAGCGTCAGGTGCCCAATGTTAGTCTATGATGATCGGTCTTTGTGAACAGAGGCTGTAGGTTTGGACTGGGAGGCCAGTCGGGCTGAACCAACAGGGGGCTCAGGCCTCACGATGCTCTGGTACGTGGGGACACCTTCGGTCCTCTTCTCCATGGACCTGGTGTGACGGGTGAAAAGGTGTCCTTAGGTGTCGGGTTTTTCTCACCGGGAGCAGGCGGTGTAGAGGGGGCCTGCAAACAGAGGCTGAAGAGGGCGTCGAAAAGTCCACAGCAGAGAAACCCAAGGTGGGATTTGAGTCTGGAGGGTCTGGGGACAACATTGGCATATTTCAGCTGCAATAAAGCAGCTCAGGTGCAATGTTGCTTCCGGCATTGAATTTTCACAGTCTAAGGAGACTCTCAGTTCTTTCTTGGTACCTGCAAGGTGCAGGGGAGCAGCTCCACTGTTCCACAGGAGATCTTTGTTCTTGGGTTAAGTCCTGGCTGTTCTACCACGCTTTGGAGACACAAAAGCTGCAAGACAAGTCGTATTTTGGTGCAATTGTCGAAGTCAGCAGACAGGCCGGAAGGGTGCGCCAAGTCAGTTACTGGTTCTTCTGTTCTAGTGACTTTTTATGTCTGTCTTCTTCTTTCAGGTTGGAAGGATCTGATTTCCAGGGGCTCCCCATAATACGGAATTTAGGTAGGGGCGTTAGGGGAATGTAGGTAGTAACCAATGGGCTACCAATGCCTGGGGTCTCAACGCCCCCTATATGACCAATTCCTGGGGGCAGTGGGCATAACCCTGTCCCAGAGTTCCTAAGTTTGCCATCACCAAGATGAAATTTCGTCTTCACTTCAGGTATCCCACCTAAGGGGTGGAACAAGCCTGAAGGTTAACACACTTACAAGACTATTCATTTTACCACCATGTCCAGGCATCAAATGCGCCGTAGTCAGGAGGGTTGGGGGGTCAGCATCATCTCCTGTGAGGGAAGCCAGATTCGCAAATGAACGGCGTTGGGCTCTTTGAAGCTCCCTGCCTTGGAAATCTGATTTGCAGGTCATCCTGTGGGAGGGGGGATGTAAACACCCTCTGTCCGACAGGCTTTGTTTCTGACCTCCTGAGAGAAAAGACCCTCCTACTTAGGAATCAAATATTCGTCTGCAGTGACAGGCTAAGACCAGTCAGCTAGCACACCATTGGTTGGTAGGATTTCAGGAGGCACCTGTAAGATGCCCTCTGGGTGCATGTATTATTGTACGAGTTACTTACCTTCGGTAACGATGTATCTGGTAGAGACGATCCTAGCAGCAGATTCCTGAACGTAGAATTATCCCCAAGCGTGAGACTGGATCCGGAAAACTGTCACAGCATCCCTGCGCGCCAGCGGGACGGCATCGCGTTACTCTGCCCAGGCGGCGTCCGCGTACGTGACGTCCGCGAGGTCACACAAGTCCCACCCCGGCGCGCCTACGTCAGTTTTTTTTGGAGAACTTTTCCGCGCCACAACGTTGAGTCACCAGACAAACTGTGGAAACATGGGTCCATGGGAACAGTGTGCGAAATAGCAGAACATTTGGAAAAGGGAAATGTGAGGAACAACACCATAAGGAGCAGTGCCAGACACCACAGTACACAAAGACTGGGAAAAGAAAAGCATAAAGAACAGGGCCCAGCCCTGAACCGCTACCCTGCCAGAATGTGGACAGCACCCCCCTGAGACACAGTAAACATGCAAAATGTCATGACAACATGAGCAGGAGTATAACCCCAACCAAGAACAACGAATGGGAACCAGTTCCAAGACAAACAGGAAACGACAACCCTCCAAGGCAACCCTAGCACAGAGTACGACAATCCCCCAAGGAAAGAAAGGGCAAAGCACTGCCAGGTGACCCCAACCCAAAGGATAGCAGAGGCCTAGGACCCTAGAAACAAAGAGGGAGGAAGGGGAGGGACGAGAACAAGGCAAGCCAGAATCCCAAAGCAACCAGGACAGAGGGGCACCGGAGTACCTATAGACCCATCCTCTAAATTGCCAAAGAGGAGGAAGGAACAAGAAACAAGACAAAAACATCCTGTCAAAGAGCAAAGAAAGGTTCTCGCAGAAGGGGGAGGAAGGGCGGGCGGTGAAGGAATCTGCGGCTAGAATAGTCTCTACCAGATACATCGTTACCGAAGGGAAGTAACTCATACATCTGATAGAGACTACTAGCTGCAGATTCCTTAACGTAGAATAGATACCCTAGCCAAACCCATGGGGAAGGAGGGTCTGCGAAAGGACCCCACCAGCCTGGCAATAACAGAAGGTCCCACAGGGGACCAGTCCAACAGACATGGCCAGGGGCCCCTCTCCGCAGGCAAAGGGAACCCCACAAGCAGAACACTCCCGACCCATAGAGGGGTGTGGGAAGAAGAAAGGAGAACGAGAAGCCCGTTCACACTCAACAGAGGAAACAAGGGCAAGCCCAAATCCCGAAGCAACCAGGACAGAGGGGCACAGGAACATACTGGCAAAGAGTGAAGAATGCACTCACAGAAACGTAGCCATCCGCGAGTGCAGAAGGCCAAGCCATAACGGTCCTCGCAGAACGGGGAGGAAGGGCGGGCCGTGAAGGAATCTGCGGCTAGAATCGTCTCTACCAGATACATCGTTACCGAAGGTAAGTAACTCATACATCAGAGAGACTACTAGCCGCAGATTCCTTAACGTAGAATAGATACCCTAGCCATACCCACGCGGAAGGAGGGTCTGCGATAGAGACCCCACCAGCCTGGACATAACAGAAGGTCCCACAAGGGACTAGTCCAACCAACAGGGCGAGGAGCCCCTCTCCCCAGGCAAGAGGAACCCCACAAGCAGAACACCCTTGACCCCTGGAGGGGTGGAAGAAGAAAGGAGAATGAGAAGCCCGTTCACGCTCAACAGAGGAAACCAGGGCAATACCAGGGGGAGGCCGAAGCACCCCTCGCCCCTACAAGACAACCGAACCTCCAGCCAATTCCAGGTAAGGAAGAGGAAGAAGAAAAAGAAACTCAGAGGCCCAATGAAACGAGAGAAAAGAAGGCGAGCCCACCATAGTCGGAAATCAACAGACCAGACAGAGCGGCGCAGGCAGCAAGAAGCAGCAGGAAACAGGAAGAATAGCCCGGGCCCACAGGAAGACCTGGCAGGCTACGCCTGAAAAAGGGAAAAACATGTAACCATCTCAGCCTCCAGGACAGGAGCATGAAGGCAAGGAAATGCCTGGACACACCACCACGAGCGGTCCGTGCACACAACCTAAAGAAGCATCTGCAACATACATAAACGCCATGGAGAGCAGAGGCCCGAAGGGGACCACAACCCCCTAGCACAGCGCAAGCTATAGAACAGCTACCACTACCCCACATAGGGTACATTAAGTCCCAAGAAATGGGAACAATCTTTGGAAGCAACTTCAACAGCAGAGGAAAAAACGAAAGAGCTGCGGGGGGAAAAAAAAAAAAAAAACTCTGCAGAAGGCTTGTCAAGCAGCCCAAGAGAAAAACAGAAAGCCTAATCCCAGGACCAATCTCCGCAGGTAACTCAAGCAAAAAATACGCACAGGCAACAAGGGCTGTCCAGCAGCCAACAAGCCACAGTCTCAACAAGGAGGACTCGTGTGGCCACAAAACACACAGCACAACCAGGGCGACTCGCCCAAAGGGAGGTCCAAGAACCAGAGCAACTCACTAGTCACTGAGGGGAAGAAGAAGGAGGAGGAGGAGGAGGAGAAGGAGGAGGAGAAGGAGGAGGAGGAGGAGAAGGAGGAGGAGAAGGAGGAGGAGAAGGAGGAGGAGAAGTAGGAGGAGAAGTAGGAGGAGAAGTAGGAGGAGAAGTAGGAGGAGAAGTAGGAGGAGAAGTAGGAGGAGGAGGACGAAAACCCGCCAAGAACCTCTGGATGGCCGAGTCTGCCGGGGCATGGAATAACAGGGTGCCGTCGAAGGGAAGATCAACCAGTCGTTCCCTAATATTCTCAGGGAACACTGTCCCGAAGCTAAGCGTGTCGCGAAGGGCAACTGAAGAAGCCATGGCACAACCCAGGCCTCCAATATGTCCAGAGCGGAGCGAAGAATGAACGCCACCAGCTCCCGGCCATCCAACGCATGATGCCGAAAGTCAACCTGAAGTCTCCTATGAAGCCCAAGGACTCGGCCAAGTCCCACAAAGAAGAAGTGGCCCTGGCCAACACACACAAGGTATTTAGGGCCCGCTGAGCGTTGCCGGTCGAGGCGAACATGTTGCTCCCCCAAGAGTCCAGCCAGCGGGCCTCCCGGGACGGTGGAGACAACTGTGGCGGCAGGGATGGAAAATCAGTCTGCAAAAGTGTGCTGGAAGCAGAGGGGTGGAGGGAAAGACACGCCGGGTCACACGGTGCTGGTGCAGGAGGTGATGGGGCACCGGGTCCCCCCCCCCAAGTCCCTTTCAGGGAAGAAAGGAGCGAACCCTCAAAGGGAAGCAACAGCACCCTCCCACCAGAGCCCTGGTGGAGAACCTCTAGAAGATGATCTGCAGGAAAATGAGCAATGTGGTCACCCATGTGCAAAATACCCACAGCCGTGGACACAGCGCGAGCGAAGGCCGCACCCGCCTCCGCAGGGCCCTGCGGTGGCGAAAGCCGCTCCTCTGTGGGCGACGGCTGCAAACTAAGGCGACTGTCCCCGAAGCCAAGCGGGGCGGGCAAAGGCCAGACCTGAAAAGTAGAAGGAGGGCCCGAGGAGTGGGGGACCTGTGGCTTCTCCGGTGAAAACTGCGCCTCGGGAATGGCGGGGAGCCGCCTTTTGATGATGCCAGGGAAAAAGCCACCACATGACGGCCTGTCTCCGGTGAGGACGACACCATCAGGCACTCAACCTCCGGAGAAGAGGGAGCGTCCGAAGACGAGTCAGCGACTCAACGCCTGTCCGGCGCCGTAGTGTCCGCCGCCTGAGGCAAGACGTCATCACCATTCGGGGCCAAAGGAGACGCCAGACAGGCCCCATCCAGGTCATACAGCGCCGGAGCGGGCCGGAGCCAAAGTGGCCAAGGAACGGCGCCGGGACAGCGCTGACTCGACCTCCGACGAGACAGCCACATGCGTGGAGGGACGAGAGCGACCGGGGTAGTGACAAGAAGCCCTCCACCAGCCTCGACCCAGACTGGGACGTAAGGGGTCTGCTGACCCATGCGGCGGTGCCACGGCCGATTCATCCTCCGACGAGGCAGCCGCCTGCATGGAGGGAAGAGAGGGGCCCAGAGGGGTACGAGGGGTCCCCTTCCAGCCTCGACCCATAGCGGGACGAGGGGGGTCCACCGACCCCTGTGGCACCGCCCGGGCCAGCAGCTGCCGGCGCCGTAGGGGCATCACCTCAGCCGTAGACAAGGCCGCCGCCTGCCCAGAGGGCTGAGAGGGGCTTGGGGATTCGATCCGAGCATCGGTGACCTCCCGCGACACCACAGGGACTCCCGCAGGAGATTGCTGCGAGGCAGAGTTGCCGTGGAACGAAGGAGGGACCCCCGAAGGGCAGCACCCCAACAGCACCACATCCTTCAAGCCTGGAACCGAGCCAGTCGGCGCCAGGGCCGGAGCCGCCGCGGAGGGTCCCGCACAATACAAGGGATCCTCTAACGTCCCAGGAGGGGAAGGAGGAGGAGAAGCCAGCGAGGTCTGCAAGGCCGCCGCATACGACTCCATCTGGGCTCTCTATCTGGGCCCTATCCACCGTTTCCCTCACCGGGAAAAGGGGGGTAGGGGACAATACGCGGGCCGCATTACCCGCAGAGAGCCCAAGCCACCAACAGGCCAGAAACCAGCACCCGGGGACAAGCTGCGACACTTACCCACCGCTGAGCGACGCTCGTGCGGCACAGGAGAGGGATGAGGACGACAACGACGATGGCCGATTCGAAGACCTTCCGCAGAAGCGGATCGAGGAGGTGAAGCCGACCTTAAGAGACGCACCGAGAGCAGTTTCATCCGGCACTTCCTCCACGATTTCGGCTTCAACTGTTGGAACGCCTCGCAATCAGTGGAGAGATGATCTTCCCCCAAACACCACATGCAAATGAGGTGAGGGTCCGTCGCCGACATAAGGCGCCCACACGACGTGCAACTCTTAAAGCCTGAAGGCATTCGCACACTGTTCCACACAGAGAACCAAAAAAGTGACGAAAAAAGGGGGCATAAACAGGCCCAGAACAGAGACCGGATCCGCGTTGCACCTGGAAAACGAAAAAACTGTCGTAGGTGCGCCGGGGTGGGACTTTTATATGACCTCGCTGACATCACGGGCACAGAGGACACCTGGGCGGAGTCACGCGATGCCGTCCCCCCGGCGCGCATGGATGCAGTGGAAAAAAGTTTTCCGGATACAGTCTCACGCCTGGGGATAATTCTATGTTAAGGCTAGTAGTCTCTATCAGATAAATCAATCACTGGAATCAGTGTGGGCTTAGTAATGCCAGATGTTTGATACCAAACATCCCAGTATTCATTGAAGTCATCATGTAGCTGGGGACCTCGTTTTCATCAGTGTCCAACACATGTACTTAAAATAGCTTCCTCATCACTTGTACTGGCAACAATAGAACTGACAAGCACAGTGGCATATGTGCTCATGCATATATCTCCACACATGTTGTATAGTGCACCCTGTCTTATTTTATATGAGCTTCACTAATTGCCTCACAGACCCCTTGTTCAACAGCCTTGCTTAGTTTCCCTTTCGCCTAACGTCACTTCAATACAAAGCTGGTGATCTGACCTTTTATTGCATTGGCGGTCCTTTGTGCACAGATGATACAAGGCCTTAAATAGGTCATCAGGAAGATCAAGTAATTGAATAGTGTCAGATGGATACTAATAAATATTAGGAGTATTTCAGGAGTATCCCAAGATGGTGAATACATTCAGGAATATGGAGTTTGCAGTGGCTCATTATTTCCACAGGTTTTCAAGCCATTAAGGTAAAATCTGAATAGAAGGCGACAAAGAACTTATTTTCCAAATCATAAAAGGCTTAGATGGAATTTTCAATTTTTTTGCTGTCTCTTCTTACATTTGCCCGTAGGGAAGACCTTGGAGTAGCAGAAGAGCGCACTGGTGGGAAAATTACCTTCCCCAAGGCCACTTGATGAACCAGCAGCAGTTTCCTACTATTTTCATTCCCAAAGTCCATGAAGCCTGATTTTCTCCTTGTCCTTCAGAATTCTGCAGGAAAACTGCACTGTGGCAGCAGGATTGTGGTGGATTATCTCCTGGAAAACAGATACTGTGAGGGTAGGACTGTGCCTTCTTTTGCCCACAGGAAGGACACAAAATCAGAGATTGTGTGACAGGAAAATACAGCTTTTCCAGTCAGAAAAAAAGGTTTAAATCCAGTCTCTCAAAAAAAGGTTGAGTGAAACACAAAACACATGGGTATGGAAAAAGTTCCAAAAGAGTTTTAGCCAAAAAAGGCAGAGCTAAGTGCTCCAGGATGATGTTTCCATCAGCTGAAAAGATTAACCAACCTAACTGCCACCTGGGGGCATAATGGGATACAGGGAAGCCCTTAAAGTCACAAAGCCAGTTTCTCCAAAGCTCTCCTTTGCAGACTACTTGCTCAAAAAAAGGTTTTTGAAAGATTTTCTAAGGCCACTTTTTAGTCAGTGACTAATTTTATCTAATTGGTTTCTTTTTTTAAAATGAAAATTAGATGAAGTTGTAATTTTTAGCCTTTTTTCACGTTTCGCCTGCACAGCACTTGCGAAATCTCGAGGTTCCAATGTCACTTTACTTACCATTCCTCGCTTTGGTCTTTCTCCTGGCATTTGAGTCTTCTTTGTCCTGCCATGGGGCCTGGACCAAGTACTGATTCCAGTGGCTTGTGATCTTCCAGTGATCGCAGGTACTCTTGTTACTTTTCAACATGACTCTTATTATGTGCATGTCTTTGTAGTCCCCTTCAAACCTCCTGCACTATATTCCATGCTTCTCCTTCCTTCCTATCTCATTATGTTCAATACTGCCAACTTTGGAATTCGGGAAGTAGGTTTGAGACTCTGGGTGAGCTCAACATCCTGTGATTCTGAGAAAATCACTTTAATCTCCCCGTACCTAAAAATGAAAGTTACTTGTGTAATGTAGAGTAAAGGCTATATAAAACAGCAAAAAACTAAAACACAAAATCGGGACCGGTAGTAATTTTCTGGCCAAAAATAGGCAAATACTCAAATATTTAGCTTGCGCATACTTTACACTTAAATAAAGGCATTCTTTAAGTCACTGGGAGTTCTGTTCGATGTCCTGAGCTCCTTCGGGAAGATTTCTGGTTTGGTTATTAACTGGACTAAATCCTGTATTTACCCGCTTGCGGGTGGACAACCTTCTCTGCCTCGCTTCTGCCCTATACCGGTCTCCAGTGGTGGTTTCAAATACTTGGGGATCTACATCTCTATGGACCCTAAGGTCCGATTTGAGCGAAATCTACTGCCTCCGCTTGCCCGACTTCGGTCGGATGTGGCGGCATGGTGTGAACTGCCTCTTTCCCCCCTGGGGAGGGCGGCCCTGTTTAAAATGATGTCTCTTCCCCGATTCTTATACGCACTCCAGAACACGCTGAACTTGGTTCCAGCTGGCTATTTTAGTGAAATCGAGGGCCTCCAGAGGAAATTCATTTGGGGCGGGAGACCGCGTATAGCGCTGGCGAAATTGACTTTGCCATGGTATGATGGTGGGATAGCTTTACCGGATGTCAAACGTTATTATTGGGCGTCCCAGTTGAGTGCTATTAATCACGCAATGTATGGCCCTGTCCCTAATCCCGCATATGATATGGATAAGTGGCAACTCCCGGGGGGAAAAGAAAAAAAAAAGCAAAAAAAAAAGCATTCTTAAGCAGATGTCTGGAATGTGTTAAAGTTTCCCTGACTTTGGTAGGCCGGCTAACCATTCAGATTAGAATGTAGGAAAACTCAGCGCTTGTTAGCTGGACATGGTATTGCTCAAATATAGCCACAATGTAAAGGTCGCTTCTTCCTTAGTTCACTGTCGATATGAACATCCCGCCCTCGCTCAGCGCCCTCGGTAGCAGCAACGATCGTTAAACACTGGCTGTTGCTGTGGCGTTTGCAGATGAGAGAAGAGAGCCGTAGGTTATGGAAAGCATGCAAAGCAAGTGGCGCCAGGCGTTCAATTCCGCTGAGATCAATCAATCGAAACTGATTCGGGTAGCGCAGCTTATCACCCGCGAGGGTATCCAGACACTAGGGGGATTCTGCAGCTGGGTGGAGTCAGTCGGGCAGCCAGGTCTTCAGGTCCTTTCTGAATTTCTATAGGGAGGGGGAAATCTGGAGTTAGGGAGGACGAGGAGGCCATTCCAGGTCTTCACGGCCAAGTACGAAAAAGCGTCCGCTGCTCTTGCTTCGTCAAACATGGGGTCTGGGAGAGGGAGGCAGAGGGCAGGTGTGTGGGGGACTGGTGATTGATTGATGCAGGTTGTGCAAGGCCGTGTGGGTGAGCATCTTGAATTGGCACCGCTTGTGGATGGGGAGCCAGTGGAGTTCCCGGAGGTGTGGGATGATGTGGGCCCATCTGGGAAGATAGAGAATTATACTGGTGGCTGAGATCTGAATGGTCTGTAGTCTCTTTAGTAGGTAGGAGGTGATTCCTACATAGTGTGTGTTGCAGTGGTCCAGGCGGCTGGTGAAGAGGGCCAGGGTGAGCGTGCATTTGGTGCTGG
This sequence comes from Lissotriton helveticus, assembly GCF_964261635.1. Classification (NCBI taxonomy): domain Eukaryota; kingdom Metazoa; phylum Chordata; class Amphibia; order Caudata; family Salamandridae; genus Lissotriton; species Lissotriton helveticus. The sequence goes on from NC_136068.1 coordinate 834,920,859, forward strand.
CTGGGAGCCATTTGAAGATTTTTTGCAGCTTACGGAGAGTGAGAAAGCAGGCTGAGGGTTCTGCGTGTATCTGGTTCCTCTTTGTGAGTTTGCTGTCCAGTATGATGCAGAGGTTCCAGGCATGATCTGTGGCTGTGGATGAGGTACCTAGCTCTGAGGGCCACCATGGGAATGGTTTGTTTCCGAAGATGAGCACCTCCGTTTTATTGGTGTTGAGTTTGAGGCAGCTGAATTGCACCCAGCGGGCAACGCTGTCCATGCACAGGTGGAAGTTGGCTTTGATGGTGGAGGGGTCTGTGGAAAGAGATGAGCTGAGCTTCGGCTGCGTATGATATGATGCTCAGTCCATGCAACCTGACCATTTTGGCCAGCGGGGTCATGTAGGCGTTTAACAGGGTAGGGCTGATTGTTATATATATATATATAGATATATATATAGAGATATATATATATATATATATATATATATATATATATATATATGGACATTATTAATAACAACTTATGTAATTTGGAATTCACACACCATATAAATGCAACCACTATTAGTTTCCTTGACATTCAGGTCAACATTAGGGCAGGGCAAATAGAGACAAGCTTGTTCCAGAAACCTACAGCAGGGAACACCCTGCTTCATGCGAGTAGTTTTCACCCTAGCCACACCATAGCTAGCCTACCCTATGGCGAATTTCTCAGGGTAAAAAGAACATGTAGTACGGAACTTGCATGTGAGGAAGCTCTTACCTTAACCAAACATAGATTGTTAGAAAGGGGCTATAAAGAGAAAAATCTGGCAGCTACCCTATGAAAAGTCGCCCTAATTAAAAGAGAAACCCTTCTACAACCTAGGGTAGAAAATAAAATTCAAGGAACTTTCCCTACATTGAACACAAATGAAGAGAGACAGTTCCAATAAAACGTGTAGATTCATATCGACCTACAGCAGGCAATCTAAGGTCATTAGAAAGATTGTGAATAAAGAATGGCCAATATTGATAACTGATGGCATCCTGAAAGATATTTACGCGAATAAGCCCAACTTCACCTTTCGTAAGGTCCATTCTATGAAATCTGACTTGGTGAAAACCAGTCCAGAGATTTTCAATTAAGATAACTGGCTTTCTTCCCGAAATGGCTTTTTCAAGTGCTTTTCTTGCCGAGCCTGTAAATTTGGCTCTAACACCACAACATACACCAACGCATTCTCAGATCGCCCCATTAAGATCAAAGGGCATTACACTTGAAAAACTGAATATGCGGTGTATATTTTAAATTGTGAATGTGGATTAAGATACGTCGAGAGCACCAAGCTTCCGGTACAGGCAAGGATTTTACAGCACCTAAGGGCCACGGTAAATTCGGACCCTACATACCCTGTTGCTAGGCACGTAAAAGCTGAACATGGAGGTAACCTCAATGTACTCAGCTATTTCGTAATAGATCATATCCCTAGTAATAAAAGGGGTGGAGATAGGGAAAAACAACTCCGCCGGTTAGAAACCAGTTATATAGTGGAATTAGAAACCAAGAGTCCACGAGGCCTAAACATTTGCGAAGACCTACACCACTTCCTAGGATAATTCTGAGATACTGTAGACATTTATAACTACACAGGATCATTTACATATGTTGGAATTGTCACAAACAAAAATTTAACATATAGCATTCGATTTCTAGTATATTGAAATGTATAGAAAACCTTTTACATTTGTAGTAGTAGGTTTTAAATCTATTTATTTATTTATTTTTTATGCGGTGTACCTCTTTGATAGGATACTGTGTAGTTAATGAATGGTATTAGACTACATATTTAAACCTGAAATAATACACAGGAAAAGATACTACCAACTTTAAAAGGTCACGAATGCCATCTTGGTTATAATGATTGTAAATAGAAAAAGGAAATGGTGTGGTGTTAAATGTAAATTCTAAACTGAGGTATGGGCAGAAACGTCAATGCAAAAATGGCATGATTGAGATTAGTAATCCAGGAACCATCCGTTCTCTTAGTCAAATGAATTGGACATTGTATTTGTACAGTTATATCTTTTAACCATTAGACAATGGGTCGTCTACCTTCTTTCCCATGACTCACCCTCTGATGTTAAAAGTTATACTATTGAAGCTCACATATAACCTTGTTTTAACACTCCCGGCTGGGAGATGTGATTATTGAACTTCGGCAGGAAATTTTTTAATTGTCGCACTTAGCACTTATTTAGGTGGACATCATGGACACACAAGTAGTTAAACGACTAGCACAGAAAATGCAGCAATGTATGACAATTAAAGCGCAGATAATTTGACATATTTGGTATAGCAGGGGAAAAGCAGACAACGTATTTCTACCTCTAAACTGATGTAATTAAAAAAAAATAATAATAATAATTTTATTCTGTCTGCTTATAGGTTTACACACAAAATAACAATGTTTATATGTGTATTTAGAAAATGAGCAGGTAACATCTTAATAGATGGAATCTGTTTTCTTTTTCTCTTTGCCGGATCAACAAAAGCTTTAAAGTATGTCGTTTATATCTACTATGAAACCATGACCAATCACGAAGGTTTACGTTTTTTTTTTTAAAAAGAGGAGGGTCTTTGCACACAGAATACCAGCGAACAAGGCGTCAGGGAACGCCGAAACGCGTTTGGTTTTTTGACAGCAATGCACAGGATATTTGACGAATAAAAAATACCAGCGGCTGCTGCACAAAACAAGAGTCCGTCTCTCTCATTTCTGGTGAGCGCTGTGAGAAATGTGGCGTGGAGAGTGGAACCTGGATATATATATATGCTCAGAAGCATTGAGTGAGCACTCCGCGGCGCCTTCAGCATCTGGTTGTGAAGCCTCGTTGCAGCTCCCTTTGCTTGATCCCAGGATTCAAATCAGCCTTTTGCCGACGCGTTTCGAGGCCAATACGCCTCTTCATCACAGGGTAGCAAGCATACACTGATTAGTCGCCTCCATTTTAGTCACCCTTTATTCAGTATACAACCCTCAGTGGGCATGGCCAAATTCAACATCACAATAGTATGCCGGCGCTTTACTGCTACAGAGGCTCCCTTTCAGAATTCCCCTTCCTACTAAAGGTGTTTTAATGACTGAAAATTGGCAACATTGCACTGTACCTACAATAGGATAACAAAGACTACATCGCCGTATGTACTACATCTCCCAGCATACTGTTGTGATGACGAATTTGGCCACGCCCACTGAGGGTTGTATACGGAATAAAGGATGGCTACAAAGGAGGCGACTAATCAGTGTATGATTGCTAGCCTGTGATGAAGAGGCATATTGGCCTCGAAACGCGTCGGCAAAAGGCAGATTTGAATCCTGGGAACAAGCAAAGGGAGCTGCAACAAGGCTTCACAACCAGATGGTGAAGGGGCCGCGGAGTGCTCACTCAATGCTTCTGAGAGATATATATATATAGATATATAGATATATAGATACATATATCTCCATCCATCCATCCATCCATCCCCTACTGGCAGTCGCCAGTAGGTAGTTATAGTTAGAACCTAGTTTCCATAGGAAAAGCGTTTTAGGTCGAGGACCGAAGGCTGCACTTGCGCAGTCTCCGGGAGGAGATTTAATGATTTTGAGTATGGGGGCTTGAACCCGCCTCTCTCCTCCATTAGCTGGCTTCCTAAACGGAGGCCAGCCATTGGAGGAGAGGGGCTTCACTCCGGTCAAGCCCTGTCTCTTTCGGATTCGGGGGCGTGTTTTATTTGCGTTCTTTTGACTGTGACAACATCCGTCACTCAGAACGCCAAAAATAGGCCCCCGAATCCAAAATTTGCGGAGCTTTGCGGCCGCCATTTTTTTTTCTCTTGTTCATATAGCAAGTAAATTGCAGCATCAGTCACAATCTAAATAAATGTTGTGCATGCGCTTTTCTTACTAGGAACTGGGGGCGGCTCCTGTTTGGCAGCCCTTGTGTTTTGCTCCACTGCGCAAGACATGGCCTCAACTTATTTCCTCCCCAGAATTCGACTAAAAGATTGCAAGAGATTCAAGGACAGATATCCAAGGACACGCAGTGACTCAGCGGCCTTCTTACTGGAGATGACTGTTATGCCAAGGCCAGGTAACGACTGTCGCTTGGGAGGGGGATGACCTGGCGCCTCGAGGCAGGGGGGACTCGAACTCCCATAGGCGGCTTGGGACAGGAACAACTCGACCCCCCATCGCTCGGTGCAGTGGCATTGAGACGGAGCTCGGGGTCTTCAGCTGACAAACCTGGGGCTATCACATTCGCCGCCTGTAACCGGGCCGAGGGGCCGCTCCCCCTTACACCCCGGAGTGTGCCTAAACTCTGTGACCCCCCCCTCTTCTCTTCGCAGGTGGCCGACTCCACGAATTGGGCCCCGGGGGCGGTCCAGTATAGCTGTGACGAGGAGGACCTGGAATACGGCCCCTTTAACTGGCCCAGCGCAGGTGATGAGGAGGCGGGACTGAGCTTCCCTTTAAATGAAGCACGAAACCAGGACCAGGTGTGTCTATACACCGGAGGAGCGGTCAGAGAGGTGCAGAGCGGAGGAGCGGCGTGGAGCAGAGGATTCGAGTGGAGTGCGGAGAGGGGAGAAGAAGAGACGGAGAGGAGTATATCGGAATCGCGGATTGTCTGGAAGAGCGAGTGCAGAGGAGCTCGACGGATCCGCCGGGACATCTTACACAGCCCGGACCCCGACGGCTAAAGAGGAAACCGCCGAGCAAGAGAACGAAGGAAGAGCGGCCAGGGGAGCACCGAGCAGCGGAGAGGAGGAGGACCCACACTACAGAGAGCCAGACGGGCTGCTGAGACAGGCGACCCCCACGATCCCAGGAGGGCACCGGACCCACGATCCGCCCAGCCACTCCCCCGGAGGGGCGTGGCTAACAGAGGTACGGGGTCGGGTCACGGGGTGGTTGAGGTTGGGGAAAGGACGACCGGCGGGCCCATAGTATAACGTGACCCCCTGCACTCCCCTCACTGATCGTAGCAGGAGTAAAGCACCCAGTTTTCCCTCACTCCCTTTCCCTTTTGTGCTGGCTTGAGACACAGACAGACTTCTCATACCTCCTCTGTTTTCTGTTTCCCCCCCTCGGTGGAGCCTGGGACGAGACGGAGCCCGCAGTGCCCGGAAGGAGGAGCCCGACTCGACGCCGGGACCCCGACGGAACCATCAAGCCTCGGCGAGAAAGAAGCCGGTCCCCGCGACCTTGGTTTGTGCGTCCCACCTGTACTGACAGACTGTTTCAAACAATAAAACCCAGTTTGAACCCAACTAGGACTCGCCTCTTGCCTATCCCCACCCAAACTGCCACACCGCCCCTCCTGCCTCCGCAACAAGAGGCCCGTGTTCTTCCTCAATCCCTCGCCTGCCCAGGACATGTAAAGCACGTTGTCTCTTCCAACTATGGCGGCCGTCAAACCCGACCTTCAGTAATTGCCAGGATTTTGAGGGAGGGCAAATGTGGGTGCTGAGAGCTCCTATTCTGCACGAGGGCTGTGTGCTGCTTTCCCCTCCCAGCACCCCAGGTTAAAATGTCTGATATTTAGAAGCTGCCATTTGCTTTCTTCTCCATACGTCGTTCAAATAGAAGGCCAAGAGCACAGCCGCCTCCATATCCGAAATGCGTGGTTTTCACTTTTATTTCCGGTCAGCTTATTTAATAACTTGTCGGCATTCTACACGTCAAGATGCTTTGTAATGTGCCAGGGGTTGGCATTACTTCGACCCTGCTGCATGGGGTTGACATTCCTTCTGCCTTTACCGCCGCGCATGTAAACCCTACACTCGAGGCACTGTGTAATTGAAACCTACGGGAAGATTGCCGCGATACGGTGACTGTATTTCTAGCTGAATGTTTGCTATAGGATTGGCATGTGTAATAATAAAAAAGCATTTGCCATAAACTTTGATGCAATCAACTTTGTTTGGGCAATTAACTAATGCGCTGAATATTCGCAAACTTTCAATCAATAAAATAAAGTCAAGCTAATAGTTAATTTGCAGATGTGTGTCTGTGCACCAGGACTGGCTGCATTGTCATCTCGTGTTGATAAGAGATAGTGGTCTTATCCGCGCGGCGGGAGGGGCGCCCCGCTTTGAAGTCTCCAGGACTGAGGATGCACGCGGGGTCAGGGTCAGCACGCGAGGTCCCACGTCACCAAAAAGCCTCGGAAGGGTCGCGAGATGCCGTGAGGAGAGCCCTGTGATGGAGGCCGGAAAAGCCGTTCTACTTTATTTAATGGTGAGATTAATCAGCCGGGCCTGTGAACTTCTCCACGCGGCTCCATTAATAATAGAAGCCCGGGCCTTGGTAATGCATTCCCTGCTCCACCCGGCCGGCCATTTCCCAGGGATTAGGTCGTTTTTGATGGGTCCGGGCGGCACTTAATGAGCAGAGAATCTTCAGCCCTGCTCGCTCCGTCACCACTAAGCATCAGCAATTAAAGGTATTGGCACAATATTTACTGACCCCCCCCTTCCCCCATACAACCTCCTACCACCTCGCCCCTGACTGGGAGGCGGAATGGGTAATGGGTGAGCTTGGGTGTGTGGGGCAGATAGCTGGGAAGTGGCAGCATGCGCCCTTCTCCAAAATGAGCCAGGAATGTTTTCCAGCGCTCCATAATCTATGCAAATCTCTGGAAATCGTCGATTTGTTTGTTCTTGCACTTGTGGGGCTTCCAGTTTATTTCTGCCTTGATTGTTTTCAGTGCCCTAATATGTTAATTTTTTTTTCTTAAATAATCAAGCCAAGCGTCAGACCCCTCGCCACAGGATTCTGGGGACCAGTCAAACGCCCTTCTGGTTTAGAAGATCTTGGGGTTTCAAAAATAAATCTCTGCTAATGTGATACTACTACTTTAGGGACCGGCTAAAAAGTACCCAAGGAAGAACGGTCTCACGCTGCCAGAAGCAATGATGTCATAGTCACGCCAATAAGCAGAACACTGAGTTGCGATGCAATATGCTTCGAAAACGGGTCTCTCGTTAGCTTTTCATTATATCGACCTCAGGCAAATGAAATTCTGGGTTGGTCCTTCTGGTGCTTGCACCCACGTCCACAGGTTGCGCACAGTTCTCTGCAGCAAACGCCTTATCCCACTGTTATGTTAGCTTGACATACAGCCATATTAAATGCATGCATGAATTTAAACGAGCAAGAAAACAGTGGCAAATAATAAGAAACAGAAGAGGCCATTTTAAGGATTTAAGGCGTTGCTTGTTTTTACAGGCAATACTTCGGTTGGACGCTGTAAAAATGAAGATAAGCCCTCGGCGGAGCACAGCACGCCATCCTGTCAGACAAAGAGCAGCGCAGACCCTCTAAATAACTCCAGTTTGCTGCAGCGGTCACCCAGCCTAACAGGTCAGAGCTTACAGGATGCTGTACTTGTGAACGAGTGGCTAAAAGGCAGATCTCAGCTCGATTTACTATCTCTTGTTCTTCATAAAAGTTAACTAAATCACACCTGTCGACAAACAAAGATTTTGTAATAAAACGCTAATGGTGCTGTGGCTGCCAGCGGGCACTCTGGCAACACAGTAAGCGCCGTTGTGTAGGAGACAATTACAAAAAAACGGACATGCTCAGCCTCGATGAATGAATTATGGGTAGCCCCTCACAAATCTTGGTGTACTTTACCATGACATATCTGTGTGTGAAGAGAAAAGAAACACTATGTGTGCCAAACAGATATATTTGAGCTCTGATAACCAGTAACAGCATCTGCTTCTCTGCACTCCTGTGTAGTTAAATCTGGAAATGGCTTAGCAATGTGGGGCGCCGCTGCTGGGACGCTGCGCTCTGTCACTGGAGAGGCCAGGCGTTAATGCGCTCCAACCTCAGATTGAACTGCTTCCCAAAACAGATATTTACTTGAAACAATTAATTTCCTTGGTTGATAACGCTGCATAATTGGCCACTGTCTCATTTTATATTCAGTTTTCACAAGTCGTTCATTTTTTACTGTCTTTACAATGTTTTGAAGCATTGTAGAAAACTCCATTGTTGAATTCTCCCTTTTAACCTGTATTTTGAAACTTCACTGACAGCAAAAAAATCTACCCTGTCTATGCTTGAACTTTACGTGACCCGTGTGTGATCAACCATTGGTTAGATTTTGACCGTTTCGCAAGCCTCTTAACCAACCACTAGTCGTTCCCAAACGTGAGGAGGAGGAAGCAGGAGGCGTAGGAAATCAGGAGGAGGCCCGCTGCAGGCCTAGCTAGCACGCCGCCGCCGGTAAAAGGTAAGCCATCTGCACCGGTCTATTGCCTCTTTGTTTGGAGAATAAGCACTGAAATTCTTAAAGTCAAAGCCTCTGGAACCTGGAGCGACCAGAGTTTCTGCTAAAGACGGCAGGGCACTGGGCCAATGCTGATGTTCGCATGATGTGGTGTTTGTTGTGTACTCCAGGCTTTATGGGAAGCAGCATTCCCTTCCACCCTGTACAGTTGCGTAGTCAGTTATCCTGTTGAAGTTCTGGATATAAGTGACATTCTTCCGACGCAGAGACAGCGACCGCTACAGCATTTCCTGCCCATCTTGCAGGGGAGCCCAAACACCTGGCTTGCTGGATAATGGGTTTTCGTGTAATTCATACACGTACCGTGTAAGATCGTTCTTGGCGCTTAGAAAAAGTGCATGTAGGGTGCCTCGTAAATTAAAATGTATGGCTTAAACCGGGGCAATACTCTACCCTATCGGCATAACTGAACTGTAATGGCCCCTTAAATATACCGGGACATTCTTGGATCTTACTTTTGACACGTATTTGGCATGGCCTGCCCTCTAAAAAAAATAATGAACTGCTTCTTGTATATGATCTTTCACTGCTGAATGTGTCGCCTTTTTCCGGACTCTGTATATCGCCACACTAATGGACCATTGTAATTGCACCCTAGTTGCTAATTGGATCTGCACATTTGTGGTTCATAGTGTGGGTGAATTGTGACACATGGGAACATTATTATTGCTTATTGTGTTGTCATTTAGGGCTACTTCTTGTCAAGCTTGTGTGTATGTGGGGGGGGGGGGGTGTGTCCTCCTCCTCCTCCTCCTCCTCCTCCTCCTCCTCTCTCCTCCTCCCTCCTCCTCCTCTCCTCCCTCCTCCTCCTCTCCTCCTCCTCTCCTCCTCCTCCTCCTCTCTCCTCCCCCCCCTCCCTCCTCCTCCTCCTCCTCTCTCCTCTCTCCTCCCCCCCCTCCCCCCTCCCCCCTCCCCCCTCCCCCCTCCCCCCCCTCCCCCCTCCCCCCCCTCCCCCCCCCCCTCTGGGGGGGAGGGGGGTGAGAAGTTGGCCTGATATATGATGCTCACTAGTTCTAGTGATCACCTTGTATCAGTCCAAACAACCCTTATGGTGATTGGTTGTAAGTCAACCTTATAGACCAGCTATCCTAATGGTAGCATGGACAAAGCAGTCTTAGGCTAAACTCTTTTGGCATGTGAAGCCAGCTGTTATGAAAATAAACAGTATATTTATTAATAACACCTCTGAACTCTTTTTGAGGTCAGAGGGCTAAGCACATGACAATCTCAAGAAAACATACGATAAGTTGCACAAAATTACAATGGTGCCCTAGGGGCACGACAAACCATATACTAAGTAAGTGGAATATGAAAGTCGATAAAAGGAATGGAGCTGTCCAGAGGCTGTAGGATCGATGGGACCACGCTACACTAACTCTAGGTAAGTAATAGGAGGCCCACGGAACGCGTGTGCAGAGTGTGAACTCACACGCGAGATGCGTAACGTCGTCTATGGACAGTACAGTTCAAGTAAAAGGTGAGTACGGACAATCCTGACTAGTTATGACAAAAACGACTGTGGAACTGGACACTAGGACAGTTAGACTACCCTTGAGCACCGAAATGCTCTTGTTACCTCACCCACGGGCTGCGGGTGCATAGGTGCCAAAGTGTGTCGGGTTCTCGCGTTGAAGTCAATGGAGCCTGAAAGAAAAGATGCTGCAGACGACCAGGAGGAAGATGTCCAGTGCAATCCAAAGGTGGATCGGTGAAGAAGAGGACCTGAAAGCAGAGGGGACAGTTTTCAAAGTCACTAGCCAGTGACCAGTGTGGAACCAGGAAGGAACCAGATGCTGTCGTCGCGATCAGGTGAAGAGTGGACGCTTGACTCTGCAGCCACGTGGAGCAGGAGGTGTCTTCGACGACCAGGATGGAGGCACGAGCTGTCCCACGCAGGCTCTCGCTGTCGGCAGTGTCGGATCCGGAATTGGAGTCAACAGGCCTTGGCAAAGGCAACCCACGCGGTGAGTGGAAAAGACGTCTGGTGCGGACTAGGAGAGTCCGGTGGGCCCCTCATTTGGAAGGGAGCAAGGGCCAGTCTGGAGCAACCAGACCAGCAGCAAAGATTCAAAGGTTCGTCGTCTAGGAGGCCACTAGCCAGCCGGCAAGTGACCAGACAACGCGTCGAGAAGCAGACAAGCAGAAGGGCCCCACGCAGATCTCTTGGATGCTGGAGGGCTGATCTTCGGTGCAGGGGCTGCTCGGGGCTGGGGCTTCTCAGTCCCCAAAGCACTTGGTCGAGTTTACCTCGGGAGTCGTGCTGGAAGCGAAGTGCAGTTTCTTTCAAGATGGCCGGTCCCACGTGTCTCGTCGCACCCACGGATCTCAGCTGTGCTGCAGATGTAGGTTGAGGTCGGAGAGGTCTGGGAATCCGGGTCTCGTCGGGCTCTGAAGTCTGGATCCTTGCAGGAAGACGACAAAGGGAAGCCGCTGGACGCTTGATGGTGCCTGCAGTTGCAGGGTGGACACTCCTTGTCCACAAGGGAGATTCTTCAGTCTTCTGTGGAGCAGAACGTCGAAGTCCAGAGTTTCTTCTTGTAGAGTAGTTCAGGATTAATCTTAATGGAATGGGACCAGCTCCTACCTTTATCCTGCTAAAGGGGGCTGCCCTACTGACTAGGTCCCTCCCCTGGGTGGGACCAGGAAGGGGGGTGGCTACACCCCCTATCCTTTGTCCGGTTTCGCGCCAGAGCTGGGGCAGGGATGCCCCAGCAACTGGTTTGAACCAGTGTATGCACAGGGCACCTTGTGTGCCCCAGGCATGTCACATTCCTTTCAGGCCTCCCTACCTCAATACACAAAATCCTGTCTGGGGTGGTGCTAGCACCTCCCAAGACAGGAAACCCTTTGTCCAAGCCGCCCTCGCTGGAAGGACTCCCAGCAGCAGGAGGTCAGACTTGTGTCTATGGTGGCCGCATCCATTTTGTGATGCCAAGGCTTGAGTTAACTTTAACCGGGGTTTACAGTTACATACATGTCGTGTCCCTCTAGAAGGGTGGAATGCTACCGCTGTCGCCAGAATTGGCGAGGGGGTAGTATTCCAAATCGTATGACACCTTACTCGACATGTTTTGATAATGTTATACCAGAGTTAGCATTTAACCGCGAGGTTGATAATGCACTTAAGAGTATATGGTATAGCTTTATCATGGAACAGCTATTAGGACTTGGTTCCGCATGCTGCAAACGGGCTCAGCTCATGCCAGAGCACCATCTCACATAATTCCAAGCACTCTGCCTTCAGGATTGATAAGACCTGCCATAGGAGTGACTGATAGGAGGATATGTGTCCATTTTTAGGGTTAGATATAGGTATACTATATCTATAGCAAAGGGTGATTACACCACCTTGCCCCAGCTGTCATGCAGCCAGTTATGTCAGTTTTAGATGGCCAGCCAGGGGTGGCATAATACATGCTTCAGCCCCTGGTAGGCCCTGGGTACACCTATGCCCTGGATACCTAAGGTCCACTGTACAGGGACTGATAAGGTGGCCCAGTACCAATTGGTAAATGCACCTAAAGTACATGGCTGTCAATTTAGAGAGAGAACAGCTAGGCTGTGGGTCTGATTAGCAGACCCACAGCCAGGGAAAGTCGTAAACCAGTGAAGCAAAAAGCAAAAATCTGGGGTGACCATAGGATTGCAGACCCCACTCTCCTACATAACCCCCCCTCCCCCAAACTTAGGGACATTAAACTAACCTTGACCAGGTGAGTCTTCCTGTTCTAAGTGGAAATACCTGGAGAGACCATCTGCATTGCCATGGTCAGTCCCTGGTCTGTGCTCCACTGTAAAGTCCATCCCCTGTAGGGAAATGGACCACCTAAGAAGTTTGGGGTTTTCACCCTTCATCTGATCTAGCCATAAGAGGGGCTTATGGTCGGTCTGAATCTTGAAGTGAGTTCCAAACAAGTATGGCCTCAACTTCTTCAGGGCCCAAACCACAGCAAAGGCCTCCCTATCAATAGCTGACCAACATTTCTCTCTAGGGGTCAGCCTTCTGCTTATAAAAGCAATGGGATGGTCATGACCATCAATATTTAGTTGAGATAGAACAGCCCCCACACCCAACTCAGATGCATCTGTTTGGACAATGAAGGTTTTGGAGTAGTCAGGACTCTTGAGAATAGGTGCAGTACACATGGCCTGCTTTAGGTCATCAAATGCCTTCTGACAGCTAACTGTCCACTGAACTTTCTTTGGCATTTTCTTGCTTGTCAGGTCATTAAGTGGTGTCACAATGGACCCATAATTCTTGACAAACTTCCTATAGTAACCAGACAGGCCCAAGAAAGCTCTGACCTGTGTCTGGGTGGTTGGAGGAGCCCAGTCCTTTATGGCCTGTATCTTGCTCTCCAATAGTTGAACCTGGCCTCCACCCACAAGGTGGCCCAGGTACACAACCTGAATCTGCCCTATCTGGCACTTGGTGGCCTTGATAGTGAGGCCTGCCTTTTGCAGGGCCTCCAAAACTTTCCTCAGGTGGATCAGGTGATCCTCCCAGGTGGAGCTAAAGACAGCAATATCATCTAGATATGCTGCACAGAAGTCATCCAACCCAGTGAGAACTTGGTTCACCAACCTTTGAAAAGTGGCAGGTGCATTTTTCAAACCAAAGGGCATCACCACAAATTGGTAATGACCTCCTGGGGTAGAAAATAAATGCTGTTTTGGCCTTGGCATCCTCAGCTAACCTGATCTGCCAATAACCAGATGTTAGGTCAAATGTACTTAAGAAAGTTGCAGAAGCCAACTTGTCTATCAGTTCATCTGCCCTAGGTATTGGATGGGCATCTGTCTTAGTGACAGCATTGAGACCCCTGTAGTCTACACAAAACCTCATCTCTCTCTTACCATCCTGGGTGTGAGGTTTAGGCACTAGAACTACAGGACTAGCCCAAGGGCTCTCTGAGGGTTCAAAGACTCCCAATTCCAACATCTTTTGGACTTCTTTCTTAATGCAGTCCCTGACGTGGTCAGGTTGCCTGTAGATTTTACTCTTGACAGGCAGACTGTCACCAGTGTCCACCTCATGGGTGCACCAGTTTGTCTGACTGGGGGTCAGTGAGAACATTTGTCTGAAGGATTGAAGAACCCGTTTCCAATCCTCTTGTTGATGCTCAGAGAGGCTGTCAGAAAATACTACACCATCTACTGACCCATCATCAGGGTTCTGAGTGAGCAGGTCTGGAAGAGGGTTACTCTCCTCCTCCTGTCCCTCATCTGTGGCCATGAGGAAGCCCATGTCCTCCCTATAGACAAATGCCTTGAGCCTGTTTACATGAAGCACCCTGTGGGGGCTCCTGGGAGTTTCCATGTCCACCAAGTAGGTGACTTCTCCCTTTTGCTCAATGATGGTATGGGGTCCAGACCACTTGTCTTGGAGAGCTGCTGGGGCCACTGGCTCCAACACCCACACCTTCTGTCCTGCATGATACACAGTTAGGACAGCCTTTTGGTCATGCCAAGCTTTTTGGAGTTCTTGGCTGGCCTCAAGTTTTTTAGATGCCTTCTCCATGTACTCTGCCATCCTGGAGCGGAGACCAAGTACGTAGTCCACTATGTCAAGCTTAGGCTTTTTGAGAGGTATCTCCCATCCTTACTTCACAAGACATAGGGGTCCTCTTACAGGATGCCCAAACAGAAGCTCAAAAGGACTGTAGACAACCCCCTTCTGTGGGACCTCTCTGTAAGCAAACAGGAGGCAGGGTAAAAGGATGTCCCGTCTTCGCCTAAGCTTTTCAGGTAACCCTTTTATCATCCCTTTGAGGGTCTTGTTGAATCTCTCAACAAGCCCATTGCACTGTGGGTGATAGGGTGTGGTAAATTTGTAATTTACTCCACACTCCTTCCACATAGCAGTCAAGTATCCTGACATGAAGTTTGCACCTCTGTCAGAGACAACCTCCTTAGGAAACCCCACTCTGGAGAAAACTCCAAGTAGGGCCCTGGCCACAAAAGGAGCTGTAGTGGTCCTAGGGGGAATAGCTTCTGGATACCTAGTGGCATTATCCACTACCACCAGTATAAATCTGTGCCCAGATGCTGTTGGGGGGTCCATTGGTCCAACAATGTCTATCCCCACTCTTTCAAAGGGTACCCCCACCACAGGTAGTGGTATAAGGGGGGCATTTGTTGTGCCACCTGATTTGCCACTGGCTTGGCAGGTGACACATGAGCGACAAAACTCTTTAGTGTCTTCAGACATATGAGGCCAGTGAAAGTGTGGGGCAAGCCTGCCCCAAGTCTTGTTCTGGCCTAAGTGACCTGCAAGGGGAATCTCATGGGCTAAGGTGAGAAGGAAACCTCTAAGAGACAAGGGCGCTGGTTAAATCCAAAAGACTCTCCCTGAAGGAACCCGGACCCAAAAAATAGCGAGAGCCTACCTCGCCTACGCTGCCCACCGCGTTTCCTGAGCCTGCTGGTCTTGGTCCCCCTCCCGCTGCCGCAATCGTCATCCCGAAGCGGCCGCCGAGCGGAGGGGGGCACAGGACTACGTTTCCCTGCCTGCCTTGCAGCGGAAGACGGCGCTGACATCGCGCCAGGCGGCGCATAAGAGCGCGTCACCCCGGTGGAGCGGGTGACGCTGGTTAAATACAAAAGACTCTCCCTGAAGGAACCCGGACCCAAAAAATAGCGAGAGCCTACCTCGCCTACGCTGCCCACCGCGTTTCCTGAGCCTGCTGGTCTTGGTCCCCCTCCCGCTGCCGCAATCGTCATCCCGAAGCGGCCGGCGAGCGGAGGGGGGCACAGGACTACGTTTCCCTGCCTGCCTTGCAGCGGAAGACGGCGCTGACATCGCGCCAGGCGGCGCATAAGAGCGCGCCACCCCGGTGGAGCGGGTGACGCTGGTTAAATCCAAAAGACTCTCCCTGAAGGAACCCGGACCCAAAAAATAGCGAGAGCCTACCTCGCCTACGCTGCCCACCGCGTTTCCTGAGCCTGCTGGTCTTGGTCCCCCTCCCGCTGCCGCAATCGTCATCCCGAAGCGGCCGCCGAGCGGAGGGGGGCACAGCACTACGTTTCCCTGCCTGCCTTGCAGCGGAAGACGGCGCTGACATCGCGCCAGGCGGCGCATAGGAGCGCGTCACCCCCACGTCACGGGAGCGCCCGGGGCGAAGCCCGGGCAAAGGGCGGGCCCTCTGTGGCCCTCAGGGGCCTGAGGTGGACGGGACGGGCCACCCCCTTAACATCCTCTGCTGAAATACCCTGTAATAAGGTAACCCACTTACAAGTGATTTGACGTATAGTTACACGTTAATCATATAATCATATAAGGATGACTAAAAACCAGAAAACTCCCATGGCAACAAGATCCACAACGAGATTACAATCCGTGAGCACACCACTACCCACGATAACTGTCATAGATCTCATGTTACAACAAGCATTTGCAATGCAATAGGTCTCGCATTTACACTAGTTTATGCTATTGGCATTGTAAATGACAATGCTTTTTATTTATATTTTGGTTTTAAAACATAAAAGGCATTGTCATTTACAATGGCTTAAACTTGCGTAAACGCGATACCTGTTGCATTGCAAATGCTTGTTAACTTTATTGTGAGTGTATATTCAGCAAGTTGTTAATGCGCTGCAAAGTCTCCAGAGAATCGAGCGGATTCAAGTGTATATTTATAACCGCTGCAGGCTGTGTGTATAGCGGATGGAATATATAAGCGATATTTGTGTAATAAACGGCATGTAATCCATAATATAGCTGCAAGTGAGCAACGCAGAGTTCTCACTTACCAGGAAAGTGTAGACAATTCACGGGACAGCATAGAAAACAAGGACTGACACAGCTGAAAACAGAAGTTTGAAAATGTTCCCTGGAAATCGAAAGAGTTGTTACTGTCAACTCCTCACAGACCACTCACAACTCAATAGCAGAACCCTCCCAGAAGTTATGTAACAGTGCCCAGAAGCCTGCTACTAAGGCTGCAGGGAAGACAATACACAAATGCAAGGATAGTCCCAATGACGAAGCCCAAACACGTTTAAAGCGCCTAGGACTGCATGGGAAACAGCGCTTTATGCAGACTTTCACTGATTTCTTAACGGCGCTTCTGTGAAATCTCTCGTCTCTTAAAGTGCCTACGGCTGCGCAGATTGTTAATTAAACCATATCCAACCAGTCTGGGCTCTTAGCAATTAAACTATTTAGTTAACCACTGCTTCTTTTCATTCTGTCGCCTCTCTTAGCGCTGTCTGCCAGGGTGGCTTGCCGAAAAGCGCCTCTCCTGCCAAACTCTACAGGCACAAATCCACAAAAACTTAAATAGCGTATATACCACGCGGTAAGGTTAGCCAGGGAAAGTTTATAAGCTTTTTTCTGACTGGGAAAAACACAAACCCAGAACAGTGCTTAAGTTTTCCGCTTTGGGCTGACCTCGCTGGCTTCCTCCGCCTCCCCTTCACATTGGTACAAAACACACGGACACTCGTGAAGAGATCAGATTACACGACCCACCAGTGAGAAACATGTTGAGGAACTTGAGTTAGGAGAGTACAGCCCGGGCTCACACATGCACATGGAAATCAAAGGGCCATGCAAAAGGTACCTGGAAATTGGCCTTTCCCGCACTAGTGAGATACTTTGTAATCCCAGAGGAGCAGGGAGCTCCCTTCCTTCCAGCCACGGTAATCCTTCGCTCCAGGCGATTCTGGCCGGGGATCAGCAGCGGCAGCCGCCCAAGCCTCCTCCCATTTATCGCCTCTCTGATTCTGTCAGATTTTATATATCAGTTTTTATAACTGTCCTTTAACCAGTCAAAACGAAACCTAAGAGCCGCGCGCGTGAGCTTCTACCGTAGACAGCTCACGTCGCGCGGCTCTTAGGTTTCGTTTTCCTAAGCGCATGGCAGAGTCGCGCTGGCACACATGCGCGCTCACGAGGTCAAATCCGAGATCCGAGACTGAAAGCGCGTGCACCTCCCCCATTTACAAAGTATACTAAAGTATACACGAGGTCCCTTCGCTACGCTCGACCTAAAAAACGATCAGTGTAGTGGCGGATGCTATTCAGGATACAGAGAGACGTCTTTCTTTGACCCCAGACATGTGCTTTCCAAATCTCTCCTTGCACACTACTGATAACACACATATTTTGGATACCACAACTAACTCTCAGGAATCACTATTAATGCAGTCGTTTACAGACTTGCCAGGGTCGCATATTAAGGACAACACAACGAAAATGCTGTTTACTTGCCCCGTAGGGAACGCCTTGGAGAGTAGCTCTCTGGTGACGATTAGCCCTGGTAGCAAGATAAGTTGCCTAAATACAACGTCTCCAGTCTTATAAGCTCAACTAGTGGAAAGCCTCATACCTGCCACTCAACTGGAACCGAAGATAATTTATGTATCAACAAGTAAAACTCAGAACCAAAAGAAAAAACGAAAGACAAAACATTTATCGAAAAAAACCTACCACCCACTAGGAAAACCGAAGCATTCAAATAAAGATATGTGGCAGAAACTTAAACAGGGGAAATCCTCTGAAACATCCATAACTGGGCCTCTGCCTACATTTACCCAAGTCCCGGACACATCCCGAATTGAAAAGAACAACATCAACTGTATTTCGGGTCAAGATCAGTCAAGGCAAATAGTTCAGACACCCATAATAAAAATACCTTCTTTGATTGAAATAGAAACTTTGGTTAAATCTCTCTTACAGCCCATCAGTAACCGAATTGTCAATATAGAAAAGGCTCTAGGAAAATTCGAGAGAGCAAAAAATGAAGTATCCTCTAACATTCTTAAATCATTACAAATGCCTACTACAACTTCCACTTTTGTTCCAGCTAGTACAACCCTTAAAGATAATAACACAAAAATTGTAAGAAATACTAGTGTTACAACAAATCGTACCGATAAACTGATATCGTCTCAGCAACAGGGATCTCCAGTCATAGTCTACCCAGTAACAACCACACAGGTAGCGTCAAACCTACCGCAGGCAGCAGCGATGCCCGCAAATAACACACAAACTATTCATGTACGTGAGGAAATTGATGACAGTGAATGGGCTGCGGAAGGTCACTCTCTGGAAGCAGATATAGCAAATGTGGAGTCACTGAGGCACCCTACCTTATTAACGGCGAATATTCCCGCCAAGACGGTAGTGGTAAATCAGCCTAAACCGCCGATTCCAATAAGACCTATCCATACAAATCTTCCACCTGAATCGAATGCATATACAATAGTCATGATTGGGGTCCCGAAACTGGTTGATAACAGGGGGGAGTCCTATGTGGAACTAAAAAATAAGGTCATGCAATGGCTAACCACACACAGGCCACTTCCCTCTCATATAAATGGGTCCATCTCTTATGTGAAGAGAGTAGATTGGGTGGGCTCAAGATTTAAGTCAACAGAGGGAGACTGCATAGTAGTCAACTTTAAAGATAGACGAGTGGCGAAATTTATCGCTAATTGGAGAAGTCCCTCGACAAATAGCCTGATACGTACGATGGGTCTAAGCTATTTTTACCCCTATAACATAAATAGGCAAAGTAATAACCCAAAATCTTATCATGGCTATGATGGGTCTCTGGAGCCTCAAGCCCATTTTCATTCATGGGCACCCCCTTATGTTCAAAACCAGGGGACAACCTTAGACTTAGAACAGCAAAGACATGCACATTTATGGGAAGGTAGATCTCATCACCACCCTCCTCAAGTAATGTATGAGAGAATGGAACCGGTACAACATCAATATAAACGAGATCATGCGTTTCCCTATTTGTCTTTAAACCAATTTGAGATTCCAACAGCAAACAGATATGACGCCTTGTATTCCTATGATTACTTGGACGAGGTGGATTGACTGACATCTGTCTTGCCCCCTAGTACTTTATCTGACCTGTCAAACTGCAAGGAACAAAATAAGCACTGTCAAACCAACAAGTACCTTAGCCCTATCAAGAGAGGAATCAGATATCAATATAATAGAGCCTGTAACATCGTCCCTTGAGAATCTCTCTATAGATATTGTAACTACTTTCCCCACTCTCGAACTGGGTAGCTCCTCTCCTAATAGAGCCCATAATATGCTATACAGTACCAGCAATCAGCCAACAGCCGCAACAAGTCAATATAACCGAAACTTGTACCTGCTATCCAACACGACTCAAGAGTTACCGATTGATCATGTTGAACTTAATACCATAAAAATCATGTCGTGGAATATTGCAGGATTGGCCGCAAAAGTTAACGACCACACGTGGATGGAATTTGTTAGGAAATTCGATATACTGTGCTTTCAGGAAACGTGGCTTATAGATAACAACGCCTTCATTGAGGGGTTCCAGTGTTTCTTTGTTCCAGCAATTCCATCGTCCAGTGGCAGACCAAAGGGGGGTCTGGCAACATTTATTAGCCTCTCCCTGATCTCCCAGGTCATGACCAAACATTTGGATGACAGGAATATCCAGATCCTGGAGAACAGGAAGGGCAAAAAAGCATTAACCTTGGTCTATTTTTACAATTCAGTATCATCAATAGGAGAGTGCAATATCATCAAGCTCCACAACTACCTGCGAGATAACTTGGTAAAATCGCCACGGAATAAAATAATCATTGGTGACTTTAACGCACATATCTGTGGAAATCCAACTGACACAACCTTGGACTCTTTGGGATGTGGGAACAGGTCAGGCCTTCATTTCACGCATTGCCCGCGAGGAACCAACATGAATAACTTAACTGATGACCTGAACCTGAGTGTTGCAATGTCGTTGAAAGATGATTCCTTTATTTTTGAAGTACCAACTTACAAAGGCTCTGAGCACGGCTCTTTCATAGACCATATACTTTTATCTGTTGATCTGGCGAATTCAGCCCTAAATTTTAAAATACATGATAGCATCTTTAGTGACCACAATCCAATCTCAGTGGAACTAGGAGAGGGTCTTTTTGAACTACGGAAAAATTGTAAAGACATGGGTGCTTTAAAATTGATCAGCAGAAATCGCCGTTTGAAATGGTCCAGGATAAACAGTGATTCCTTGTACAAGTCTGTTCATCTGAGCTGTAAACAGGAACTCAATCTCTGTGTCTCTGAGTCCACACCACCTGAATCTATTTTATCTGCCTTTGCTGTGGTAGTTCAAAGGATTGACCAACTGTTAACTGTTCCAATAAAAAGCCAAACTGACTATCAGCCAAGATGGTTTGACCACGCCTGTTCAGTAGCAGGCCGAAATTTGAAAAAGGCTCTCAAGAAAAAGCCAAGGGACCTTGCATATATTAAAATCCTACGATCTGAATATAAATTTACCCTGGCATCTCGCAAAAAGGTCATAAAAGCAAATATCTGGGAGTCCTTGCTTGACCCATCAATCCTGGGTAATAGTTTAAAGTTCTGGAGCATAATTAACAAGCCGATGTTTGATGACCCCAATGCTCCCAGTCTTGGAACTAATATACCTGAGAATGAGTGGGTTTTCCATTTCAGTCAAATCTTTAAGAGCAATGATCCTCAGATGATACAAGCAACAAAATTTCCAGAAGAAGCACCCCTGTATTTCACGGTCAAAGAAGTCGAAAAGGGGATTCGCAGTTTAACAAGTAATAAGGCCCTGGGCCCTGATGGCCTTCCCCCTGATCTATTCAAATCAAACATCTCACTTTGGGCCCCAATCCTCACTGTGGTCGTCAACGCTGGAGCTGTAGTCGGGACCCCAAAGTCCTGGGGGGCCTCAACTATAGTACCCGTCTATAAAAAGGGCGACAGAAGCAATGTAGCATGTTACAGGCCAATTGCTTTGATAAATTCAGTTGCCAAGGTAGTGGGAGCTACAATTCTAAACAGGCTGACCACGTGGGCTAAAAACAACAATGTGATGTCGCCCGTTCAATACGGGTTCAGATCAGGGCACTCAACAATAACTCAATGCCTGAACTTATACTTAATCAGTAGCAAGTATACTTTGGCTAGAAATGGAACCTTAAATATGGCCTTTATGGACCTTTCATCGGCCTTTGATTGTGTTGATAGAATTAGACTCTGGGATGTTTTATTAAAAAGGGGGGTTGAGAAGAATCTGATTAACTTTCTAGCCGACCTCCACAGCGACACGCGAGCAAATGTTCGTTATACTAATGACCTGAAAGTTAGCAGTGATTTTAGGATAAATTCGGGGGTTAGCCAGGGTTGTATTTTAGCACCTTTTCTTTTTAATTTATATATTAATGGTCTTGAGGAGCATCTTTTAAAAACAAAAACTGACTATCCATATATAGGAAGAAAGGGCGTCCCTGTTCTGCTTTACGCAGATGACGCCGTCCTTATTTCCAGAACTGCACTAGGTCTCCAAATACTACTAGACTCTTTTTTCCTATTTATGAATTCACGGGGCCTGTGCATCAA
Source organism: Lissotriton helveticus (assembly GCF_964261635.1). NCBI lineage: Eukaryota > Metazoa > Chordata > Amphibia > Caudata > Salamandridae > Lissotriton > Lissotriton helveticus. Next base: position 834,942,552 of record NC_136068.1, read on the forward strand.
CAATACTAAATCATTTGTTATGAAGTTAGGATCTGGCCCAAAAAAGACCTATAACTAAGACTTTTTCATACCTTGGGGTATTGTTTGACCAGAAACTCTCATGGGGTCCTGCAGTAAGTAAGAAGAAAGGTGAAATAGTAAGGACTAACGCTGCAATAATTGATTTTGCGCGTAAAATGGGAAACACACCAGTGGCTGCCCTGATGAAATTGTATCAAGCTAAGAGTACTGCTGTGGCTTGTTATGGGAGTGATCTCTGGGGTTTTGTTCCAGTGGGCGATCTTATAACTATTGAAAACAATTTTTTAAAACAAGTTTTATGTTTACCCAAAGGCAGAGCCAACTTTTCTATTCATGAGGAACTGGGTATGCCGTACATAGGGGACAAGATTGCTGTAAACCCCTTGTTATGTTGGTTAAATTGCTGGGTGAATGATGAAATACCATTCACACAAAATATCCTTCTCGAAGCACTTAACTGGGAAGGGCAATTTAAGATACCCTGGTTAAAATATATCAGAAACTGTCTTCAAGATTTGGGTCGGCTGGAACTTTTCCTAGCACCACAGCAAGTATCCAAACTTGACGTAACATATGTGAAGGACACTTTTCTGTTGAACCGACAGCTTGCTAGGGAAGAGTTAGAGCTGAAAAAGGTAAGTGTGAGGAGGCATGTTTTAACAAAATCATGTTTGCAAATTGAACCATATCTATCCTGGCCCATCTCTAGATACGAACGCTTCCTGTTGTCTAGATTTCGCTTTGACCTTTTTCATCTGATGCTAGCTGTGCCCAGTGGGGCCCATAGGGGACAAGAGTTGCCAGCTTGCGGCTGCGACAATAAGTCTCCGCAAGATCTGGCACACTTTTTATTTGTATGCTCCTATTATACGATACCACGAAAAAAGTTTTTAAAACCGCTTTTTAAACAATTGAACTTTGTGCAAATAAGGCCTGCATTACTTTATCTCCAAATGTTGCACTGTGATAGCACCTTGTTTTTATGTAATTTTTTAAAAACAGCCTTGAAATTTAGAACAAGTATGGAAGGTTAACCGCTATATGAATCACCTCCCCCCTGTAAATATGTCCCTGATCAACAGTTTATTTACATCTGTATTAGAAATTATTTGTCCTCTTGTGATCTCTTGCTCTCGTTGAACAGTCTTTTTACCATTGTTATGTATATATATGCTCTTTTATAATGTACTTTTATGACTGTATTGTACACAGTCGAATAAAGAAATTTTGAATTGAAAATTGAATTGACAAGGGGATGACCAGCCTCCTGGTAGAACCAGGCTTGGGGTCTCTTGCCTCAGAGTATAGGAGTCCATCTTCCCAATATACTTTATGGGCACCTGTAGCATTCCCTGCAGCCTCAGCAGGAGATACTGGGACCCACCCTCCTTAGATTGTTGGGGCCCTGTTGAAGACTTATGGTCATTTTGCTTATTCTCATTATTACCCTTCTGGTCTGCTTTCTTTTGGCCACCACCCTGGTTCTGGTTCTGCTGATTGACCCTGGTTCTGACCCATCTGTCTGCCTTCTTTCCCAATTCTTGGGGAGAGGTCAGATCTGAATCAATCAGGTGCAGATGCAACAACTGGTTCTGACAATTATTTAAGATTTGTTCTCTCATAATTAGATTATACAATCCTGTGTAATCAGTAACTTTACTTCCCAGTAACCAGCCCTCCAGAGCCTTAGCGGCACAATCAACAAAGTCAGTCCAATCTTGAGCCTGAGTTTTTTCTGGGTATCCCTGAACATTAACCTGTACTGTTCAGTGGTTAAGCCAAACCCATCAATCAGTGCATTTTTCAAGACTTGGTAATCATTAGCATCCTCATTTCTAACAGTGAGGAGCTTATCTCTACCTTTACCTTCAAAGGAGAGCCACAATATAGCTGCCCACTGACTCTGGGGTACCTGCTGTACATTGCAGGCCCTCTCCAAAGCAGTTATCCACTTGTGGATATCATCTCCTGTCTTATAGGAGGGCACTATTTTACTCAGGTTCCTAGTATCAAAACCCCTTTCTCGGGGCGTGGCTACGCAAGCGGAGATGGCGGTCGCAGCTTGCTAGAGCTCCCGCCAGCCCGCCATTAATCCGACTACTTATCCTGGTCCCTGACCCCGAAAACCCACAACCAAAGCGGGGCGATTGTGGCCAGGAGTGCCGGGGACCCTCCGGTGTGCTCAGCGGTGGTCCCGCGCTCCAGAACCGGACTGGGCTGCGAGGCGAGAGGTGCGGCCTGGAGGGCTGAGGAGCAGCCGGGGCCTCGATTTTGGAGCTCCCCGGCCGGGGAGCCATGCAGTGAGTCGCCTGGCCTAGTGGCGGCCGCGACGTTCAGCAATCCGGGGCAACGAAGACGCGAAAGGATTGCGCAGGATTCCTCTTCCAGGGCCCAGCTGCATCGAGAGGAGACACAGGGGCAGCAGACGACCGGAGGCAGCCGAGACGGCCTGGCGGCCCAGGCGCAGCCGGGACCTCGATTTTCGCGGCCCTGCGTCTACCAGGGGCCTACGGACTCGGAGGGGGTCGGACGCCTTGATGATCCCGCCCGGCGGTGGGTGGCCCGGGACACAGATGACCGGCGGGGCGACTGGCGGCAACAGTGAGTAGTGGCCCTCCCCATACCCCCCCCGGACCAGAGGAGACACGGCGCTGTGGCGCAGGTTACACTCTGACTATCCACCTTTCAAGGGGAGGGTTGCTGGTCGTGGGAGACCCTGCTCGTTGGCGGTCATTGAGGCCTGCCCCGCTCTAAACTTGACATTGGGCCATACCAGAGCGAACCCTCCAGGACCCACCCGGGGGCCAGCGACGGGACATTGCTTCCCCCCCCCCCCCCCTCCCATTGTATTGGATAGACTTCGACGGGGGCGGTCGGAGTCCCACACATTCAGCATCATCTTGGGGCCCTTATAACCTCGGCAGTCATGACCAGAGGAGGCGGTGGCCCCACCAAGCAAGTGACAATCGATAAATTTACGGGGCCCGGCGGGGGCCCTGGACCGTCGGGGGGTGCTCCACCTGGAGGGGGGCCGGACAATGCAGCCCTTATGGAGGCCATCACCCAGTCAAGGGACATGCTAGACGCCAAGATAGGGGCAGTTGGCGCGGATGTGACCCTGTTGCGCCAGGACCTGAGAAATGCCGTGGCGCGAATCACCGAGACCGAATCCAGGGTGTCGGTGGTAGAAGAAGACGTGAATACCCTTAAAAAGAAAATGGCGGCGATGGAATCTGCGCAACGAAACACAGCGCTCCGGGTGGAAGATGCCGTAGGGCGGGCACGCCGCAATAACCTCCGCTTTATTGGCTTTCCGGAGCGCTGTGACAAAGGCAACATGGAACAATTCCTCACTCAGTGGCTGGAGTCCTGGATGCCCCCAGGGACGTTATCTGCTTGCTTCATTATTGAAAGAGCGCACCGCGCCTTGACGCAAAGGCCACCTGAGGGCGAGCGGCCTAGGGCGGTAATCGCTAGACTGCTGAATTATCACGACAGGGACGCCATACTGAGGGAAGCTAGAACCAAGGAAGCCCTCCTTTATGAAAACAGTAAGATCATGATTTTCCCTGATTATACTAAACTTGTGCAACAGCAGCGTCGTTCTTTCTTGGCCGCCAAGGCAAAGTTGAGAGGCCTTAAGCTCCAATATTCCCTGTTGTACCCGGCGCGCCTGAGGGTGATCTTCCAATCACAGACACTGTTCTTTGATACACCGGAGGACCTTTTCAAATGGACAGATGAAACGGTGCGGCTCAGACCGAATTCTCAACCAGGGCTCAATCCAGGCTCTCCTGAGGGATCACCACGGGCGCAGAGACACCGGACGACGAAGAATGGTCGGAACAAACGTTCCAACTCGCGCAGGCGCGCGGCCTCGGTCGATGGCACACAGAACAGTGGTAGAACCGAGGATTCGGAACAATCTGGGACAGATCACTGAGGGCTCCGGGGCCTCGGCTCCCCTATTCTACTGTTAATGCTGTGAATTCTGGTTGGGCTCACCGGGTCGCCTGAGACCCATTGATTACCTGGCTATGTTGCTGCCCTGGGACAGTACTGCTTCTGTCTCCTGATCGTGGATAGAGTTGTGGGGTGGGGGTTCGGGGACTACGTGATAGGGGCTACCACTCTCCTGTTAGAGAGAGGGACACTGAGGGAGGGGGGGTGACTTTACTATTCCTTTTTGGGGATGTTGGGATCCATTGGTATGGGTGGGCCCGGGCCCTATGTTTTGGTCACGAGACCACCCATGCCGCGACAGGTACTTCATAGTTCATTGAGGTATAGGGCGGGGGGAGGCGGGATGTGGGCGGTCGGGGATGTGGTCGCTGAGTTGGGGATGGGGACTGTTTGGGGCTGTGGGACTGAGGGGTTGGTGGGTTTCTTTTTTTGGGGTAGACAGTAGTATGCATGTGTGTGTCGCAATAATGTTCCATGTGGTGTGCGGTGGGTGGCGCGGGGATGGAGGGCTCGTATGATGGATCTTAATGGACCATGGCTGAATCGACTCATAGACGCCCTGAAGACTCTATGCGGGTGATTACGTGGAATGTCAGGGGTTTATTAGACAAAATTAAACGCGGGGCTGTGTTACGCTGGGGGAAGAAAGAAGCTGCAGATGTGCTTTTGCTTCAAGAAACTCACATGATGGGCACGAAGACTCTGGGCCTGCAGAGGTTTGGTTATCAACAGGTTTTCCATGCGGGATTTTCTAGGGGGTCCAGGGGGGTGGCCATATTGATTCACCGCAGGGTGGCGTACGTCCATGAGAAGCAGTGGGTGGATCCGCAGGGTCGCTACCTGTTTGTTAAGGGCATGGTGGGCACGGAATCTGTGGTATTTGGCAGTGTTTACGCCCCCCCCCCCCCCCTACAGTGGGCCCTGGCCGAGAGGTTGTTTGCAGTGTGGGAGGACATCTCCGGATCGCTGGCAGTGATTGGGGGTGATTGGAATGATGTGATGGATATATGTGTGGATCGCCGAAGGCGCCTAGAGGAGACCGCGATCCCCCCCCTTCCCCTCCACCCACCAGATTGCATGCAATGAGTGAGGGGTTGGGCTGGGTAGATACTTGGCGACATATGCACCCTGCAGCCCGAGAATATACTTATGTTTCAGCTGTACACGGCTCGTTCTCGAGGCTTGATTGTGTGTTTGTGCCTAGGGAATGTTTGTATAGGGTGAAGGGCGCTGACATCTTGCCGAGGGGCCTATCTGACCACTCCCCCGTCTCAGTTAGGGTGGAACTCCTCCGGAGACGACAGCCGTTTAGATGGAGGATGTCCTCGTGGCATCTCCTGCAACCAGCATATACTAAACACCTGCGAGAAACCATTGACCACTACTGGCGAGAAAACCTGGTAGAGGGTGCTGATGTAGGAGTGGTGTGGGAGGCTATGAAGCCTACCATACGGGGAGTGGATATCGCATGGTGCTCGGCGGCCCGTCAGAAGCATCGAGAACAGACTACCGAGGCGGCTGCGCGAGTGGCGACCCTGGAGCAGGAAAGCCGCGAGGGAGGTGGTGAAGTCGGGATACGGCTGCTTCTACAGGCACAGCAATCATACGCGTCCCTCTTGATGGATGAAGCCAGACAGGCATGGCTGGCCACCAGAAGTCGGGTGTACCAATGGGGGGACAAATCATGTTCAATGCTCCATAGACTGTGCCAACACAATTTCCAACCCCTCATGCTGCCAGGTCTCACGAATGGCGGTGGGGAGGTCCTGACCGACCCAACCGAATTGGCGGCGAGCTTCGCCACGTACTATACAGCCCAATACGCTCCACGCGACCAATTGTCTGAAGGCGACTTAGCTCGTTTTCTTGCAGAGTTGCCGCCTGTACCGGTTTCAGATGAGACCAAGACGGCCCTGGATGCACCCCTCACAGCCGAAGAGCTGGGAGACGCACTGGGGCAACTCAATACTGGTAAGGCCCCTGGCCCAAATGGCTACCCGTGCGAATTTTTTAAAAAATTTCATGTGCAGCTCGGATCTCATTATCGCCGGGTGCTTGAGGTGGCACGTGCACGGAGGGTATTGCCCCCGGACTGGTGCCATGCGGAAATAGTGGTCTTTTTGAAGCCGGGCAGACCCCCGGATAGCCATGACTCGTATAGACCCATCTCATTAATTAATGTTGAAGCCAAGATTTTGGCCAAGGCCCTGGCGAACCGTCTGGCTCCACATATCTCGGACCTGGTCCATTCGGACCAAGCAGGTTTTATGCCTCACAGGGCAACGCGACATAATATCCGACGCGCACAGGTGGCGATCGACGCTGTTGGGGTCTTGGGGGACCAGGCGGCGTTGTTGCTGGCCGACATCAACGAGGCCTTTGACTCTGTTAGCTGGTCGTACCTATTTGCATTACTGCGCTGTCTTAACCTGGGCCCAGTTTTCCTGTCATACATCAAACTCCTTTATACAGACGTCACAGCCTCGGTGCGGGTCGCCGGGGCAGTATCGGAGATGTTCCCCATCGGCCGTGGGACCAGACAGGGATGCCCTCTTTCCCCCTATTTATTTGCATTGGCCATGGAACCTCTAGCTGCCAGAGTGCGCCAAGATGCGCTGATACGGGGTTTTCAGTGGAATGCCACCCTGTCGGATAGGATTGCGTTATACGCGGACGATGTCCTCTTCTTCCTTACCGACTTGCAGCACTCGGGCCCGCGTGTCCTGGAGGTTATGCAACTGTTTGGGGAGGCTTCAGGCTTATATCTGAACCTACATAAATCCACGCTGTGGGTACTGGGAGGAGGCACGGTGACGGATCCCTGGGCTTCGGGGTTGCGAGTGGCTACGACCGGTCTGAAGTACCTTGGAGTGTTTCTTTCGGACTCGGCGGACACTGCCTGGGAACGTAATCTAATGCCCTTCTGGGAGCGGGTACAGACGGATGTCAAGACTTGGTCTCGGATGCCCCTGTCAATCTTTGGCCGATCCGCTATTTTCAAGATGGTGGCGCTACCGCGCCTCCTATACCAACTACAGAATCATCCGTATCCTATCCCGCCTCAATGGTTTAAGCAGGTCAACTCAGTGTTGGGCCGCTTTCTTTGGGCTGGGGGTGCCGCCAGAGTGGCGCTGCGTACGTGTTTTTTGTCCACCTACTGTGGGGGCTTGGCCACATCAGATTTACAGTCGTATTATCAAGCCGCGCATCTTCTCATTCTGAATGAATGGTGGTATGGTGACGGTGGGGATCCAGCCTATGCCCTGGAACGTGCTTTGATGGGCGATAACTCGCTCCACACCATCCTCTACTCACCCCGACTGCGTCGCTCGCTGCCGAGGGTTACTCGACTTGTCTTTGCAGTGTGGCGACAGGCCTTGCGTCGCATGGGCTGGTGGGGCAGACTGACCGCGGAAACGCCCTTGTGGCGTAACGGCATGCTGCCCGAACTGTCCAAGCTATCAGGCTTCGATGGCTGGGACGCGATCGGTATATCGCAGCTGGGCCATGTGATGTCCGGAGCGACGCTGAAGTCTTTCCAGGCCCTTAGTACCGAATTCGATATGCCCCAATCTCAATTTTTTCGATATCTACAATTCCGGCATGCACTGATGCCCAGTCTTGCCAACCTTGACTCACTCCCGGAATTTAGCCCAATTGAAGCGAAGGTCTTTATGGGTGACCTTGGGGATAAAAAAGTTTCACGCATCTACCAGACAATGGTCACCCATTGCTCCTCCACCCTTCTTCCACAGAAGACGGCCTGGGAGGCTGATATCGGTCAGCTGGATGAAGATGATTGGCGAGAGGCCTTGGAATCCCCGAGGGGAGCGGCTATTGCAATACGGTTTCGACTCATACAATTTAAAATTCTTCATAGAGCCTACTATACACGTGAGCGCCTGTGGAAGGCAGGTCTGATTGAGTCCCCGGAGTGTCTGCGATGTGGGGTGGAGATGGGTACGTTGCTCCACACAGTATGGTCGTGCCCCAGACTGGTTGGCTTCTGGAGGGGTGTATGGGGCTGCTTGTCGGAGGTGCTGGGCTGAAACCTCCCCCATACTCATCGTCTGGGCCTACTGCACATCCTGGAGGGGGTTGGTGGCAATGTCTACAAGAGACACCTGCTCCTTCTGGGGCTAGTGGTAGCCAAAAGAGACCTAGCCCGAGAATGGAAAGATGTGAGGCCCCCCCCCCCCCCCCGAGTGCATGGAAGGCTGGCATGGACTTCTGCATGGGTCTGGAGAGACCGATCTTTGAAGCACGGGGATGCCCCCGTAAGCACTTTAAGGTATGGAGGAGGTGGGCGGACTACAGGGGCTTGACACTGGACCCCCCAGCGGAACAGGAGGAAGACCTTTAGCCCCATGTGGCCCGGTGACCCCGTTTCCCACACACACAATTGCCACATCAGGACTTTGCATCGGCACAGTACGTAACACATGCATGGGGTTAGGGTGGGTTCCAGGGAGGGTTCTGGGAGTTGGGTGGGTAAGTAACCGAAAAGATAAAGAAGGGGAAAATGTTTCTTTGTATCCTTGAGTTACATTGGTTCCTCGACTGGACACTCAGTCCTATTTCATGATTGTATCGGTATGTTGGTGGTACCATCCTGACTGTGGGGTACCACTCTATTTCATATGCTCATCTTTATCAATAAAATTGTTGTAAAAAAAAAAAAACCCTTTCTCTATCCCTAGGGATATTGCTGCCACCAGTGGGGACTACCCCCACTCAACTGTTGCTCCCTAGCAAAGGCAAGCTTCTCTTTGGCCAGGGCAAGTTCTTCCCTTTGGATCCTCAGATTAGCTTCCTTCATTTTTGCCTCATGCGCTCTTCTCTGAGGGGAAGTCATCCTCCTCTGAGCAGATGCATGAGAGGCACGAGAGTGCACAGATCTATTGGAGTCCCTAGAATGAGACCTATCTCTTCTAACTCCATGGTTAGGCCTGCCTAGGGTCAGCACTGGGGGTCCCCCAGTTCCTTCCCTATGTAGGTCTAAGTTGGCCCTTGTGAGTCTGCTGACTATCACAGAACCTTTGTCTGCCTCATCCCCAGAGAGTTCCACATCCTCCTCCTCCTCATCTACATCTTCTGTTTCAGGGAGATCTGGATCACCACGAGTACCTTCTAAGGGGGGCATGCTCCTATCTGGATTAGAGGGGTCTGTGTTGGCAGCCCTTCTGGCATCATATGTCTCTAAGAGACCTAACAGAAAAGGAGTGGTAGGGTTAGAACCGTTTCAATTTCCTGGAGGTACACAATTGTCCCATCTCCTGGAAACTGAGAGCTGCATATCTGGAAAAGACCTGTGGAGGGTCACTAACCACTAGGGGAGTCTCTGAAGACTCTCCATGGGTAGACATGCTTTCTAGTGAGGTGTAAGTGATGCACCTACCTACACTATGGGTTTTCCTACTGATCCCTTGCTAAGAGTTGTAGTCAGGGTGTGCTAGGCCCTTTCTACTACAACAGCTGGTTCGGTAGAACTCAGAGTATTTCTAAGCTAGTTATATGTACCTAGAGTACCTTATGTGATCTTTCAAATGATATTTCAAGATTATATGTGGTAAAAACAACAGCAAGCTCAAATCCCAACCGCTGCACATCAATGTGAGAAGTTGGCCTGATATATGATGCTCACTAGTTCTAGTGATCACCTTGTATCAGTCCAAACAACCCTTATGGTGATTGGTTGTAAGTCAACCTTATAGACCAGCTATCCTAATGGTAGCATGGACAAAGCAGTCTTAGGCTAAACTCTTTTGGCATGTGAAGCCAGCTGTTTTACCACAATATAACCCCTTGAATACCAGATGAAATGACACCACACAGGTTGTTATGAAAATAAACAGTATATTTATTAATAACAACACCTCTGAACTCTTTTTGAGGTCAGAGGGCTAAGCACATGACAATCTCTTAGGAAAAATACGATAAGTTGCACAAAATTACAATGGTGCCCTAGGGGCACGACAAACCATATACTAAGTAAGTGGAATGTGAAAGTCGATAAAAGGAATGGAGCTGTCCAGAGGCTGTAGGATCGATGGGACCACGCTACACTAACTCTAGGTAAGTAATAGGAGGCCCACGGAACGCGTGTGCAGAGTGTGAACTCACACGCGAAATGCGTAACAACGTCTATGGACAGTACAGTTCAAGTAAAAGGTGAGTACGGACAATCCGGACTAGTTATGACAAAAACGACTGTGGAACTGGACACTAGGACAATTAGACTACCCTTGAGCACCGAAATGCTCTCGTTACCTCACCCACGGGTTCGGGTGCATAGGTGCCAAAGTGTGTTGGGTTCTCGCGTTGAAGTCAATGGAGCCTGAAAGAAAAGATGCTGCAGGCGACCAGGAGGAAGATGTCCGGTGCGATCCAAGGGTGGATCGGTGAAGAAGAGGACCTGAAAGCAGAGGGGACAGTGTTCAAAGTCACTAGTCAGTGACCGGTGTGGAACCAGGAAGGAACCAGGTGCTGTCGTCGCGATCAGGTGAAGAGTGGACGCTTGACTCTGCAGCCACGTGGACCAGGAGGTGTCTTCGACGACCAGGATGGAGGCACGAGCTGTCCGACGCAGGCTCTCGCTGTCGGCGGAGTCGGATCCGGAATTGGAGTCATCAGGCCTTGGCAAAGGCAACCAACGCGGTGAAGGGAAAAGACATCTGGTGCGGACTAGGAGAGTCTGGGGTGCCCCTCTTTTGGAAGGGAGCAAGGGCCAGTCTGGAGCAACCAGACCAGCAGCAAAGATTCAAAGGTTCGTCGTCTAGGAGGCCACTAGCCAGCCGGCAAGTGACCAGACAACGCGTCGAGCAGCAGACAAGCAGAAGGGCCCCACGCAGATCTCGTGGATGCTGGAGGGCTGATCTTCGGGGCTGGGGCTTCTCAGTCCCCAAAGCACTTGGTCGAGTTTACCTCGGGAGTCGTGCTGGAAGCGAAGTGCAGTTGCTTTCAAGATGGCCGGTCCCACGTGTCTCGTCGCACCCACGGATCTCAGCTATGCTGCAGATGTAGGTTGAGGTCGGAGAGGTCTGGGAATCCGGGTCTCGTCGGGCTCTGAAGTCTGGATCCTTGCAGGAAGACGACAAAGGGAAGCCGCTGGATGCTTGATGGTGCCTGCAGTTGCAGGGTGGATACTCCTTGCCCACAAGGGAGATTTCTTCAGTCTTCTGTGGAGCAGAACATCGAAGACCAGAGTTTCTTCTTGTAGAGTAGTTCAGGATTAATCTAACTTTGAATTGGACCAGCTCCTACCTTTATCCTGCTAAAGGGGGCTGCACTACTGACTAGGTCCCTCCCCTGGGTGGGACCAGGAAGGGGGGTGGCTACACCCCCTATCCTTTGTCCGGATTCGTGCCAGAGCTGGGGCAGGGATGCCCCAGCAACTGGTTTGAACCGGTGTATGCACAGGGCACCTTGTGTGCCCAGGCATGTCTCATTCCTTTCAGGCCTCCCTACCTCAATACACAAAATCCTGTCTGGGGTGGTGCTAGCACCTCCCAAGGCAGGAAACCCTTTGTCCGAGCCGCCCTCGCTGGAAGGACTCCCAGCAGCAGGAGGTCAGACTTGTGTCTGTGGTGGCAGCATCCATTTTGTGATGCCAAGGCTCGAGTTAACTTTAACCGGGGTTTACAGTTACATACATGTCGTGTCCCTCTAGAAGGGTGGAATGCTACCCCCGTCGCCAGAATTGGCGAGGGGTAGTATTCCAAATCGTATGACACCTTACTCGACATGTTTTGATAATGTTATACCAGAGTTAGCATTTAACCGCGAGGTTGATCATGCACTTAAGAGTATATGGTATAGCGTTATCATGGAACAGCTATTAGGACTTGGTTCCGCAAGCTGCAAACGGGCTCAGCTCATGCCAGAGCACCATCTCACATAATTCCAAGCACTCTGCCTTCAGGATTGATAAGGCCTGCCATAGGAGTGACTGATAGGAGGATATGTGTCCATTTTTAGGGTTAGATATAGGTATACTATATCTATAGCAAAGGGTGATTACACTACCTTGCCCCAGCTGTCATGCAGCCAGTTGTGTCAGTTTTAGATGGCCAGCCAGGGGTGGCATAATACATGCTTCAGCCCCTGGTAGGCCCTGGGTACACCTATGCCCTGGATACCTAAGGTACACTGTACAGGGACTGATAAGGTGGCCCAGTACCAATTGGTAAATGCACCTAAAGTACATGGTTGTCAATTTAGAGAGAAAGCAGCTAGGCTGTGGGTCTGATTAGCAGGCCCACTGCCAGGGAAAGTCGGAAACCAGTGAAGCAAAAATCTGGGGTGACCATAGGACTGCAGACCCCACTCTCCTGTGTGTGTGGGGGGGGGGCTCTGTGTGTGTGGGGGGGCTCTGTGTGTGGGGCTCTGTGTGTGGCTGTGTGGCTCTGTTTGTGTGGCTCTGTGTGGATAGCTTTTTTTGTAGGTGGCTCTATGTGTGGGTGGCTCTGTCTGTGTGAGGGTGGCTCTATGTGAATGACTGTGGGTGGCTCTGTATGTGTGTGTGGGTGGCTTTGTGTGTGTGGCTCTGTGTGGGTGTAAATGCAATAGGTCATGCATTTGCGAGCTATTAAGCTATTGGCATTGTAAATGACAATGCCATTTATTTAACGATTAAGCTATTGGCAATGTAAATGAAAATGCCATTTATTTATGACTTAAAAAAAAAAAAATTTTAAGTCATGAGCAATGCCAATAGCTCTACCTTTAATAATGCAGAGGCCATTGCATTGTAAATGCTTGTTTCTTTTCCCATTAACTTAGGCGCAGGTTGACGAATCTTCGTGAAATTTTCAATACTCGGGGGCGCTCCATTCAGCTCCTATCTTGAAAGTTTCGGAGTGATTTGGCAAGCGGGGGCCGAGAAAAAAGGGGGGTCCCAAAACGTGTTCTACCCATGCAATTTCCCATAGGTAACTTTAGACACTACTACAGCCAGAACTGCTGAACTCAATTACACCACATTTGGCAAAATGGTAGCCCTTGGTTAAGAAAGAAACATTTTTTTTTAAATGGTGTAAATCCGTTCAGTATTTGCTGAGATAATCAAAAAAAAAAGTTTTGATGTATAGAGGCGAGGTGGATCCGCGGACTCTCCCAACCACGAGCTTTATTCTGATTGGCTGTCAACACTCCAAACCAGGAAGTGTTGGCAGCCATCTTGTGACTCAGTAAAAAAGGCACAAGAAAACAGGGAAAGAAAGTTGGAAACAAAAAAAAAAAAGAAAAGGGGGCAGGGTAGAAACACCCGGACCCCCCTAGGCCTGCTCAGGGGAAAGCATTTTTAAAAAAATAAAATTGTCAAGATTCACGCACCCAGCGCAAATTTCAGCAGAAAACCAAAAAAATAAAGCGTGGGCTCCTGAGCTGCGTTATTAATTAGCCCCGGGTGGGCCAAGTCCACGGGGCATGCCCGATAATGTCATTGCGGGGGCCATCCTGGGCCCCCACTGCCCCGGGGACCGCCACCCCCATGTCAGCAGCTCCCCGTGTGGAAAAGCAATGCCGGCTCCCACAGGAGGCGGGGAGCCGGCTGGGACCGTGGGGGCATTGGGGCTCCCCACATGGTCCCCAACGAGAGGCCAGGCCCCGGGGGATGGAGTTCCCGGGGAAAGGAGTGGCCTGGGAGGGAGGCCACGGGGCCCCCTCCCCTATAATTAAAATTATTTTAAAAAACACGCATAGGCCCGCCTCAGGGGATGGGGTCCCCGGGCCATAAATGGCTTGAGAAGGGGGGCCAAGCAGCCCCCCTCCAAATATATTGAAAAATAAACACTGGCCATGCCCCGGGAGATGGAGTCCCTGGGGCCGAATATGGCCTCGTGAGGGGGGCCAAGCAGCCCCCTTCCATTTAAATAATAAAATAGGGGTCAGGCCCTGGGGTCCCCAAGGCCCATAAAATAGGAAAGAAAGGAGGGCCACACAGCTCCCTTTCTTAACTTTAAAAAAAAAAAAAAATTATTAAAAGACCAGCATCGCCGAGGCCCCGCACTCTCCCAGCAACACTCTGCAAACGCGTCCTGTGGCACGTTTTAAGTTGGAGAATGAATTTCCTTTCAATACTGGGGGTCACTGGGGGACAACTAGCCCACCAGGTAACTCTAATAAGCGCCAGAGGGGGGCGTTGCAGAGAGGTGGTCCAGGCAACGCCCCTTTTAATGCCTCAGGATTCAACAGGACTATATCCCCCCCAACTTAAAAAGTTTGCACTGTGGTGAAGGGAGGGGGTGGGGCCTGAGGTCACGTGTGCAAACACGGAGTGTGGCACAATTAATGTTGGGGAATTAATTAATATATATATGTGGAATATGCTACTTACCAGTATGCATCTGTTCTTGGCATAGAGGGCTGCAGAGTGGTACATTTATGAATAGATCGCTATCTGGTGTTGGGCTCGGATGATTGCACTTGTTTTTCTCTTGGAGAAGTCTTTTTTTGTCACAAGACCGATGACTCCTCCTTTGTGTGCTAGTGCGCATGGGCATCGGCTCCATCCTTAGATTGTTTTGCCATAGTAGGGTTAGATGTAGTGTAATAGAATACAGAGAGAGATGCCCCTGTAAGTGTATCTAAATAAGATAATGTTGGAACAGACACAGGTTTCCAGGGAGGGCATGTACCACTCTGCAGCCCTCTATGCCAAGAACAGATGCATACTGGTAAGTAGCATATTCCGTTCGAGGCATATGGGCTGCAGATGGTACATTTATGAATAGATTATACAGCAGTTACCTCCCTAGCGGTGGTCACCTGTGTCTGTTGCAACCGTTTGAAATAAAGTTTTTAATACAGCTTGGCCCACTCTAGCTTGTTGTGTTGCCTGCACATCAACACAGTAGTGTTTTGTGAAGGTATGTGGTGTAGACCAAGTTGCTGCTTTGCATATGTCATCTAGGGGATTGTTTCCTAAGAATGCCATAGATGCCCCTAGTTTACGTGTAGAATGAGCTCTAGGATGAACAGTTAATGTTCTCTTTGCTTTTATGTAACATATTTGTATAAATTTTACAATCCATCTGGCAATGCCTGCTTTAGAGATAGGATTGCCTTTATGTGTTGGGGAAAACGCTACAAATAGTTGTTTAGTTTTCCTGAAATTTTGTGTTCTTTCTATGTAGTACAATATTGCCCTTTTGACATCTAATGTACGTAGGGCCCTTTCTGCTACCATCTGTGGTTTTGGGAAAAAGACTGGTAGTTCCACTGGTTGATTGATGTGAAATGCTGAAATTACTTTAGGCAAGAACTTTGGGTTTGTTCTAAGAACCACTTTATTCTGGTGTAACTGTAGGAATGGTTCTTGTATTGTCAGTGCCTGTAATTCACTCACTCTCCTGAGGGAGGTAATGGCAATAAGGAAGGCCACCTTCCATGCAAGGAATTGTATTTCACACCTATGCATAGGTTCGAAGGGTGGTCCCATTAGTCTGGTGAGTACTATGTTGAGATTCCAGACCGGAGAAGGTGGCAATCTTGGTGGAATGACTCTTGAGGCCTTCCATGAAGGCTTTGATTGCTGGCACTCTAAACAGGGATAGATGGTGCCTGTTTTGTAGGTACGCTGCTATAGCTGGCAGGTGTACTCTAATAGATGTGTAAGCAAGGTTACATTACTGTAAGTGTAATAAGTAGCAAATAATATTTTTTGTTGATGCGTCCAGAGGGTTGATGTTGTTACTGGTACAGTATACAGCAAACCTTTTCCACTTTGCTGCATAGCATGCTCTGGTGGTGGGGCGTCTTGCCTGCTTAATGATCTCCATACAGATTGGAGGTAGATCCAAGTATCCAAATTCTAAGATCTCAGGAGCCAGATCGCTAGGTTCAGTTGTTTGGGATCTGGGTCCATTATTTCTCCATGGTTCTGTGTAAGGTGCATGGGTAAAATTCTTAGTTTTTGGTGAGGCACCTGTGAGACTTGCAGGAGCGTGGTGAACCACGGCTGTCTTGCCCACGTGGGTGCTACTAGTATCATGGTCATTGAGTGTTGTTGCAGTTTTCGAACCACTAATGGAATTAGTGGGAGAGGGGGAAAAGCGTATGCAAATTTGTTGGACCAATTTATCCATAACGCATTGCCCTGCGACAGGTGGTGTGGGTACCTGGATGCGAAGCTTTGGCATTTTGCGTTCTGATGAGTGGCAAAGAGATCTATCTCTGGTTGTCCCCATTTTTGAAAGAATGGCTGCAGTATTTGGTCGTGCAGTTCCCATTCGTGTATTTGTTCTGACTGTCTGCTTAAGATGTCTGCTATCTGATTTTGAACCCCTGGTAGGTGTTCGGCTAATAGATAGATATTTTGAGGAATGGCCCATCTCCAAATTTCCTGCGCTAGTCTGGATAGTTTGAGAGAGTGCGTCCCCCCCTGTTTTTGAATATAATACATTGCTGTCATGTTGTCTGTTCTGATCAGGACTGCTTTGTTGAGAATGTGCATTTGAAAGGCTGTTAATGCTAGAAACACTGCTAGTAGTTCTAGATGATTGATGTGCAGTCTTTTTTCCTGTACACTCCATCTTCCCTGTACTGTATATTTCTCCATATGCGCTCCCCATCCGGTGAGCGATGCATCCGCTGTTAGTATCACTTGTGGAATTGGTTCTAGGAACGACCGCCCTTTGGAAATAATTGTTGTGTTCCACCACTTCAGAGAGCGGTGTGTGCGGTCTTCTACCAACACCAGATCTGTAATCTGTCCTTGAGCCTGATTCCACTGTGTTGCTAAGCATTTTTGCAGCGGACGCATTTGTAGTCTGGCATATGGTATTAGCAGTATGCAGGATGACATCATCCCTAATAGCTGCATGAACACTCGCGCTGTTATTGAGTGTTGTGGTTGAAATCTTTGAATCAATGTAAGCATTGTTTGAATCCTGACTAGATTGGGGTATACTTTGGCTTTCTCTGTGTCTATAGTAGCCCCTAGATATTGTTGAACCTTGTTTGGTTGCAGGTGGGATTTTGTGTAGTTCACCGTAAACCCTAGCTGGTGCAGCAACTGAATTGTCCTTTGTGTGTTTTGAAGACATTCTTCTTGTGACTTGGCCTTTATTAGCCAGTCGTCCAAGTAAGGGAAGACATGTATTTGTTGTCTTCTTAGGTGAGCTGCAACCACTGCTAGGCATTTTGTGAACACTCTTGGCGCTGTGGTGACCCCAAATGGAAGGACTTTGAATTGATAATGTTGTCCTTCTACCACAAACCTGAGGTATTTTCTGTGGGCTTTGTGAATTGGGATATGAAAGTAAGCGTCTTTTAGATCCAGTGTAGAAAGAAAGTCCCCTTTCTTCAGTAAAGGAAGTACTTGTTGGAGCGTGACCATGTGGAAATGTTCCGAATTTATGTATGCATTGAGAGGTCTGAAGTCTCGTATTGGCCTCAGAGACCCGTCTTTTTTGGGAATTAGGAAGTATAGAGAGTATACTCCTGTTCCTTGTTGGTGTTGTGGAACCTTCTCTATGGCATGCTTTTTTAGTAGTGATAGTACTTCCTGTTTTAACAGTGTTAGGTGATCTTGACTCATTGGACGCTGCTTGGGGGGATTTTTGGTGGGGTAGCTTTGAGTTCCAGGCAATAACCATGTAGGATAATTTGTCTCACCCACCTGTCTGATGTGATGTTTTCCCAGACAGGTAGGAACTGTGATTGGCGTCCCCCGACCGGTGTTATATGGTCTGGGGGGAGCTGTATGAAGTCACTGTTTTGGGGTTGGAGAGTTGCGGTTGTTGTAGTTGTTGTTTCCGCGACCTCTACCCTTGTTGATGTTACCTCTGTAACTGCCTCTAGAATTACCTCTGGCTGATGTTGGTATAAAAGAGGTTGATTGCTGGCTTATACCTGTATTCTTGGATCCGCCTCTATAGGTGGACCTACGAAAGGAACCTCTGAGTTGGCTGTTGCAATGCTCCCATTGATTTAGCCGTTTCTGTGTCTTTTTTCATCTTTTCTAAGGCTTCATCTGTCCCTGAGCCGAAAAGTGTTTTCTCATCAAAAGGCTGGTTCAATAAGGATGTTTGTACCTCTTGTTTGAACTCTGAGACTCTGAGCCATGCATGTCTTCTTAGCATGATGCTTGTGTTTATGGATCTTGCTGCAGTGTCTGCTGCGTCTAGGGCGCACTTAATGGAATTATTAGTTATCTTTCCTTCTTGTATGAGCTGATCTGCATTCTTTTGATGTACTTTAGGGAGATGCGTAATGAGTTTTTCTAACTCATCATAAAGAGCTCTGTCATAACGTGCACGTAGCGCTTGCGTATTAGCTATGCGCCAGCTGTTTGCCGCTTGGGATGCTACTCTTTTGCCAGAGGCATCTATTAACTTAGATTCCTTGTCAGGAGGAGGAGCTTCTCCTGTAGTTAATGAGTTTGCTCTCTTACGAGCGTTTGTGACCACTAGCGAGTCCAGAGGTATTTGTCCCTTGATAAATATTGGGTCCTTTGGGGCTGCCTTATATTTTTTATCAATTCTTGGGTTTAATACCCTAGCCCTCACCGGGTCTTTGAATATTTCTGATGTGTGATTGAGGAGACCCTTAAGCATTGGTAGTGTTCCTGATGTTCTTTTTGCAGCAGGTAGTGTTTCTAAAAGGAAATCCTCTATTTGAGGTTCTGCATGTAATTCTACCTTGTGGTATTTTGCTGCCCTATTAATTAACTGTGCAAAACCTGTATTATCATCAGGTGGTGACGGTTTTGAGGGATACAGTTCAGGTTCGTTATTATCTAACACTACATTATAATCTTCCCATGGGTCTGCATCCTCTGGGACAGTGTCTTCATCATCCCTAGGATGCTCCCCCTCTCCTATGTCACTTTCTACATCTGTTAGAGGTGTAGATGGGCGTGGTGGAAAAGGAATAGCTGGCTGAGTGTGAGGAAGAGGAGAAGAGGGTGTGTCTCTAGGCTGTGGAGAAAGGGGAGGAGTTGTATTTGTCCCCATTGTTCTCTTTTTAGAAGGAGGAGTTTTGTCGTCCAACTGTTCATTCTTCCTCTTTTTAGGTAGTTTTGTCACTACCTTGCCAGTTTGTGGATCAATAAACAAAGTCTTTTGTTTGGGATCTGTTTGATGCTCCTGTGTCGGTACCGAAGGTTTTGGTTCCGAAAGGTGCTTTTGCTTCTGACTGTCAATTTGTGTTTTCGGCACCGAGAGTTTATTCGAATCCGATATTTTCTGTGTCGAGGAAGTCTTCGACGTTGAAGCATGTTTCGGTTTTGACATGGAATGTTTCGACTTCGAGCTTTCCTTTGTATGGAGCTTCGGTGTCGATGTCGAGGTGGGCCGTTTCTCGGATCCAACATGGTGGGAGGCCGAGTTTCGTTGCCGAGCCCGAAGGTGGGGCGTCAGAAACTTTTTTCGGTTGTCTGACCAGGCTCGAAGGCGACACCGATCGGGGTCGGTTCTTTGGTAAAGGGACGTCGTCACTCACGATTTGATGAATGTCGATTTCTTCGACGTCAGACTCGTCCGCTTCCGACCCCGACTCGTCCTCATCTTCTTCTTCCTCTTCGGGGTGCTGGGCCTCGAACAGCTCCGGGATTGGATCTGACTGCATTCTCGACGCCTCGTGTCTTCGGGCTCGACGGTTTCTAATCGTCGACTTGGAGGAGAATGCCGCGCAGTCTTCACAGTCCCTGGATTCGTGTTCAGGGGATAAGCAGAGGTTGCACACCTTGTGTAGGTCCTTGTGTGGGAACTTAGCACCACACGTTGGACATTTCTTGAATGGAGTCCTTTACATGGACTCCGGGCTGGACTACGTCGAGATGGGCCTCCCGGTCTCGTCGACGTAGACGTTGGATATCTTGTTGTTGGCGTCGTAGCGCGTCGAAATGGAAATGTACTCGCGCTCGATAACAATACCGTCGAATTTGAAAGGGAATACGCGCCGAAATGTAACTTTTTTGGCGAAGTCAACCCGGAGTGCTTCGATCCTCATCCGAACCCGATGGCGGAAAAAAACAATCTAAGGATGGAGCCGATGCCCATGCGCACTAGCACACAAAGGAGGAGTCATCGGTCTCGTGACGACAAAAGACTTCTCCAAGAGAAAAACAAGTGCAATCATCTGAGCCCAACACCAGAATGGCGATCTATTCATAAATCTGCAGCCTATATGCCTCGAACATATGATGTCAGAGTTTGTTTATTAAGAGCAAAACAGGTGCGTTTTGGCGATTGCCTTTATCGATGTTTTATGTTCTTACACGCCAAACGACACTGTTTTTTATGCATTCAAAAGGATTGGACACATGACATATTAAGAAACAGATGATGGACTCATATCCTCAGATCGCTAATGGTCGCCATATTGGAGTGATGTGTGTGATTACATTTGATGTCTATCATGAGACATTATATACATTTGTAATATTCAACACAGTATCCTATTTCTAGGGAAAAGATAGCATTCTGCCGTATATTGGCCACACTCCCTTGTCATCATTTTTTGAGACAACACTCCCTTGTGCGCTATAATTTCAATATTACGCAGTGTATCGGCTTTGTATCAAGCTATAAATCTAAAGGAGCATCCAATGGCGAACCCATAATTACTTTTAAATACAATACAGAGACCATCCTCAAATTAGTCTCTCATTTACGTATTATTCTGCCATGCATCAACCTAATGTTAATTTGTATTCACGTAAAAGCTAAAAAATCACACAAATAATCCTGCTAAAAATTGCAATACATATAATTTATGTCAATACACAGAATTCGTATTCACACTCCCTTCCTACAGATTAATGTCCCTTATTGAAAATCCAGACGTTCAGAGTCATCACATATATAAGGTTTTTTAGGTTTTATTAATCTCCTCAACCTCCACGGTGTATTGCCAATTCTTCCCCACTATTCATTCCATTGGGCACCTTTGTTTGAAGGTCAATAATCTATCTCGATTCTAACCTACACTTTGTGATCCTATGTCCCCCTCTTCTACATACTGGTACTTATTATATATATATATATATATATATATATATATATATATATATATATATATATTATTGACCTTCAAACAAACGGAGACAAACACTAATGGTAGGAGTATGAAGTGCATGTGTATTTACAGCCACACATGCTATAAACATAAGTGATTCAAGTCAAATACCTTCACAATCAGTGTCAGCTAAATGAGCTGCAACGAGGGAAATTCCCAATTTTAGAACCTCAGGTGCAAGTCCTCCCAGCAAAGACTGATAGCACTCGCCTTATCATATCTATTGAGGTAGTGGACAGCCGCAGTGTTCTTCAAAAGGACTTTACAATAGGCCCCAGATAGAATTAAGAAATTTTCCAAGCAAGGGAAATTGCCCTCAACTGTGCCAAACTAATGTGAATTTGTTGTTTTGATGGGAACGAAAGGCCCTGCATTGTCATCTGCCTTAAATGAATGCCTCAGCCCAGAGAGGAACAAAAGGGGGTGGTGATGGAGGCATAAGTAAACATGGGTAGCCCAGCAGTGCAGAGGCCGGAAGGAATAACTCGTGAGGTTGAAGGGGAACTTCTACCAATTGTCTGAGCAGAAGACCTCAAAACAAGCCAAGGGGGTCTTTTGGTGCGGAGGCCAGTGTCTGCTTAGGAAACTCTGCAAAGACTTTATCCACCATTAAGCCTGTGACACCAGCTGGATATAGAATGAAGTCAAAACCAATGGCACTGAAGCTGGAGGCTGAAACATGATCATATCCCAAGTATCCAAGGTACTATGCTACATCACAAAAGCATTCATCCAAGTGGTGTCTAGGATCGTTTCAATAAAGTCAGCTTCCGAGTCAGATCAGGGTGAGAAGTTTGCTGTCTGATGAGCAACATTGGACGAGGAGGTAGGGCGAGGGCGGACGATGAGGTAGGGCGAAGGCGGACGATGAGGTAGGGCGAGGGCGGACGGTGAGGTAGGGCGAGGGCGGACGGTGAGGTAGGGCGAGGGCGGACGGTGAGGTAGGGCGAGGGCGTACGGTGAGGTAGGGCGAGGGCGGACGGTGAGGTAGGGCGAGGGCGGACGGTGAGGTAGGATGAGGGCGGACGGTGAGGTAGGGCGAGGGCGGACGGTGAGGTAGGGCGAGGGCGGACGGTGAGGGCGGGCGAGGGCGGACGGTGAGGTAGGGCGAGGGCGGACGGTGAGGGCGGGCGAGGGCGGGCGATGAGGTAGGGCGAGGGCGGGCGATGAGGTAGGGCGAGGGCGGGCGATGAGGTAGGGCGAGTGTGAGAAGTTGGCCTGATATGCACTGCTCACTATTCTAGTGAACACTATGTATCAGTCCAAACAACCCTTATTGATGATTGGTTGTAAGTCAACCTGATAGACCAGCTATCCTAGTAGCATGGATACGAGCAGTCTAATGCTAAGACTCTAGAGGGCGTGTTAAGCCAGCTGTTTTACCATCACATTACCCCTTGAACACCAAGTGAAAGGACACCACACAAGTTGTTATCAAAAATAAAGTGTATTTATTTATAACAAGACTACCCTGGCTCTTTATGAGACAGGGAGCTAAGCACACAACAAAACTCTTAAGAAAATACTTTAAGTTGCACAATTTACACAAATGCCCTAGGGGCACAAAAAACCATATACACAGTAAGTGGAATGCGAACTTGCTAGCAGGTAAGTAATACTTTTCTAGACTTAGGAATCACTAGGCCTACAATTCTAAACACTGGGATTAGATGCAGGAGGCCTGTGGACGTCGTGTGCAGAGTGGGAACTCTCACGCGTAAGGCGGGAAAAAGTCTATGGAGGCTAGCAGTTGCAACGTTACTGTTCTCGGGCGAACCCGACTAGGTGGGTCGAAAACAAGAGTGGATCCGAACACTTAGGGTGTTGGACTATGCTGGAGCACCGGAGTACTCAGGTTACCTAGCCCAGGGGCTGCGGCTGCATAGGGTTGAAGTTGCGTCGGAAACCCTCGTTGAAGATCCAGGAGCTTGAAGAAAGAGTTGCTGGCAGGCGGCCAGTGAAGAAAGTTCGGAGTGATCCAAGCCTGGATCAGGGAAGAGGAAACCTGTAAGCAGAGGGGACCAAGTTCTGAATCACTAGCCAGTGATTTGAGTGGGCACCAGGATGGCACCGGACGAAGTCACCTCAGCCAGGTGAGTGGGCGCTGCTGGGCTCTGCAGTCTCTCGGACCAGGAGGCGTTGTCGGCGACCAGGATGGAGGTGCGAGCTGTCCCACGAAGGTTCTTGCTGTCGACGTCGCTGGACCCAGGATTAGGCAACAAGTCTTGGCAAATGCAAGGCCCACGCGGTGGACCTAAAATGGCGTCTTGAGTGGACCAGGAGGGTCCAGGGTGCTCCTCTTTTGGAGGGGCGCAAGGGCTAGTCTGGAGCAACCAGACCAGCAGTAGTTGTCGTCGTGGAGCGTCGTGAAGGGGCCACTAGCCAACGGGCAAGCGACCTGGACAACGCGGTGAGCAGCAAAAAGCAGAAGGGCCCCACGCAGATCTCGTGGATGCAGGGGGGCTGAACCTCGGTGCTGGAGCTGCTCAGGGTCGGGGCTTCTCTTACCCCAAAGCACTCAGTCGAGGGTCACTCGGGAGTCGTGCTGGACAAGCGTCGTGCAGTTCTGAAGATGGCCGGTCCCTCGAGGTCTCGTCACACCCACGGATCACAGCTGGGCTGATGATGTATGTTGAGGTCAGAGGTGCCAGGGAAGCCGGTTCTCGTCGTGCTGAAGCAGTCTTGATCCGAAGGAGAGACTGGCAACAAACCGCGATGCTTGGTTGGTGCCTGCTGCTGCAGGGTGACTACTCCTTAGTCACAAGGGAGAATCTTGGGAAGAAGTCTTGAGTTCCTTTCGTGGAAAGTAGTTTCAGGATTCAAAGATGATCTGATTTGGAAGGGGGCCAGTTCCTACCTTTATCCTGCAAAAAGGGGCTGGCACGCGACTAAGTCCTGCCCTATGGGTGGGACTAGGAGGGGGTGGTTACACCCCTCTCCTTTGGCGGGCTTTCCCCAGGCCAGGGGCTGGAGTGCCCCTGGAACTGGTTTCAGCCGGCCTATGCACAGTGAGCACCGGGGTGCCACTTGCAGTCACCTTCCTCTAAAGCCCTGCCTACCTAGAATACACAAAATCCTGTCTGGGACGGTGCTGGCACCGCCCCTGGCAGGAAACCCTTTGTCCTTGCCTCCTGGGCTGGGAGGACTCCCAGCAGCAGGAGGGCAGACTTGTGTCTCGGTGGCAGCATCCATTTTGTGGAGCTAAGGCTCTGTCTGACTTTAACCGGGGTTACAGGTTACATACATGTCGTGTCCCTCTAGAAGGGTGGAATGCTAACCCCGTCGCCAGAATTGGCAAGGGGTTAGTATTCCAATTCGTATGACACCTTACTCGACATGTTTTGATAAAGCGATACCAGAGTTGGCACATAACCGCGAGGATTATAATGCACTTAAGAGTATATGGTATGCGATATCATGGAAACGGCTATGGGATAGATCCCGAAAGCCGCAGACAGGCTCAGCTCATGCCAGAGCACCATCTCACACGATTCCAAGCACTCTGCCTTCAGGATTGTTAAGGCCTGCCATAGGAGTGACTGATAGGAGATCTGTGTGTCCATTTTAGGGTTAGATATAGGTATACTATATCTAAAGCAAAGGGTGATTACACCACCTTGCCCCAGCTGTTGTGCAGCCAGTTGTGTCAGATTTGGATGGCCAGCCAGGGGTGGCATAATACATGCTGCAGCCCCTGGTAGGCCCTGGGTACACCTATGCCCTGGGTACCTAAGGTACACTGTACAGGGACTGATAAGGTGACTCAGTATCCAATTAGATATGTACCTAGGGTACATGGAATCCATTTTACAGAGAGAGCAGTAGGCCTGGGGTCCTGAATAGCAGGGCCCCAGGTCAACTAAGTCAGAAAACCAGCAAAACACCAGGCAAAAAGTTGGGGGCAACCATAGTCAGGGATCTACCTTCCTACAGCGAGGGCGGGCGATGAGGTAGGGCGAGGGCGGACGATGAGGTCGGGCGAGGGCGGACGATGAGGTCGGGCGAGGGCGGACGATGAGGTCGGGCGAGGGCGGACGATGAGGTCGGGCGAGGGCGGACGATGAGGTCGGGCGAGGGCGGACGATGAGGTCGGGCGAGGGCGGACGATGAGGTAGGGCGAGGGCGGACGATGAGGTAGGGCGAGGGCGGACGATGAGGTAGGGCGAGGGCGGACGATGAGGTAGGGCAAGGGCGGACGATGAGCTAGGGCAAGGGCGGAAGATGAGCTAGGGCAAGAGCGGACGATGAGCTAGGGCAAGGGCGGACGATGAGCTAGGGCAAGGGCGGACGATGAGCTAGGGCAAGGGCGGACGATGAGCTAGGGCAAGGGCGGACGATGAGCTAGGGCAAGAGCGGACGATGAGCTAGGGCAAGAGCGGACGATGAGCTAGGGCAAGAGCGGACGATGAGCTAGGGCAAGAGCGGACGATGAGCTAGGGCAAGAGCGGACGATGAGCTAGGGCAAGAGCGGACGATGAGCTAGGGCAAGAGCGGACGATGAGCTAGGGCAAGAGCGGACGATGAGCTAGGGCAAGAGCGGACGATGAGCTAGGGCAAGAGCGGACGATGAGCTAGGGCAAGAGCGGACGATGAGCTAGGGCAAGAGCGGACGATGAGCTAGGGCAAGAGCGGACGATGAGCTAGGGCAAGAGCGGACGATGAGCTAGGGCAAGAGCGGACGATGAGCTAGGGCAAGAGCGGACGATGAGCTAGGGCAAGAGCGGACGATGAGCTAGGGCAAGAGCGGACGATGAGCTAGGGCAAGAGCGGACGATGAGCTAGGGCAAGAGCGGACGATGAGCTAGGGCAAGAGCGGACGATGAGCTAGGGCAAGAGCGGACGATGAGCTAGGGCAAGAGCGGACGATGAGCTAGGGCAAGAGCGGACGATGAGCTAGGGCAAGAGCGGACGATGAGCTAGGGCAAGAGCGGACGATGAGCTAGGGCAAGAGCGGACGATGAGCTAGGGCAAGGGCGGACGATGAGCTAGGGCAAGGGCGGACGATGAGCTAGGGCAAGGGCGGACGATGAGCTAGGACAAGGGCGGACGATGAGCTAGGACAATGGCGGACGATGAGCTAGGGCAAGGGCGGACGATGAGCTAGGGCAAGGGCGGACGAAAAAGGGTGAAGGTACGGTCCAGATGTTCCAAAACCAGCACAAGGGAATGCTTGTAGAATAATTGAAGCACCCATTGATCGGTGGTGATGGATTCTCACTGGCTCACAAACTGAGAAGATTCTTCAGCATGAAGCTCATGGGAGGTAGGACAAATCAAAGTGGCTTTGAAACAATATGCCTTTGTACTTTTGACCTACAAATTCTCTCCGCAGCCAATTAAGAGTTAAAACGTTAACTTCTTTAAAGGCTGATCTTTCAATTATGAGGGCACATAGGGTGTTAGTTCATCACTCTGCAGACATGAGAGATCCCCGAACAATCCTGATTAGCTTCTCAGTTTACTGAATTAAAGAACAGATCTTGACCTCAACAATTCGAAGAGGGATAATGCTACTTAACCAGTATGCATCTGTCCTTGGCATGCAGAGATATAGAATCTCATGCTTTGCATAAGATCGCCATCTAGTGTTGGGTCCGGATATTTTTCTGGAAGAAGTTTTCCCTAGTCACGAGGTAGGGGACTCCACCCTTAGGTGATAGTGCATGTGGTCATCAACTCCATCTTCAGATTGTTTTCCGCAGAGGGTGAGAGAATGGAGTGGTAGTAAAGAATAGAGATGTCCATGCGTAAGTAGGTTTAGTAAAACATAGAACTACAGCAGTTACAGGTACCTGGGCAGGTGGGTGGGCAAAACAGATTCTACAGCTCTACATGCCAAGAACAGATGCATACTGGGTAAGTAGCGTTTTCCATTCGAGGCATGTGAGCTGTAGATCACATGCTTTGCATAGACTATACAGTAGTCTCCCCGAAGCGGTGGCTATCCTGTAACCGTTGGAGTTGTCTGAAATAACTTTTTAAGTACTGCTTGACCCACATTAGCTTGTTGACTTGCTAACACATCTACACAATAGTGCTTGGTGAATGTGTGTGGTGTAGACCATGTTGCAGATTTGCAGATATCAGTAATAGGAATATTCCCCAAGAAAGCCATAGTAGCCCCTAACTTGCGAGTGGAATGTGCGCTAGGGGGTACTGTGAGGGTCCTTTTGGCTTTTTGATAACAAATCTGAATACACGAAGGCAGGAGGTTCATCAATGTAGGAGGAACATGGCGGCCGCCAGCTGAACGGCCGCAGCCGCCTCCCCCTTTATGGAGCAGCTAACGCCTCGTAACGGGCGATATTAGTTAAAAATTTAAATGAGACCTGCGAAAATCTAGCTGTTAACCCTCCCATACGGTGTTTTTACAGTTTTTACAGTTTTTTGGGTTTCCGCCGCGGATTATACCCCCGGAGGAGGGATCAAACTGTCGGCCCCTTGAAGCGGACCGCGGAGCAGAGCGGGATGACGACGTGGGTAGGAGCCGGCACTGGATGTGGGAGGAGGCGGCTTTGACACGGAAGAGGCGAGACTTCGCTCTGCTCGTGTTCCGGGTCAGCGGAGGTAGAGCCAACGGCAGCTTCCACGGAGCAGAGGCGGCGGTTAGAGGAGCGGCGAAAGAAACAAGTAACTTCTTTCTTTGGCAGCGCGGTGGGGGGAGCTTCAAACGGTGTTCCACGCTCGTTGAAGGGGAGAACAGCGTGCTATCCAAGTCCCCTAGGGAACAAAACTCCCCGCAATTAGTCGCTACATTAAGCAATACCCCAAAAAGGTGTATGGATGTTGGGGGCACTCCTGACAAGGGCGCTAGTAAAGAGGCATGCTTAAGGGGGTCCTGTGGTATAGAGGAAACACATCTCCCAGCTAAAGTTAACAGGTACACACTAAGAGCTAGGACTGTGTTTGACTCTACCAAGGGAAAGCCTGTGTACCCTCCCCGCATCTCAACCCCCATCACTGAAGTAAGGGAACGAGTTAAGCTGAATACCTCAGAGGAATACCAGAGTGTGAAAAATATTAAAAGCAAGGGAAAAAGCAAAAGCAGGGGAGGTAAAGCAGCAGAGGCCAGTATTAAAGTTACCCCCTCACTCAAAACCTACTACAAGGTAATGTCTACCACCACTACTACCACCAATCCCACCATTAGCGGCCTTCCCGCATCAGCTCAGTCTGCCCAGCTTGCCCAGCCTTTAGAGCACATACAGCCCGTTCCGGGGGCCTTGGCTGAAAACGACAAAGGGTCTTTAGTTGGCGGAGACGCAGAATCTATGTGTGCAGATACACCAATAGCCCCAGTTGAGGTAGTGGCGATGATACACCCAGACATCGGCATGTTTAACAGGTATTCAGTGTTGGAGGATAATGGATCTGGTGTTATTCAACTGGACTCTACAGTAAAGGTCAGAAGTATTGATATAACAAATACAACGCAATCAGGACAAGTATACCAACCTGCCACTTCTGTGATCTCTGACAGCATTGACGTAGAGTCTAACACCGATAAACCCGCCGCAACCGCAGGGACTTTGGCTGAAATATTGTTAGCCATGAAGAATGAGATTACCAGCAGGTTTAGGGTATCAGAAACCAACCAAGCTGAGATGTCCAATAGATTTTCAATATCTGAAGCCAATCAAGCAGCAATCAAGGCCTCCTGCGACGAGCTGGCCAAGAGGGTGGATGAGGTCACCCTTAGAACCGAGGCAATTGAATCAGAAATTCCCAAAGTAAAGGAATCCCTGCGCGCCACCGAGGTAGAGGTTACAAAGCTATCTGCTCAGAATAAAGAACTAAAGGAGGACATTGAGCGTCTGGAAAATTACTCACGCCGAAATAATCTGAGAATTCTGAATGTGCCGGAAGCCATGGAGGGGGAGACATTAAGGGGTTCGTTATATCTTTACTGATGGGGACAGTTTTAAAAGGCACCTCAGATGTGGACTTGCTGCATGATATACAGAGGGTGCACCGGGACCCCTATAGGAGAACTCTTGCAAGACAAAAACCCAGGAAGATCTTGGTGAACTTTTTAACCTACTCCATAAAGGAACAGATCCTGTCTTCCGCCTTAAAAGAAGGCACTACACACTATAATAGCTCCAAACCGTTCAGCTTTCAAATAAGATCTAATATTTCTCACATCACCGCATCAAGGCAGTGGGAGTTGGGGAAAAGGCTGGAGGAGCTGAACAGTATAGGTGCTAAGGCACAGCTTAAATTCCCAGCACAGTTAAGAGTGATGTGGAACAACCAAATGCATCTGATTAAGACAGGTGATGAAGCGGATGCTCTTATTATTATTATTATGTTTCTTATATAATTATTATTATTATTATGTTTCTTATATAGCGCCTGAATCGACCCCCGAAGGGGTATCTCCGCGCTTGCCTTGGGAACCCGTCCTGGCTTTTCCCTGTGAGATAGCCCCTACAGGGCATCCCCAAGATGAAAGCCAGGCATCCCGCCGCAGGGGGGCCGTTGTGGAGATTAAGCAAGCTTAATGCCCAGAGTTGCAGAGTGTGAACCCATGATTAGGTCAGGCACCGAAGCGAGAATTATCGAGTCCATGGACATTTGAGCTCAAGACCCTGCCGCGTCGGGAATTGAACCCTGGCCCCGGGTCTGACCTCTGCTTCAGGGTCTGCCTGCTCTAACCAGTGAGCCACACTTCTCCACTTATCTTATAGCTAAGATTAGAAATAGACAAGGGGGACAAGGGGGGATGTAGATTTAGAGGGTCTCTTGGCACAAACATGAAATGTAATAATCAGGAATGTTGGAAAAAAATGTTTTTAATTAAAATGTGGGGGGGGCTAAATAGGCTTTTGCCTATTAGAAGGGAGGGTTCCTCAGGGATGGGTTGGGCACGGTGAATGGGAGGGTGGGGACAGGGGTGGATGAGGGCACATGGGTGGGGAGCAGTGGGGAAAAAAGAAAAAAAAATTGACCTCATCTCAATAATTTGCGTACTATATCTGGTCATGAAGGGCGCCCAATTTTTTTATTGGTAGAATTTGGAAATGATGACAGGCGTGACTATGGGGAGTAGAAGGACCATCTTTGCATCTTGGAATGTTAACGGGTTAAGGTGTGCTCGGAGGCAGAGGCTAATTTTTAAGTATCCTGAACTTTCTACTGCACAAGTATGCATGCTGCAAGAGACACACCTGAGCTATGAAGAAAGCTCTTTAATTTTCTCGAAGGTCCCCTGGGTGAAGTGCTTTAGTGCCTCAAAACAGACGTCTCAAAATAGGGGGGTGGCTATATTGATCAAACATGGAACATCTTGTAATATAAAAAAAACACAATCAGACTCCTCTGGTAGGTGGCTGATTGCTCAACTGGCATTTGAAAGTGTAGAAATATTCTGTGCCTTATTTTACGGCCCAAATATGGACGATCCAACTTATATCCACAAATTACAATCTGTGTTGATGCTGGAACCTCCACCATATGTGATCGGTGGAGATTTCAATGTATTATTGGACCCACTCAAAGATAGATCTAAGTTGAGTCACTATAAAGGGGCAGTAAAGGTACGTCGGGCCTTAATCAACATGATACAGGATATGGATGTAGTCGATATATGGAGGGGGGAAAAAAGGAGACTAGCAGGGCTTTACTTTTTTTAGTAAAAAGCATCACCATTCCTCAAGGATTGACTATATCTTTACTGATAGAGGGTCAATGGTAAACCTAGGGGAGATAACAGTTCTCCCGAGTCACCTTTCAGACCATGCCCCTTTGCAACTAATCTATTTGAGTAAGGAGGCACAGCGGCAAAAGCCAAGGTGGACCTTAAACAGGACTAAGCTACTAGATCCCGAGGTGATTGCAGCTACAGGCCCCTCTAAGGAATTTTTCTACCTAAACTCAGATTCCACAACATCAGATATAGTTTGGGATGCATATAACGCCTGGTTAAGGGGGGAAACTACATGGAATTATATGCTACAAAAATAGGATTGAAGCCGAGGCACTGAAGGGGGTTGAAGGCAGGATAAGTAGTTTGGAGAAAGAAAGAGATGGAGCTAGTAGTGGGGTCCCGGAGCAATTTACTCAGATCATGAAGAAGCTGGAAGAGACAAGAACTGAGCACGGAGGAATATTAGAAGCTAAATGTAGGGCCAGTGGAACACCAGAAGGATGCAGAACTATGAATATGGAGAGAAGGCCGGCGCCCTTTTGGCGTGGAAAGCCAGGACTGATCGCGCCAGGAACGATATAAAGGAACTCATTATTAACACTAATGGGGAAATCTCAAATAAGATCCAGGATATGCAGTCCTGTCTCCTCTCCATCTTCTCGGAGCTATATAGAGAAGATCTGGCTCCCACGCTGAGCTCGATCCAGTTATTCCTTACAGATAAACAGCTTCCCGTACTTTCAGAAGATAGTAAAAATAAGTTAGAGGCTCCCTTTACCCTGGAGGAGATAGAAGCACAGATTAAGAAATCGAAAAACAATAAAGCGGCAGGCTCAGATGCACTCCCAAGTGAAATATATAAGCTCCTCAATGTGGAGCTTTTAGATACCTTGGGGGACATTTTCAACTCAATATATAGCTTAATTGGGAAGGTCCCTAACACATGTAAGGAGGCAATAATTGTATTGATCTTAAAACCTGGCAAGGACCTGAAGAAGGCAGACTCTTATCGTCCAATCTCCGTGCTAAATGCCGATTATAAGATCTTCATGGGCATTTTGGCAGGGAGATTGGCAAAACTGATCCCGAAGTTAATACATATGGATCAGAAAGGGTTTGTCGCAGGGAGACACATACAGGAACAGACGCAGCTCTTGATAGGAAATATAGACCTGGCCATTCAGAAAACAGAGCCCTTGGCCGTTGTCGCTCTAGACGCGGCCAAGGCCTTTGATAGAGTCTGCTGGGTGCTCCTCTGGGAGGTTTTGAGGGCTATGGGGTTTGGCCCAATCTTCATACATACCCCGCAGAACTGTTACCAGGGTGCCTCTCTTCGAATACTGTTAAACGGGCTCCTCACGGCGAGTTTTAAAATCCTGAGAGGAACTAGGCAGGGGTGCCTGATTTCGCCCCTCCTATTTAACCTATATGTGGAGCCCTTGGCGCAGATGTTTAGACTGGATGATACAATCCATCCATTTCGATCAGAACAATACAGCTCCAAGTTAGCTGTATATGCCGACGACTTAATATTGTACACAAGCGACCCAGAGACAGCAATCCCTAGGGTGGAGGAGTGCATGAGTGAGTTTGGGACCTTATCCGGGTTTCTTGTCAATAAGACCAAGACAGAGGTGATTTGTTGGAATCTGGAGTGGCCAGGAAGAGTAAGTGAAGAACTGAGATACCTAGGGATCTTTGTAGTAAAGGAATTGGAGAAGATACCTGAGCTTAATTTAAACAGGGTGGCGAAGGAAATCGATAGTCTCTTCAGTAGATGGAGGAACCTCCCCTTGACTATTTATGGAAAAAAACTTGGTAAAGATGGTCATTCTACCTAAGCTGACTTACTTTTTCTCCTCTGTACCATTAACATTCCATAACAAAAGTTTAATGAAGATTCAGAGTAAGATTGGGAGCTTCATTTGGGGTAAAAAGGGAGTCCGCCTGGCGTGGAAAAAACTAAGACGTAGGTTAAACAAAAGCGGGTTAGCTCTTCCTGATGTTAGGCTATATGCTGCAGCTTTTCAGTTTAAAAGCATACGGATGCTTCTGGTCAAACCAGGTGATTCTGCCTGGGGGAGGTTGTTGGGTGAAATGGTGCGAGTAGAAGGGGGTGGAGATGGCGAGGCTTTTCTGTACAAGTTTGGTTCGCCTAGGTTTTTCAAGCGGGTGCGCCTGAAGGTACTGAGGGCAGCCTTGGAGTTATGGTATAGGCTTAGAAGGTGCTGGGGCATTGGATACCATTCTGACAATGCCCCTGTCTGGGATGCGCCGGACTGCCTACAGGACAGTTTGGCATTGCCGATAAGGAAGGCAGGCATCACAGTCTGGTCTGAACTGTTAGACTCCGGGGGGATACATCCATGGGAGTACCTGAGGGCAAAGATCGGGCCAGGGCTCTCAAGATTTAAATATATACAGTTAACATCATGGTATGAGGCAGCAAAGGGGGGGGGATCAGAGGGAATAGAGAGATAGAAGCGTTGTGGCAATCCATCCTCCCAATGAATAAAGAAATCTCTGTTTGGTATAATAGTCTGTTGGCGATGGAGGATCACGAGATACCCCCCTTAGCATCAGTATGGGTGGGAACCCCTCTCGGGCAGTCAATAGAGGCATTGTACGAGCCATCCCTATCGATCTTGTACAAATACGTTAAGCCTGCGTGTTTAAAGAAAAATCATTTTTTGGTGATAAATAGACTTTATTACACCCCCACGAAAATCGCAAAGTTCGCCCCAGATCTAGCTCCCAAATGCCCTAGATGTGGGACACCTCTTGCAAGCGACCTACACATCTTCTTTGAGTGTCCAGCTCTTGAAATTTTTTTGACTGAGGTGGGGGACAACATTCGAGACATTTTGAACACCAACAGAGTGATCAATATGTCATTGGTGTTTTTTGGAGACAATGGTGGTCTTAGTCAAACCCTCCCTCAGAAGGCCAGAGGGCTATTAATTTATCTGATTCTGCTGGCCAGAAGGGAGGTGTGCAGGAAGTGGAAGGATCCCCTACCGCCGCAAAGAGAGGATTGGCTTAAAGCCGCATTCTCTATGGCCCGCTTAGACTATGATGGTGTGGAAGACAAGACAATGAACATCTGGCACCCCTTTGTGAACTGGGGCAAGAACCTAAGACTAATTTAATATAAATTGTCTAATGATTACACCAGGGTCCCTTACAAAGATGGGGATCGGTCGGACGACCCAAGCGAGTACGGTAAGCCGTGGGGCCCACAGATCATGAACGCGGCTCCATAAGACCCGCAGAGGCTTGAAAGGTGAGATGACGACCAAAAAAGAAAATAATCTGAATACACTTAATCCACCTAGCAATTCCTGATTTGGAGATAGGATTGCCTTTGTAAGGTGGTGCAAAAGCTACAAAGAGTTGTTTGGTTTTACGAAATGATTTTGTTTTTTCAGTGTAATACAGAGGAGCTCTTCTGACATCTAAGGTTTGTAAAGCTCGCTCTCCAGCAGAGTCAGGTTGGGCGAAGAATACAGGTAGTTCAACAGACTGATTGAGGTGAAATGCAGATACAACCTTAGGTAGGAATTTGGGGTTGGTACAAATAACTACTTTATCTTTATGTAACTGGAAAAAGGGTTCTTCTATTGTTAGTGCCTGTAGTTCACCCACTCCCCTCAATTAAGTGATTGCAATGAGGAACGCTGTTTTCCAAGTAAGGAACTGTAGTTCACATTTGTGCATGGGTTCAAATGGCGGACCCATTAGCCTTGTGAGGACTATGTTAAGATTCCATACTGGGGCAGGTGGAAGTCTTGGTGGTACCCTTTTTAGCACTTCCATGAAAGCTTTGATGACAGCACTCAAAATAGCGAGAATGGTTGCCTATTTTGAAGGTAAGCTGCTATAGCAGCAAGATGCAGTGATGGATGTATAGGATAATGATGACGGCTGCAAATGTAGTAGGTAGCACAGTATGTTCTGTATCGAAGCATCAAGATGGTTGATGTGATTGTTATTGCAATAGATAACAAAACGCCTCCATTTGGATGCGTAGCAGGCTCTTGTGGTAGACTTTCTGGCCTCTTTAATAATGTTCATACAGTCTGGTGGAAGGTTGAAATAACCAAACTCTAAGACTTCAGGAGCCAGATCGCAAGGTTCAGCTGTTTGGGATCTGGGGGTTTGATTTCTCCATGGCTCTGTGTGAGGAGACTGGAGTTAAATGTAATTTTTGGTTTATTACCAGGGAGAGTTCCAACAGGGTTGTAAACCAGGGTTGACATGCCCATGTTGGAGCTACTAGTATTAGCATCAGTGATGTTTGCCTGAGTTTCCGAACCACTGATGGAATGAGTGGGAGAAGCGGAAAAGCGTAGGAAAATATTACTACCAATTCATCCATAGAGCATTGCCTTTGGACAACAGGTGCGGATACCTAGCGGCGAACCTTTGGCATTTTGCATTTCTGGGTGTTACGAACAGGTCTATATGAGGGACTCCCCAGGCTTGAAAGTATGGGTGGAGAACTTGAGGGCGAAGTTCCCACTTGTGTATCTGATAGCTTTGCCTGCTGAGGAGATCCGCAATCTGATAGTTGACTCCAGGGAGATGTTCTGCTAAGAGATAAATGTTGTGGTGTATCGTCCACCTCCAAATGTCTTGGGCTAAGTGGGACAGTTGGAGAGAGTGTGTTCCCCCCTGCTTCGGTATGTAATGCATAGCTGTCATGTTGTCGGTTCGGACTAGTACAACTTTGCCAGAGAGGTGATTTATTTATTTAAGTTTTGTATAGCGCTAGTT
Organism: Lissotriton helveticus; assembly: GCF_964261635.1. Taxonomy (NCBI): domain Eukaryota; kingdom Metazoa; phylum Chordata; class Amphibia; order Caudata; family Salamandridae; genus Lissotriton; species Lissotriton helveticus. The sequence goes on from NC_136068.1 coordinate 834,977,983, forward strand.
GGACCCGAAGGTATCAGAGCGCTTCACATCGAATACAAATAAGCATCAACAAGACAAGTAGGACGAAAGCAGGGCAGGGAGAACAGGAGGAAGTAAAAGTTTATACAATAGCAGCAAGAGCGCACAACATGGCGGAGATCAAGGGTGAGTCATCCGGCTCTCTCTGAGAGCATAGAGATAGTGACCTATCAAAGACAGACGAGGGGTTCTAGTTACGATCCAGCCCGCTCAAGAAAGAGGGCTTTGAGTAGTATCTTGAATTTCAGGAAGGAGGCGGTCATCCTGATATTGGGGGGTGGGGGGTGGGGGGTGGGGGGTGGGGGGGGGGTGGAGCTCCATATCTTGGGAGCATTACCCGCAAAGGACCTACTAGATGTTTTACGTTTCTGTGATTTCAGAGGAATGAGTAGGAGCGTGTTGGAGCTTCTGAGGTTCCTAGACTGACCGGCTCTATTGAGTTTGTTGGCCAGATATTCCGGTTTTCCTGTATGCAGGGCTTTATGTGAGGCAAGCTGTGCGGAAGCTGGCTTGATTTGATTTGATTGATTTGATTTATCATTTTATAGAGCGCGCGAATGCCCAGGGGGCGTCTTGGCGCTGTGACAGTCAGAGAGATTCTGGGCCGACCGTACAGTCTAGCATGCAATGAAGAGCCAGGTTTTCACTGCTTTTCTAAAACAGAGCAAGGATGGACTGTTTTTGTTGGGGATTGGGAGAAGGTTCTATACCTTTGCTGTGTGTAGTAGGAAACTTCTGCCTCCCCATCTGGCACGTCTATGTTTCGGAACCATGATTAATTTGGCTTGGCTGGATCTAAGAAGCCTGGTGGTGTCATACAGTTTCAGATGGGTTTTTAAGAATTGCGATCCTGATCCGTGAAGCGCCTTATAAGCCAGGCACAGCGATTTAAACAGCACTCTTTTGGCGATAGGGAGCCAATGCAGGGTTTTTAGTTTATGGGCGATTGGCTCATATTTGGGAATGTCCAGCACCAGTCTTGCAGCTGCATTCTGCAAGCGTTGTAATTTTGATAGAATTTGTACCTTGGCTCCAGCGTACAGGGCATTCCCATAATCTATCCTTGACAGGGCAAGGGCAGTCGCCACTGTTTTCCAAGCATCTGCTGGAATGTAGGGCAGCAGTTTTCCAATCATTTTCAGAATGTACCAAACTGATGAAGCAAGTTTACTGGCCTGAGCATCAAATGAGAGTTTGATGTCTAGAATCATGCCCAGATTCTTTACCTTTTCTACTGGAGCCGGACAGTTGCCAAGGCTGTCAGGCCACCACTACGGGGACCAAATGTTTGGATCGCCCCCCAGCACCAGTACTTTGCTTTTATCCCCATTTAACTTCAGGCAGTTATTCAGCATCCATTGTCTGATTGGTCTCATACATGCTCCGAATTTATCCGCCGTCTCTTTGGCATCAGCATAGGAGACCGGGGTAAGGCCGCTTTCCCTTATAATTCCTGCTAATGGGGATACGAACAGATTAAAAAGGGTAGGGCTTAAAGAAGACCCCTGGGGCACTCCACACGGTGAGCTAAATGATTTGGATTTTGCCTCCCCCAGCTCTACTGAGAAAGTTCTGTTACACAAGTAGGAAGCCAGGAGAACACGTGCCGAGCTATGAACTCTGACTCCGGCCAGACGGGTCAGGAGCGTCTCATGGCTCACCGTGTCGAAGGCCGCAAATAGGTCCAGGAGTACCAAGGCGGCCTTCCCTCCTTCATCCAGTACACTCCTGAGTTCTTCCACCACCGTTAGCAGTGCCGTTTCTGTTCCATGTCCCTCTCGGAAACCGAATTGTGAGTGATCCAGTATATTTCCCTCCGAGAGGAACTGTGCCATCTGTTTGTTCAGAAGTTTTTACAGAATTTTCGCGGCGAAGGGTATCCTGGCAATAGGTCTGTAATTGCCCGGCTCTTCGCAGTCTAAATTAGTTTTTTTTTTAAAAAGTGGCATCACGAGGTGGTTTTCCACGCGTCTGGGAAAGTCTCAGATTTTAATATTTGTGAGAACAGTTTCTCAAGCTGTGAACTCAGCAGTTCTGGAAAAAGCTGCATCACCTTAGGCGGACAGGGGTTCGTTGGGCTGCCTGATCTAGTGGTCTTCACCGCTTGCAGGATCTGATCTGCTGATGGTCGTACGAATTGAAACCAAGGACTCTGCGCTAATAACAAGGCTTCTTTGATTGGTTTTAAGGGTGTCTGCCCGGGTGTATCGGTTTTAAAATTTTTGAAAGAATCATATACTTATGAAACTTTGTTGACGAAAAATTCGCCCAGGGTGTTGCAGAAGTCAGACGTCAATGGTGCTGTACTATTGTTCTCTATTTTTGCTTGTAGATTAATAGGAAGCCATCTCAGATCCTTAAGAGCCAGGGTGATGTGCTCATATTGAATATGCTACTTACCAGTATGCATCTGTTCTTGGCATGTAGGGCTGCTAACATTCATATCTTATGCATATCTTATGCATAGATCGCCGCCTAGTGTTGGGTCCGGATGATGGCACATTGTTGTCCTGGAAGAGTCTTCGAAGTATCACGAGATAGGTGGCTCCTCCCCTGGACTACAGTGCGCATGGGCATCGACTCCATCCCCAGATTGTTTTTAGCCATTGTGGCAGAGATGGAGTGAAACAGTGTAAAGGATGTCCATGCTAATGATGAATATAGAGAGAGTATCTGCAGCCGCTACGGGCACCGGGGAGGAGGGCGGGCGATATGAATGTTAGCAGCCCTACATGCCAAGAACAGATGCATACTGGTAAGTAGCATATTCAGTTCGAGGCATGTGGGCTGCTAAATTCATATCTTATGCATAGAATACATAGCAGTCCCTCCATTAACGGCGGTTGCCCGTGCCAGCTGCAGAAGCTTGAAAAAGTGTCTTGAGAACAGCCTGGCCTACAGCTGCTTGCTGTTTTGAATGCACATCTACACAGTAATGTTTGGTAAATGTGTGTGGTGTAGACCATGTGGCTGCTCTACAAATGTCTTCTAAGGGAATGTTCCCCAGGAAAGCCATGGAGGCCCCCAATTTGCGTGTGGAGTGCGCCCTTGGGGGTATTGTTAAAGTACGTTTAGCCTTTTGATAACAGATTTGAATGCACTTAACAATCCATCTGGCTATTCCTGCTTTGGAAATGGGGTTGCCTTTGTGCTGTGCTGAGAAGGCAACAAAAAGTTGTTGTGTCTTTCTAAAGGGTTGTGTTCTGTCAATGTAGTACATTAGCGCCCTTCTAACGTCTAATGTATGAAGCATTCTTTCTGCTACTGTTTGTGGGTTTTGGAAGAATGCAGGCAGGTCAATAGTTTGGTTGATATGAAACTGACACACCACTTTAGGAAGGAATTTGGGGTTAGTGCGGAGCACTACCCTGTTGGAATGTATCTGTATGAATGGCTCTTGGATTGTGAGCGCCTGCAGCTCACTTACACGTCTGAGCGATGTGATAGCAATGAGAAAAGCCACTTTCCATGTGAGAAACTGAATCTCGCAGGAGTGCAGTGGCTCAAAAGGTGGGCCCATCAGCCTAGTGAGGACCACATTGAGGTTCCACACTGGAGCTGGTGGTGTTCTTGGAGGAATGACTCGCTTCAGTCCTTCTAGGAAGGCTTTAATGGCAGGCACCCTGAAAACAGAGAGGTGTTGCCTATTCTGGAGATAAGCCGCTATGGCGGATAAATGTACCCGAATGGAAGCGTACGCTAGATTGCATTTGTAAAGATGTAACAAATAGCAGATGATGTTAGGAATGGATGCATCTAGCGGGTTGATATTGTTGTCTGTACAGTATATGACAAACCGCTTCCATTTAGCTGCATAGCAAGCTCGGGTAGTGGGCTTACGTGCCTCCCGGATGATGTCCATGCATTCTGGAGGCAGGTTGAGGTAGCCAAATTCTAAGACTTCAGGAGCCAGATCGCCAGATTGAGCTGTCGCGGATCTGGATGCTGAATGTCGCCATGGTTCTGCGTCAAGAGCCGGGATGTGAGATGCAGCCTTTGATGCGGCACCACGGAAAGTTCTAGAAACGTGGTGTACCATGGTTGGCGTGCCCATGTTGGAGCAACCAGGATGAGAGTCATCGAGTGTTGCTTTAGCTTTCTTGCCACCAGCGGAATGAGAGGCGCTGGGGGAAAAGCGTACGCAAATTTGCCTGACCAGTTCATCCATATCGCATTCCCTTGCGATTCCGGGTGAGGGAACCTGGCGGCAAAGCTTTGGCATTTTGCGTTTTCCCTTGTGGCAAACAGGTCTATCTCTGGATGACCCCACTGCTGGAAGTACGGGTGGAGTACTGATGGATGTATCTCCCACTCGTGCATTTGATGGCTGTATCTGCTTAGCAGATCCGCCATCTGATTGTCCTTGCCCGGGAGGTGTTCCGCCATGAGGAAGATGTTCCTCTGAATGGCCCACTTCCACATGCTCTGAGCCAGATGAGACAGCTGTGGAGAGTGCGTACCTCCCTGCTTTTGGATGTAGTACATGGCGGTCATGTTGTCCGTCCGGATCAACACGACTTTGTTGCACAAATGTACCTTGAAGGACTTCAGCGCCATGAAGATTGCCATCAATTCCAGGTAGTTGATGTGCAACGTCTGCTGCTGGGTGGACCACAGTCCCTGCACCGTGTAGTGGAGCACATGAGCTCCCCACCCTTGGAGAGATGCGTCCGTTGTTAGGATTATCTGTGGCACTGGCTCTTGGAACGGTCGGCCCTTGCAACGGTTGTGTGGATTCCACCAATGCAGAGAGTTGTATGCCCGACCGGTCACCAACACTAGGTCTGTTAGCTGTCCCCGAGCCTGTGTCCACTGATTTGCCAAGCATTCTTGGAGCGGGCGCATGTGCAACCTCGCGTGCGGGACTATGAAGATGCAGGAGGCCATCATGCCTATCAACTGCATGAACACTCTCGCTGGCAGGGAGTGTTGCGGTCTGAACCTTTGGCACAGCGACTGAATGCTGTTGATTCTGACTGGGTTTGGCTGAGCCATAGCAGTCAGGGTGTTTATTGTCGCGCCCAGATACTGCCGCACATGGGCTGGTTGAAGGTGCGACTTCGGGTAGTTTAGCGAGAACCCCAGGCTGTGAAGGAGTTGAATAGTGTGGGACATGTCCGCGGCGCACTGTTGTTCCGACTTTGCTTGAACAAGCCAGTCGTCTAGGTACGGGTAGACATGTATGTTCTGTCTCCTGAGGTGCGCCGCCACTGTCGCCAGACACTTTGTAAACACTCTGGGGGCAGTAGTCATCCCGAAGGGTAGGACTTTGAACTGATAGTGCCTGTTTAGAATGGTAAACCTGAGGTATTTTCTGTGGGATGGGTCGAGTGGGATGTGGAAATAAGCATCCTTGAGGTCCAAGGTTGCTAGGAAGTCCCCTTGATTGAGCAGGGGGAGGATTTGTTGCAGTGTCAGCATGTGAAAGTGTTCTGACAGTATGTACATGTTGAGGGGGCGTAGATCCAGAATAGGTCGGAGGGATCCGTCCTTCTTTGGGATGAGGAAGTACAGGGAATAGACCCCTGTGCCTTCCTCTTCCACTGACACGAGCTCGATTGCGCCTTTTTGCAGCATCACCAGTACTTCCTGCTGCAATAAGTGCAAGTGCTCTGCCGACATAGGACGGTGTCTTGGTGGAATGTTGGGAGGAGTGGAAGTTAACTCCAAACAGTAACCGTACTGGGTAAGTTTTCTCACCCACCTGTCTGTGGTGATGGACGTCCAGACTGGCAGGAACTGCTGGAGTCTCCCCCCGACCGGTGTTGTATGGTCGGGGGGCAGTGACAGAGAGTCACTGTTTGTTGGCGGCAGAGGAACGGGAGTTGTTGTTCCCTCTGCCTCTGCCTTTGGCACTGTTACCTCTGTAACCCCCTCTACCCTGCTTGGGGTACGAGGATTGTGCACCACCCTTCGCGTATTGTGTTTGTTGACCCAATTGTCCTCTGGTAACACCACGTGCTCCTGAGCGACGAAAAGTGTGTCCCCTGAATTGTTGTGACTGAAGCGCCCCCATGGACTTAGCAGTCTCGTTGTCCTTTTTAATTTTTTCAAGGGTGGTGTCTACATCTGGACCAAACAGTGTGTCAGGATTGACGGGCTGGTTGAGGATTGCAGTTTGGATGTCAGGCTTAAATCGAGATATGCGAACCCAAGCTTGTCGCCTCAACATGACGCTAGTGTTAATCCCCCTAGCCGCTGTATCTGCCACATCAAGTGCACACTTTATTGCAGCGTTGGAGATAAGCTTTCCCTCTTGTATGAGCATTTCGGCTGCTTCCTTAAACTCATCAGGTAGGTGTTGAAGGAGCTGTTCTAGGGTGTCGTAATGCGCCCTATCGTATCGTGCCAATAGGGCCTGTGTGTTCGCAATATGCCATACATTGGCAGCCTGCGCCGCCACCCTCTTGCCGGATGCCTCAAGCACTTTCGACTCCTTGTCTGGGGGAGGAGCTTCACCCGTGGTTTGGGAGTTTGCCCTCTTGCGGGCATTGGCGACCACCAACGAGTCTAGAGGCAACTGTCCTCGAATATATGCAGGATCTCCAGGTGCTGGCCTGTATTTTTTCTCGATACGTGGGTTCACCACCCTCGCCCTGGTAGGTTCCTTAAAGATCTATGGGGCATGTTTAAGGACACCTTTAAGCATAGGAAGTATTTTAACTGTTCTCTCTGAGACAGAGAAAGTGTCAAATAAAAAGTCTTCCTCTACCGGGTCAGCATGCATGTCCACATTATGATTTGCTGCTGCCCGTTCGAGTAAAGCATTAAATGCAGCAGAATCCTCCGTTGGAGATGTACGTGTCCCAAAACCTTGTGGATCCTGTACCACCTGATGTCCACCTTGGTCCCCAGTGTCGCCATATGAGTCCTGCTGAACATCAGGGTCATTGCCAACTGGGAAACTGTATTGGTCCTGTTGGTCATCATCTTCACCCCCTGATTGGTTGGGGGAAGGTGATGGACTCCTTCTTGGTGGTGGCAGAATAGGCTCAACAAGTGAAGGAATGTCCTGTGCGGGCCTCTTCTTCAGTGGAATAATATAGGATTCCAGTGGTTGGGAAGTGATTTTCCTCTTATAAAGGGTCAATTTCCCTGTTTGGGCATCTATGCAATGCTCAGATCGGTCATCTGAGGCGTGATATTGATCCGAGAGGCTCTTTGGCGTCGACGGATCCGACGGTTTTGGCACCGACGTGGTTGCAAAGGCCTTTGGGGCCACCTTTGGTGGCAGAGTGTAAAGAAGCTTGCAGGAGGACTTTGGAGGTGTGTCCACCGATTTTGGAGCCGATGGCGTGGAAGCCGTGGACGACAAAGTCTTTTCCCTTATACGTTTAAGGGAGTCGGTAACCTGCTTTGTGAAGGAGGTAGAGGGTTTTGTAACCGACGGCCGATCTTCGGTGGCGTCAGAGTTGGTTGGTGTCGACGGTATGTGCGTCGACGAATCTTCGGCTGCAATGTTTTGCGGCTCCGTTGAAGGCTCTGGCGCCGACGCCGTTGCAGCAGATCCGGCATCCTTGTGCCGATGCGTTGAGCCAGCGGCCTTTGGGTCGTGGCTTTTAGTCGACTTCGGGTCGGCCGAGCGTTTACTGGACGGCGGCTTAGCAGCGCCCGAAGGCGTCCCAAGAGGTTTAGGTGTCCGCGCCGGAGCAACCGTGGTCGACGCCTGATGGACGTCCTTCTTGGAGGAGGGTTCCTTGTGCACCTTCTGCGGCGCTGTCGACTCCACAGCCTTCTTCGACTTTTGTGGGCCGGAGGGCGACGGAGTCGATGAAGGAGCAGGCTTCGATATTTTTTGTAGGACGTCGGCCATTTTATGTTTTGTCGAGTCCGTAGGTTTCGGTTTCGTTTTCGACTGGACGTCGGCCATCTTGTGTGCCGTAGAATCCGAAGGTTTCGGTTCCGATACGGGCAATGGCGGCTCCGCTTGAGTGTCCGTGGCCGGGCCAGAAGGCGGGGCCGGGGATAGCGGTGCAGGGTCGTGGGTAAGGCCGAGTGGCGATCCCGTGACCTGAGCCTGAATAATGTAGACATCGGGGCATAGCTCCTCCTCTGAGCTATCTTCCACAGCCCCATAAACTTCTTCGTCGTCCCCTACCTCCTCGACGTATTCAAGGTCTGGGCCCTGTCCTTCGATGTATTCCTCTGGATCGGCCTGGACCTCCGTCGACGGTGGCGAAATCTGGAGATGATGGCTATCGCCTTCCTCCTCGGGGTCGTCGAATATGTTGTCGGGTGCCGGTGTCGCTCGCTGGGCCTCAAGGCGCACCGCGCGCCGAAGCTTGAGCGTCTTCTTGGACCTGAACTTGGAGCAGGCCATGCAGTTTTCTTCGTTGTGGTCCGGCGACAGGCATTTATTACAGACCGGATGCACATCGATGTGTGGATATTTGGATCCACAGACAGGGCAGAACTTGAACGGGCTCCGCTCCATGGTAAGTTCGCCGGGTCTTGCTGCGACGAGAGGGCCTCGAAGTCCGAGGAGTTACTTGACTCCGTAGATATCCGGCTCCGAGAGTCGGACGACGCTCGAGACCGTACGCAAACAATACCGACGCAGGTAACGAAGGCCTTTTGGCCTTAAGATGAAAGTTTAACGGTTCCGACACGGAGACGTCGAAACCACATCCGAACCCAATGGCGGAAAAAAACAATCTGGGGATGGAGTCGATGCCCATGCGCACTGTAGTCCAGGGGAGGAGCCACCTATCTCGTGATACTTCGAAGACTCTTCCAGGACAACAATGTGCAATCATCCGGACCCAACACTAGGCGGCGCTCTATGCATAAGATATGCATAAGATATGAATTTAGCAGCCCACATGCCTCGAACTTCTTAGTTCCCGTGACCATTCTTGCTGCTGCGTTTAGGGTAGCGGTCAGAGGTCCCAGGTGAGATTTGGCTGTTCCAGTCAGAGTAGCAATGCCATAGTCAATCCTGGAGAGTACCAGTGCCTGAGAGGCCTGTTTCAGGTCTTTCAAGGGAAGGAAGGGTTTCAGTTCGTAGAGAAGTTTCAGGTTAAGGAAAGCACTTTTGGCAGTTTTAGAGATGTGTTCTTTCATGTCCAGTTTGGGGTCAAGAGTGATCCCCAGTGATTTGGCGGAGGTTGTAGGTACAAGAGGAACATTGAGGGCGTTTAGGGCTTTGAGCCATTCAAGTATTTGGGGATTTTCATCTTTGTTTGAGATGAGGAGTACTTCTGTCTTTTCTTCATTAAGTTTGAGGTGGTTGGATGAGAGCCAATGTTGGACCTCTGTGAGTGTGCCATTTAGTCTGTGGATGTCTGCGATCAAAGTGGTTTATGTGAGAAGTTGGCCTGATATGCAGTGCTCACTATTCTAGTGATCACTATGTATCAGTCCAAACAACCCTTATTGATGATTGGTTGTAAGTCAACCTTATAGACCAGCTATCCTAGTAGCATGGATACGAGCAGTCTAAGGCTAAGACTCTAGAGGGCGTGTTAAGCCAGCTGTTTTACCATCACATTACCCCTTGAACACCAAGTGAAAGGACACCACACAAGTTGTTATGAAAATAAACAGATATTTATTTATAACAAGACTACCCTGAACTCTTTATGAGTCAGGGAGCTAAGCACACAACAAAACTCTTACGAAAATACTTTAAGTCGCACAATTTACACAAATGCCCTAGGGGCACGAAAAACCATATACACAGTAAGTGGAATGCGAACTTGCTAGCAGGTAAGTAGTACTTTTTTAGACTCAGAATCGCTAGGCCTACAATTCTAAACACTGGGATTAGATGCAGGAGGCCTGTGGACGTCGTGTGCAGAGTGGGAACTCTCACGCGTAAGGCGGGAAAAAGTCTATGGCGGCTAGCAGTTGCAAAGTTACTGTTCTCGGGCGAACCCGACTAGGTGGGTCGAAAACGGGAGTGGATCCGAACACTTAGGGTGTTGGACTATGCTGAAGCACCGGAGTACTTGGTTTACCTAGCCCAGGGGCTGCGGCTGCATAGGGTTGAAGTTGCGTCGGAAACCCACGTTGAAGAACCAGGAGCCTGAAGAAAGAGTTGCTGGCAGGCGGCCAGTGAAGAAAGTTCGGAGTGATCCAAATCATTTAATTAATACAATTAATACAATAGATATACAGTAAAAGCGGGCTCCACTCAAAGATGGCGACACCGCTCACATAAATCACGCCCTGCTCATGAGTCAACTGACCAGCTGTGAGTAATTTGAGCAATCAACTTCACATAAATAGCCGAGCGGGCGGCATACTCGCTAGAGTGCAGTTTGAACGAGGCAGAAACGAGGCGTCACACGCACAAAGGTAAGAACGAGAAAATCCTTAGGAAATGGGGATGTGAAATAGGGAAAGGAGTCCGTGTACAGGGAGTGTAACTGGCGCCTGTCAAACGGGAACAGCAGTTCAGTCGGAGCGAGTGCCCACACTAACAGCCTTCAAAGAGATGCAGTAGCACTATGTTAAAACTCATGCAGGCGCCCTCGGCGTCCGCCCTTTCATTTGTCGCTTTAGTCTAAGGGGAATGCAAAAAAAAGCGAGGAGGGCTTCATTAAAGCATATGTAATCAGCGTCTGTCTAACTAGCAGGGCTAACACATAACATTCTTTTATTACTGGCAAGCAGCCTAATATGCAGTGCATTAAGATGTAGAAAACTACGAGAAAATGCTAACAGGCGCTTTGTTCTTGAAAGCACATGTAACTAGCGTCTGTCAAACAAATAGGGCTAACGCATAACACCCTTTCACTTCTGGTAAGCAGCCTTGTATGCAGTGCATTAAGATATAGAAAACTACGAGAAAATGCAAACAGGCGCTTTGTTCCTTTCTTTGGTGCCCCAGAAAGGAGGGTGGATTTGGGGTAGAAATAGGAAACCCATTTTCTAAAATATCTCTTATAACCTTTGAATTCGATTGTAATCAGGTAGTAGGTTTACTACTCCTCTCGGGGAAATAATACCACCGCCTATAACCCACACTGAGTCTGAATAATTAAACAATGAATTTAACAATAGTGACCCTTTCACTCTACTAAATGTATGTTTTTTTTGATCCTACTAGAACATATCCAGTTTCAGCGAGGCCCCCTATATATGCCCGTTCAAAGCGAGTTTTAAAATCATTAAAGGTAAGAATAAGTGTTAAACGACCATATAAGAATGCCAATTATCTGTACCACAGAGACATAGAAACATATCATCTCTCTCTAATCAGATAAAAGAGTTTTTAAAACGGAAAAAATAAAGAAAAAGACAAGACCAAATTTGAGGATAAAAGTACATCACCAATAGAAGCCTGAAAGATAACACAAAGGTAATGAGCGAACATTAGATACCACCCTGGAGTGCAGAACAAATTTTAAACCCAGTTTCTGAATATCTGTTATATCTACCCTTAGGCCAAACACAGCCTGTGATCCGACAGCGACTGCCCTGGAACGACCTAACTGGCGCCCAGGACCCACCGATAAAGGAACGGTGTTCTATCCTTTCGCCTATATTTAGGTGAGGTAGTTGACATCAGCCAACATATATATAACTTGCACTCCTCACTCCGTGTTTTGGGAGTCTCCGCCTTTATAGTAATGATTTCCATATACGAATAGTATTTGAAGGGAATGAAATGTTGCATATGACGTCCAAGTATTTCAATGGTAATATCAATTGTACACTACTGGCATATTTATTAATTGTGGAGCTTCCTAATGTTAAGAGCAATTAGAAGATGGTACCTACATTAAGGAAAATTGAAGAGGCTCACACCATTGGTCATTTAGGTGGGCTAACATGAATATATCCTGAACTTTAGTATAATAAAGTAGATAAAAGTATGTAGAGAGTATGACTATGAATTCAGGGCCAAATAGACTCTGACATGATATTATTTCGCCCTATATACAGGGAAAGTGAAGTCTTTCTTGTACGGAAAACCCCTATCAAGAAGTCCTGAGGAAGGTGCCACATTACCAAGTGCAAAGCACCGAAACGCGTCGACGCATTTCTATGAGAGAATCCACCTTTAGCCTAAACGCACTGGATGCACATATATTATTGTCACATGTGTGTTATATTATAATATACAGGCCATTTTCTGTTAGTGGATCCAGGAATCAATTGTGGTAGAAACATCAAAGTGCCACTGTTTTAAAGGGGTCTTTTTTCTTTTCTTGTCCTTATATGTGTTGTCTATAATAACCAATGTGTGTGCTCATGATATGCAATGTAATGTGAATATACTTATATGCTTTACAGTTTTTTATCATTCAATGACATCTTGTTGATTAATTTTTACTTTGCAGGGAAAGGTTCCTTTGAAATTTTAAATGTGTACATTTTTATTGTAAATTGTCGTTTTATTTTTAATAAAAATCTAGACTGTTAACAAGTACTTTTCGTTGTGGGAATCATTATAAAGTTCTCTGTTCTTCTGACGGTGACCTACAGTAACCTGTTAACTGGGGACTATAGTGCAACCGTGCGAGCATAGACACGAGTAACGTATTGATACACCCCAGGGATTTCCCTTTGACTTTTTGTCCTTCGTGCCCTGTTCCCTGGCGACAGTGGGGTAACCTCTCTTGTGAAATCTGTTGAGTACGGCCTTGTGCTGGAGAGTCTAGGTTTTTCATGGTGACTATTTCAGTTTTTCCTATCTAAATAAAACCCAATAGTCTCTATCCAATCATAAAATGGATACACTAAAGACCTTTGGCTTTAGTGAAGAACAACTAAATAAAATATTAAGCTCTAATAGAGGCAATAGTAACATCACAATCATTCCCAATGGGGGTGAAAAATGGAATCAGCTTATCAACCTGAAAAAGAAAATCATCAGGACTGAGTTACATGCAGATTTTATGACTCAATATGTTAGGGCAGGTAAAATACCAATAGGGTTGCAAATTCGGAATGAACCCGGTCTGTTTGTGGATAATCCAAAATTTTTGGAAACATGGACCTTTATTTGCAACCGCTGTAGCAGAGACCTGATGCTACTTATTATTGAAACAGCACAGGCCACTGTCCTAATAGAAATAAAAGAAATGGAGGAATTAGAGAAAGCACTATTCGATAATAATGTAGTTGAGGATGTCAAAAAGAGACTAGAGGAAATAAATCAGGACATGAGAGGGTATTGCGAGTACTTAACCAACCGTAAAACTCAAAAATTAAGGAAAGATATCGCTAAATTTAGCCAAGAAGTAGTCTACCCCTTTTTACAAAAAGATTACTATACGGAAAGACCTGACAATTCAAGGAATGAAAATATTAAACCTAGATTCCAAACCAGATTCCAACCTAGAAGACCTAAACATGTACACTTCTCAGGTACATCCGAGAGTAGCCTAGAGGAGGAGGAACACGGCAGAGAAGAGGAGGAATATGCTGGACCAGATAGGGAATATGATACTCCTTTTTTAGACCAGCGCCCACAGAGGGGCCGTGGGAACTTCCGTGGCAGAGGGAGAGGCCAATATTCCAAGAGACCTGCTCAGAGAGAACAGGAGCAAGATTATCAACAGAACCCGGCCCCTCAGGAATACAAGCGGACCAGAAACAAAACATACTGGCGATAGAAAAAACACCCATCATTAATCTATCCCAGAGAACCCTTACCAACACAGAAAAACAGGTGTTAGGTATGGGTTTCAATTTTGTACCAACTGCAGGCATAAATAGGTTCCAATTAGAGAAAGACCTTAGAGCGTTCTTCCGGAAAATTAGATTACGCAGGTTCTTTGAAAACAGACCACCTAGAGAGACACCAACAGACTCAGGACTGCGAGCAAAATCCACATTCACTCCCAGCCTTGGTATGGTGGACAAAAACCTTGAGATCTTCGAATCCATGGTGAAACTGGAAATAGGCATCCTACTGGAGAAAAAACATTACCAGGAGCAAAATATTAACAAGGAGCAAAGGGATGCCATTAATTCCCTGTCCGCAGATTTGAGTATCACAATAAAACCCGCGGACAAGGGTGGAGGGGTTGTGGTATTTGACACCATTGACTACGAACGTAGAGTAGGGTACCTCCTAGCAAATGAGGAGCACTACAACAGGGTCCATCAGTCTAGACTGTACAAACTTAAAAAAGACGTTGAAACTTTGCTCCAAACCACCCTAGAGGAAGGCAGGATCACTGAAGACGAATGGAAATTTTTGAGCAACTCAAATCCAAAAACTCCCGCCATGTATGGACTACCAAAAGTCCACAAAAGCTTAACCGATCCACCTCTAAGACCAATAGTAGCCTCGATAGACTCGCTACTGGAACCATTAAGCCAGTATGCTGACAGATTTTTAAAACCTTTAGTTGAAAAACAGAAGTCCTATATCCGCGATACAGCAGACATGATATCAAAGATTGAAGGTACCAATTTTGACGAGGATAATGAATATATGGTGACTCTCGACGTAGAGTCACTCTACACAAATATACCTCAACAAGATACTATCACAGCAGTTAGCAGTCTTTTAGAAGAAACTGAGATCATAGGAGGGAATAAACAGTTTATCGTTGAATGCGTGTCAATGGTACTCCTTAACAACATTTTCCTCTTCAAGAAAGACCTGTATATTCAGAAGAAAGGGACCAGCATGGGCGCTACCTGTGCGCCGAGCCTGGCCTGCATATATGTCAGCTTGTTTGAAAACAAGCACATATACAATGAAGTGAGTCCTTTTTTTGAGAATATCAGAAACTGGGCTCGCTTCATTGATGACATATTTTTTATCTGGCTGGGAAACACAGAGTCACTAGATGACTTTCTGTCATGGCTGAATTTGGGAGACCCAAATCTCAGATTTACAGCAACATATAGTAAAACAAAGGTAAACTTTCTGGATATTAGCATCAAAAGTGAGGACAAACAACTCAAAGTAGAGCTTTACAAAAAGGAATCGGATCGTAATACCATCCTTCACTACCACAGCTATCACCCTAAGAGCCAAAAAGACTCGATACCATTCGGAGAATTTCTTCGCCTGAGAAGAAATTGTACAGATCTGGCAGACTTCCACAAACACGCCGGTGAGATGAAAAAGAAGTTTAGGGAACGAGGATATCCAAGGAAACTGATTGAGCACTCTCTCAAGAGGGCTCGCTATTATAACAGGGACAGCCTACTAACTAAAAAGGAGAAAAAGAATGTACTAGACAAAATAGTAATGGTCAGCCAACATTCCGCCATAACCAACCAAGTAAAGAATATAATCAACCATAATTGGAAAATTCTCAACAACGGACCAGACACTAATACCTTAGAACGTCCACTGTTTGCATATAGGAAAAACAAAAACCTGCGATCCAACCTGGTACACACATACAGGGATGACGTGGTAGAAAACCAGACAACACTCACGGGCAATAGAGCAGTGGGAAATAACAAATGCGGAAACTGCAGCATATGTGACCTTTGTGTAGTCACTAAAAAAGTAGTGCATAATGGTGTCACACATGACATCAACACACTAAATAATTGTCGAACAAAGAATGTGATATACATGATCCTATGCCCATGTGAAGAAGCTTACATTGGGGAAACAGGTAGGGAGGTACGAGTAAGGATTGGCGAACATAAATCGACGATCAAAAATAATAAGGAAAATGCCCCCCTGGTGACACATTGGAGAGAAAAAGGCCATAGTGAGAAAGACCTCAGGTGGGTCATCATAGAACGGATAAAGGAATTAACCAGGCTAGGTGATAGTACCACCAGACGTAAGCAGCAAGAACAGTGGTACATAATCAAGTTTAACACCATTAAAAGAGGCCTCAACTCGAGGGAAGAATGGGAAACCCTTATCTGACGTGGATGAGTATATCCCCTTTGTAAATGGTCTATGAATAATATGAAATTAGTTCTGATATGAGTAATCACATTTAAATACAGGAAGGAGGACAAACACATAATAATAAGAATAAATGTGGAGGGTACTCAGTCACATCATGTGCACAGTCAAACCTTTAGAACCCTTCGCAAACGAAATTAGGGGAAGTATGGTTATACTTTTTTCACCCCATAAAAAAATAGTCTATCTAATGTAGAATAACATCGCAAATGCCATCAGCATAAGATCGGACCAACAGCAATTATGAATGCCAAATGTAGGGAAGGATCTTAGTCCGCGGGCCATCAGTCAAAGAATAGTGTTATTGTCACTACTAAAACACCAGATCAGGAGCGAATATCATCAGTGGCTAATACCACTGCTTAACATAGGGAAAAATCCAATACTGCTAGCCCTAGTTTTAAGTTGGCTGTGAAAAATCAGGAATCTTTCGATTTACAACACCCCACACACTGATATAACATTAGGATTAATACCTACAATAGTGAACGCGGCATAACCCACTTAAGATAATGGAAACTAAATATGATAAAAACAGGGATCGGATAAAAGACAAAACATTCCATTTAAATAAAGACGGCCATTATTTGGTTAAATTAAATCAATATGTAGACCCACTGATCCATTTATCAAATGAATGTGGGGAAATCATTTAATTAATACAATAGATATACAGTAAAAGCGGGCTCCACTCAAAGATGGCGACACCGCTCACATAAATCACGCCCTGCTCATGAGTCAACTGACCAGCTGTGAGTAATTTGAGCAATCAACTTCACATAAATAGCCGAGCGGGCGGCATACTCGCTAGAGTGCAGTTTGAACGAGGCAGAAACGAGGCGTCACACGCACAAAGGTAAGAACGAGAAAATCCTTAGGAAATGGGGATGTGAAATAGGGAAAGGAGTCCGTGTACAGGGAGTGTAACTGGCGCCTGTCAAACGGGAACAGCAGTTCAGTCGGAGCGAGTGCCCACACTAACAGCCTTCAAAGAGATGCAGTAGCACTATGTTAAAACTCATGCAGGCGCCCTCGGCGTCCGCCCTTTCATTTGTCGCTTTAGTCTAAGGGGAATGCAAAAAAAAGCGAGGAGGGCTTCATTAAAGCATATGTAATCAGCGTCTGTCTAACTAGCAGGGCTAACACATAACATTCTTTTATTACTGGCAAGCAGCCTAATATGCAGTGCATTAAGATGTAGAAAACTACGAGAAAATGCTAACAGGCGCTTTGTTCTTGAAAGCACATGTAACTAGCGTCTGTCAAACAAATAGGGCTAACGCATAACACCCTTTCACTTCTGGTAAGCAGCCTTGTATGCAGTGCATTAAGATATAGAAAACTACGAGAAAATGCAAACAGGCGCTTTGTTCCTTTCTTTGGTGCCCCAGAAAGGAGGGTGGATTTGGGGTAGAAATAGGAAACCCATTTTCTAAAATATCTCTTATAACCTTTGAATTCGATTGTAATCAGGTAGTAGGTTTACTACTCCTCTCGGGGAAATAATACCACCGCCTATAACCCACACTGAGTCTGAATAATTAAACAATGAATTTAACAATAGTGACCCTTTCACTCTACTAAATGTATGTTTTTTTTGATCCTACTAGAACATATCCAGTTTCAGCGAGGCCCCCTATATATGCCCGTTCAAAGCGAGTTTTAAAATCATTAAAGGTAAGAATAAGTGTTAAACGACCATATAAGAATGCCAATTATCTGTACCACAGAGACATAGAAACATATCATCTCTCTCTAATCAGATAAAAGAGTTTTTAAAACGGAAAAAATAAAGAAAAAGACAAGACCAAATTTGAGGATAAAAGTACATCACCAATAGAAGCCTGAAAGATAACACAAAGGTAATGAGCGAACATTAGATACCACCCTGGAGTGCAGAACAAATTTTAAACCCAGTTTCTGAATATCTGTTATATCTACCCTTAGGCCAAACACAGCCTGTGATCCGACAGCGACTGCCCTGGAACGACCTAACTGGCGCCCAGGACCCACCGATAAAGGAACGGTGTTCTATCCTTTCGCCTATATTTAGGTGAGGTAGTTGACATCAGCCAACATATATATAACTTGCACTCCTCACTCCGTGTTTTGGGAGTCTCCGCCTTTATAGTAATGATTTCCATATACGAATAGTATTTGAAGGGAATGAAATGTTGCATATGACGTCCAAGTATTTCAATGGTAATATCAATTGTACACTACTGGCATATTTATTAATTGTGGAGCTTCCTAATGTTAAGAGCAATTAGAAGATGGTACCTACATTAAGGAAAATTGAAGAGGCTCACACCATTGGTCATTTAGGTGGGCTAACATGAATATATCCTGAACTTTAGTATAATAAAGTAGATAAAAGTATGTAGAGAGTATGACTATGAATTCAGGGCCAAATAGACTCTGACATGATATTATTTCGCCCTATATACAGGGAAAGTGAAGTCTTTCTTGTACGGAAAACCCCTATCAAGAAGTCCTGAGGAAGGTGCCACATTACCAAGTGCAAAGCACCGAAACGCGTCGACGCATTTCTATATGAGAGAATCCACCTTTAGCCTAAACGCACTGGATGCACATATATTATTGTCACATGTGTGTTATATTATAATATACAGGCCATTTTCTGTTAGTGGATCCAGGAATCAATTGTGGTAGAAACATCAAAGTGCCACTGTTTTAAAGGGGTCTTTTTTCTTTTCTTGTCCTTATATGTGTTGTCTATAATAACCAATGTGTGTGCTCATGATATGCAATGTAATGTGAATATACTTATATGCTTTACAGTTTTTTATCATTCAATGACATCTTGTTGATTAATTTTTACTTTTCAGGGAAAGGTTCCTTTGAAATTTTAAATGTGTACATTTTTATTGTAAATTGTCGTTTTATTTTTAATAAAAATCTAGACTGTTAACAAGTACTTTTCGTTGTGGGAATCATTATAAAGTTCTCTGTTCTTCTGACGGTGACCTACAGTAACCTGTTAACTGGGGACTATAGTGCAACCGTGCGAGCATAGACACGAGTAACGTATTGATACACCCCAGGGATTTCCCTTTGACTTTTTGTCAGGGAAGAAGAAACCTGTAAGCAGAGGGGACCAAGTTCTGAATCACTAGCCAGTGATTTGAGTGGGCACCAGGCTGGCACCGGACGAAGTCACCTCAGCCAGGTGAGTGGGCGCTGCTGGGCTCTGCAGTCTCTCGGACCAGGAGGCGTTGTCGGCGACCAGGATGGAGGTGCGAGCTGTCCCACGAAGGTTCTTGCTGTCGACGTCGCTGGACCCAGGATTGGGCAACAAGTCTTGGCAAATGCAAGGCCCACGCGGTGGACCTAAAATGGCGTCTTGAGGGGACCAGGAGGGTCCAGGGTGCTCCTCTTTTGGAGGGGAGCAAGGGCTAGTCTGGAGCAACCAGACCAGCAGTGTTTGTCGTCGTGGAGCGTCGTGAAGGGGTCACTAGCCAAACGGGCAAGCGACCTGGACAACGCGGTTGGCAGCAAAGAGCAGAAGGGCCCCACGCAGATCTCGTGGATGCAGGGGGGCTGAACTTCGGTGCTGGAGCTGCTCAGGGTCGGGGCTTCTCTTACCCCAAAGCACTCAGTCGAGGGTCACTCGGGAGTCGTGCTGGACAAGCGTCGTGCAGTTCTGAAGATGGCCGGTCCCTCGAGGTCTCGTCACACCCACGGATCACAGCTGGGCTGATGATGTAGGTTGAGGTCAGAGGTGCCAGGGAAGCCGGTTCTCGTCGTGCTGGAGCAGTCTTGATCCGAAGGAGAGACTGGCAACAAACCGCGATGCTTGGTTGGTGCCTGCTGCTGCAGGGTGACTACTCCTTAGTCGCAAGGGAGAAATCTTAGGAAGAAGTCTTGAGTTCCTTTCGTGGAAAGTAGTTTCAGGATTCAAAGATGATCTGATTTGGAAGGGGGCCAGGTCCTACCTTTATCCTGCAAAAAGGGGCTGGCACGCGACTAAGTCCTGCCCTATGGGTGGGACCAGGAGGGGGGTGGTTACACCCTTCTCCTTTGGCGGGCTTTCCCCAGGCCAGGGGCTGGAGTGCCCCTGGAACTGGTTTCAGCCGGCCTATGCACAGTGAGCACCGGGGTGCCACTTGCAGTCACCTTCCTCTAAAGCCCTGCCTACCTAGGATACACAAAATCCTGTCTGGGACGGTGCTGGCACCGCCCCTGGCAGGAAACCCTTTGTCCTTGCCTCCTGGGCTGGGAGGACTCCCAGCAGCAGGAGGGCAGACTTGTGTCTCGGTGGCAGCATCCATTTTGTGGAGCTAAGGCTCTGTCTGACTTTAACCGGGGTTACATACATGTCGTGTCCCTCTAGAAGGGTGGAATGCTAACCCCGTCGCCAGAATTGGCGAGGGGTTAGTATTCCAATTCGTATGACACCTTACTCGACATGTTTTGATAAAGCGATACCAGAGTTGGCATATAACCGCGAGGAATATAATGCACTTAAGAGTATATGGTATGTGATATCATGGAAACGGCTATGGGATGGATCCCGAAAGCCGCAGACAGGCTCAGCTCATGCCAGAGCACTATCTCACACGATTCCAAGCACTCTGCCTTCAGGATTGTTAAGGCCTGCCATAGGAGTGACTGATAGGAGATCTGTGTGTCCATTTTTAGGGTTAGATATAGGTATACTATATCTAAAGCAAAGGGTGATTACACCATCTTGCCCCAGCTGTCGTGCAGCCAGTTGTGTCAGATCTGGATGGCCAGCCTGGGGTGGCATAATACATGCTGCAGCCCCTGGTAGGCCCTGGTTACACCTATGCCCTGGGTACCTAAGGTACACTGTACAGGGACTGATAAGTTGACTCAGTATCCAATTAGATATGTACCTAGGGTACATGGAATCCATTTTACAGAGAGAGCAGTAGGCCTGGGGTCCTGAATAGCAGGGCCCCAGGTCAACTAAGTCAGAAAACCAGCAAAACACCAGGCAAAAAGTTGGGGGCAACCATAGTCAGGGATCTACCTTCCTACAGTTTCCAGGTAGAGTTGTGTGTCGTCCGCATAGAGGTGAAAGGGGATGTTGGAGTTCCTTAGAATTGTATTGAGGGGCTCCATGTAGATGTTGAAAAGTTGTGGAGAGAGTACTGACCCCTGTGGGACTCCTATAGTAATGGGGAGGGGGTCCGATTAGAAGCTTTTAATTTTGATTATTTGTGTGCGGTTGTTGAGAAAGGAGGCGAACCATTTGAGAACTGTCTTTTCCAAACCCGCTCTCTTCTGGAGGACATTGAGTAGTAGGGTATGATCCACTGTGTCAAACGCCGCCGAGAGGTCTATGAGGATGAGGATGAGGATGAGGATGAGGATGAGGATGAGGATGAGGATGAGGATGAGGATGAGGATGAGGATGAGGATGAGGATGAGGATGAGGATGAGGATGAGGATGAGGATGAGGATGAGGATGAGGATGAGGATGAGGATGAGGATGAGGATGAGGATGAGGATGAGGATGAGGATGAGGATGAGGATGAGGATGAGGATGAGGATGCTACATTGGTTGGAGTCGCGCGACATGTGTAGGTCATCCATCACATTGAGGATTGCGGTTTCTGTGCTGCAGCCCTTTCTGAACCCTGACTGGTGTGGGTCAAGAAGATTCAAGATCTCTAGGTGATGGGTTAGCTGAGACAGCACACACTTTTCCATTAATTTTCGATAAGAGCGGAAGGTTTGAAACTGGTCTGAAGTTGTTCATGATCTTAGGGTCGAGGCCGGGTTTTTTTTGGGAGTGGCGTGACTTGACCTAGTTTAAGGCAGTCAGTAATGGAGCCATCGCTCAGAGAGCTGTTGATGATCTTGGCCCAGATAGGGAGTAAACTTCAGGTCTTTGGTCAGTCTCGAGGGTAGCTGATCAAGGGAGTGTGACGAGGGATTACCGGTGGCAATCAGATCGCTTATCTCTTCAAATTTGGATGGGTCTGAAGGAAGACCAGCAAGTGGCTGCGGTTGTTGGTCTTGAGTGGGTATAAGCAGTGGGGAGCGACTGTGAGGGCGGAAGGCATGTCGCTGAAAGATCGGTCAATTGAGGCAATTTTTTCGTTGAAGAAGCTAGCAAAGTCATCGCACTGCGATTTGGACGCTGCTAAGCTGTCTGTCATAGGAATGGAGGTTTGGTTCCTGGTGATATTGAAAAGTTCTTTGGGGCGGTTTTTAGCCTGGTCTAGAGCAGAGCAGAAGAAGGATGATGATTTTTTATTATTGATATGATTAAGGTAGGTTTTGC
The DNA here is from genome assembly GCF_964261635.1 of Lissotriton helveticus. Lineage (NCBI taxonomy): Eukaryota > Metazoa > Chordata > Amphibia > Caudata > Salamandridae > Lissotriton > Lissotriton helveticus. The sequence goes on from NC_136068.1 coordinate 835,000,125, forward strand.
GAGCTGCCTTGAGTTGGTCCCGGTTGAGGGCAGTGGGGTTGTTCCTCCAGGATCTTTCCATGGCTCTTAGGAGTCTACGTTCATCGTTGATGTCAGTGGAGATCCAAGACCTGGAGGGGATGCTTCTGTTTTTTTTTAGTTTTCTAGGTGCCAGCTGATCCAGGACGCGCTCCAGGTTGGAATAATAGAGCGAGGTGAGTTCCGTGGTTGAGAGGAGCTCTGTCGAGTTCGGGAGGAGTGAGCTAAGAGCATCTTCTAGCTTGTCAGGGGGGACTTTCGATATGTTTCTGACCCACTTGGGGGAGGTTTGGGTGTTGGGGGGACATAGAGCTGAATGGTTGATATGAAAGAGGATGGCGTGATGGTCTGACCAGTCCACTGGGATGTGGTCAATTGAAATTGTCCTTTTGTCCGCAATGATTGCATCCAGGATCGCTCCTCTATGGTGGGTTTCTTCTGAGCAGTGTTGGATCATATCGTGGTCTTGTAGAAGGGAGGTGAGAGATTGGATGAGCGGGTTATTGGTTTCATTCCATCTTAGGTTGAGGTCGCCCAGATTTATTCTGAAGTCACTGTTCTGGGACCATCCCCTTCTGCCTGGTACGACTCCTGGTGGCCCCCTGCCCTGGGCACCGCACCCAAGCCAACGGACCATGCACGTAACCTGGGCTTCATCCTGGACTCCTCCCTCACGGTGACCAAGCAAGTCAACGCCGTCTCGTCTTCCTGCTTCAACACCCTGCGCATGCTACGAAAGATCTTCCGGTGGATCCCCACCGAAACCAGGAAGACGGTCACCCAGGCCCTCGTTGCCAGCCGTCTGGACTACCGGAACACCCTGTACGCTGGAACCACAGCCAAACTCCAGAAAAGACTCCAGCACATACAGAACGCTTCTGCACGACTCATCCTGGACATCCCCCGCCACAGCCACATCTCTGCACATCTGAAAGACCTGCACTGGCTCCCAGTCAGCAAGAGGATCACGTTCAGACTCCTCACCCACGAACACAAGGCTCTCCACGACATGGGCCCGAAATACCTCAACAGCCGCCTCACATTCTACACACCCACCCGCCAGCTCCGTTCCGCTAGCCTCGCCCTCGCTTCCGTCCCACGAATTCGCAGATCCACCGCCGGAAGAAGATCCTTCTCCTACCTGGCGGCCAAGACATGGCACTCCCTCCCCACCCACCTACGGCTGACCCTGGACCATCTCTCCTCCAGGAAACAACTCAAGACCTGGCTGTTCGAGCAGTAGCGACCCCCGCCCCCCTCCCAGCGCCTTAAGACCCTAGCGAGGGAGTAGCGCGCTTTACAAATTTGTTTGAATGATTGTTTGATTGAGAGGGGTTTGAGTGATCAGATCCGATAGCTGATCGCCAAATTCAATAGCGTTGCCTGGAGGGTGGTAAAGGAGAAGGCATTGAAGTGGGTTTTGGTAAGGCGAATTGATGTTGATCGAAAGGCATTCAAAGGAGTTATAAAGGAAGGAGGGGGATTCAGTGATGGAGAGGTCACTTTTGTGGATAATTGCTATTCCGCCTCCTTTGCGTATGGGCCTGTCTTTGTGGATAAGTGAGAAGCCGGGTGGCACCAGCGTGTCCAAGATGGGAAGGGATAAGGTGTTCAGCCAAGTTTCAGTGATGAAGGCTACATCTAGGTCGTGGGAGAGGATGGTTTCGGCTAATTCAGTTGCATGTTTGACGGCTGATCTGCAGCTGATAAGCATGCAGTTAATGGGGGGGGGGTCTGCCCTCGGGTTCGGTTTGACAGAATTCGCTCTGGGTAAGGATGCGAGAGGCTGGGGGTCTGGCGGCTTTTTGGTTGGGGCGGGTCTCTCCTCATTCCAGTGATGACTTGGATCGAAGAAAGGGGTGAAGGGTGCGGGGGTAGTGCTGGCTGGTTAGGAGGGGTTTGTAGGATGCGACGAGGGAGCTCACTTCCTGGGGGGGGGAGAGGGAGGGAGAAGTTCTTCTGGGACAATCAACTCGTGATTCAGTCCGGCGTTTAGTGAGAGGAGGCCGGGAGCCTGGGGGGGACAGGGACCTGATCGGGGGGAAGGAGTCATTCCTGATGGGAGGTTGCTGGAGGTGGGGAGGTGAGACGAGGGGGGGGGGGGAGTAGCTGGAGTTTCTCGAGGAAGGAAATGGTTTCTTTCAGTCCGAGGATCAGCGGGAGAGAAGAAGTAGGAGGGACCGGTTTCGGTTTAGAGAGGACTAGAGAGGGAGAGGGGTATTGAGGCGAGTTGCTGTTAGGAGGGATAATAGGGGAGGGAGGGACTGAATCGGGACTGGAGTTCGGATGGGCAAGGGCTAGAGAGGGAGAGGGGGTTTGTGGTGAGTTATTGATCGGGGGATAACAGGGGTGGGAGGATCAGGTTCGGGTTGAGGAAACGAGAGGGAGGAGGGTTGTGGCCCCTTTGGAAGAGGTGGTTATCTTCACTGAGTGGGATGGGGTAAGCTAGTGGATTGTGGGTTGGCGCAGGGGGCTCTGACTCGGAGTTGCCAGAGGGTCTGGGATCTTTACGGGTAGTAGATTGGGGACCTGGGGTGTTGTGTTTGGTGGAGTGGAGGGTTGGGAGATGGATGAGAAGGAGGGGGGGGCAGAGTTCTGGGAGGTTGGGTGGACGGGGAGGCGGCCGGGGGGGTGTAGGGAATTGGGGGCCAGGGCTGGGGGAGGCGAATGACTAGTGACATGAATAGGCATGGGGGGGGAGGGGGGGAAATCGATGAGGTGAAGGAATCCTGCTCTGCGGCTTAGGGGTTTGACTGGAGCCACTGGGGGGGGAGGTGTGTGGCTGGTGAGGGTAGTGAGCAGTAGCCGTCGTTAGAGTGGGGAAGAGGGAGTCGAAGAACTCTAGGTTTTCGTCTTTCGCCTGAATAAGAATGGTGCCATTCAGGAAAATGGTGATGGTGATGTCTCCGTAAAGAGACTGTTGGTTAAGGGGGGAGATAGTTAGTTTCCGGTTGTGTTCTGTGAGGGTGGTTTTTGAGACAGGGAGGAGTGAGTTAAAGATGGTAACCCATAAGTCAGGTCTTGAGGTGTGAAAAATGAAGTCCATTTTTCTTTGCCCTCTCGATGAGCAGTGGTAGGTGTCCCCAATAAGTGTTTCGGGATGTTGCCTAATTAGATTCTGTTTAAAGTGTTTTTTTGCTTTGAAGGAGAGTCTTTGTGGGAATGTTATGGTGTAGGTGTTCTGACCAAGAGGGGAAAGGTGTTTCTGTGACGGGCAGGACTGCGTGTCTGAACTCATGGCCGGAGGCATCCTGGAGCAATTAGGGGGAAGTGGGGTTGTTGATCTACTGGAGTGTCCGGGGTAGTTAGAGGTTGGAGGACTTAACTGCAAAATCCTGAGAGAGGAGCTTAGCCTGAGGCCACCATTGCACCTTAAGAGGGAGAGAAGTCCGCTATTGCGATAAGGCTCCTTATATTGAGGCGAGATTGGTAGATTGTGGAAGAAGCGACGAGAATAGTGATAGGGCCAGTTCTTTATTCAGGATGATGGGATGTCCGAGGTGGCAGCCATATTGTGGGCAGTCAGTCCTTGGGGGGGAGGAACGGGCAGGCTGGCGTGGGGGGCCGAGTAAGGTGCCCTTGTTGATTGGAGATTCCGCTTTTGCGTTAAGCTCCTTGCTTAAAGCGAGATAATTAAGTTGTGGCAGAGGAGAAGGGCAGCGCAGTAGGGGTCCAGAGGTGTGCTTCTTGTTCCGAAACTCCTTTCATCTGAAGTGAGCTTTCCGGGGGGGGGGGGGGGGCGCGGGTAAGGGGCCTGTGAATCAGATAGTGAGTCAAGTGGTCGCGGCGTAAGGCAGACGTAGCTGGGGCCCAGAAGATGAGCATCAAGCCAAAGACTTCAAATGTCTTTTGTTTTAACGTCGAGCCGCCATCTTGGAGGCAGGCAGGGGTCCAGAGGTGTGCTTCTTGGTCCGAAACTCCTTTAATCTGAAGTGATGTCCAAAGTGGCGGCCATATTGGTGCCAGGCAGCCCTTGGCAGGGGGGAAACGAACTGGAGCTTGCGTGGGGGGCGGGTATGGTGCCTGCAAAGCGGTTTATGTACCCTCTGGTCCTGGCGTCGGGCGGGCGCAGTCCTTAGGTCGTGTCAGCGGGGGCCCAAATGGTGAGATTCACAATCGGAATCTCTTTCAGAATGTTGGGATGTCCGATGTGGTGGCCATATTGGGTCCAGGCGTCCCTTCGGCAGGTGAGGGACGAGTAAGAGCTTTCCTGGGGGGCCGGGTAAAGTGCCTGTGAGTCAGATAAGGAGTCGAGTGGTCGCGGCGTCAGGCAGGCGCAGCTGGGGCCCAGAAGATGAGCTTCATGCCCAGAGTCTCCAATAGTCTTTTGTATTAACGTCGAGCCGCCATCTTGGAAGCAGGCATCGACCGGAGAGGGGACAACGGCCTCGTTTTATGCCGGGAGCCCGCGTTGGTCCGTTGACATTCCCTGCATTTCACCCCTCGCCATACACACTACGGTGCTCCTCGCAGCTCCCAATGTCAGCGTCAGCCCTTTCGCGCCGCAAACTAACTTATCCTCTTCCCCTCAGCCCCGGTAAGTGAATAATTGATTACCGGGGGGGTTTTGCAGAAGGGAAGCGGGGAAGAGCACCAGATCGGGAGCGGGTAGGGCGGGGGACTCCAGCGCGTGTCCCTTAAGCCTCTGGTCTCAATTCTGGACGGACGGCACACGGAGGCAGGCCGGTTCTGGGTTGGCTCGTCTACCAACGGAGATCGTCGAGCCTTCCATGCGAGGGGGCTTCGGTGGGGTTGCTCCGGTCAGGGATTATCACTAAAAGTGAACCTTTGACCGGAGCTCGTCCCAGTCACTCCCTTCTCGCGCCCATCTTGACATCTTGATCTTGAAAGGCTTTGAGAACTAGAACAATTGCCATGAGTTCTAAATGATTGATGTGAAGCAACCTTTGCTGTAGGCTCCCCCGCCCTTGCACTGTGTGTTGTTGAAGATGAGCTCCACAGCCAGAAAGGGATACGTCCACTTTTAACACTGTGGAATGGGGTCTATGAATGGCCGCCCTTTTGACAGGTTTTGTGTGTTCCACCACTGCAGAGAGAGAGGAGTTTGGCCGCTTACCAACACTAAATCAGTTAATAGACCCTGTGACTGGTTCCACTGAGTAACTAAACACTCTTGAAGCAGACGCATGTGTAACCTGGCGTGGGAAACGATCATGACGAAAGATGCAATCATTCCCAGCAGTTGCATAAGCACTTGAGCCAGAAGTGACCGAGTGGGTTGAAATTTGGGAACAAGCTCCAGAATGTTTGCGAAATCTGACTGCAGTGGGATACGCTAGAGCCTTTTGAGTATCTAGAGTGGCTCCTAGGTAATCCTGAACTTTGTTTGGCTGAAGATGTGATTTTAACACATTGACTGAGAACCCTAGCTGTTGAAGCAGCTGAATGGTTACTTAAGTGTGGATGCGACAATGCTGATGTGTACTGGCCTTGATGAGCCAGTCGTCCAGATAAGGAAAGACATGTATACTTTGTCTTCTGAGATGCGCAGCTACTACCGCCAGACATTTTGTGAACACTCTGGAGGCTGTGGTGATTCCGAATGGGAGAACCTTATATTGGTAGTGATGACCTGCTACCACAAACCTGAGAAATCTGCGGTGAGCCGGATGGATTGGGATCTGAAAGTAGGCAACCTTTAAATCTAGTAGCAAAAGAGACAGTATTTGTTGCAGTGTTACTATGTGGAAGTGGTCTGACTGTATGTAAAGGTTGAGTTCTCAAATCCAATATGGGTCTGAGAGCGCGGTCCTTTTTTCGAATTAGAAAGCAAAAGGAGTACACGCCCGACCCTTGATGTTGAGGTGGTAAGAGCTCTATGGCTTGTTTTAGTAGCAGGGATTGTCCTTCCTGTTTTGAGAAGGTCTAGGTGAATCGGTGAAAGTCTGTGCGACTTTGGGGAAATGTATGGAGGAGTGTTGATGAACTCCAGGCAGCAAACAGAATGGATAATTAGGACAATCCATTTGTCTGTTGTTAATGACTGCCACTTTGGTAAAAATTCTGACAGCTGTCACCCTACAGGTGTTAAGTGGTATGGGGAACTATGGGCAAGTCACTGTTTTGTATTGGATGGAGAGGTACGTGTATTGGAACCTCTACCTCTGCCGTTGTTTCCTCTTTAATTGCCTCGAAAAAAAACCTTGGAACCTGAGGGTTGATTATTGCCCTTATAGGTGGACGCAGTGTCTGAGGAAGAAGCTTTAGATCCTGCTGGATAAAAGGAGCGACGAAAGGAGTGAAGTGTTAACCACCGGCCCAAAAAGGTGTTCCTTATCAAAAGGTGTGTTTAATATTTAGTTCTGAAACTCCGGTTTAAACCCCAATATGCGCATCCAGGCAGGTCTTCTTAAAAGAACACTGGTGTTTACTGCTCTGGCCGATGTATCAGCAGCATCTAGGGAACATCCAATTTGATTATTAGAAATGATGCACTTTGGATCGGTGTTCTTGAGGAAGAAACTGGATGAGTTGTTCCATTTCATGCCAGTGTGAGCTGTCATAGCGTGCCAGCAACGCCTGTGTATTGGAAATACGCCAGAAGTTAGCAGCGTTGGAGGCTATCATTTTCCCTGATCAAGGAGCTTAGACTCTTTATATGGTGGTGGTGCATTGGCAATAGTCTGGGAGTTTGCCCTTTTGCGTGCATTAGAAACTACTAGTGAATCTAATGGTAGTTGACCTTTTATGTAGACTGGATCTAATGGGGTAGGGTTGTATTTTTTACCTACCCTCGGAGAAAGGATACGTGCTCTAACAGGATCCTTAAAAATGTTGTGTACATGTCTGGTCATGCCTTTTAACATGGGCAACATGTGTTGGTAGACTTTTGTGTGTTGTGTAGTGTCTCGTAAAGCAAGTCCTCTTCAAGGGATTCTCTATGTAGAGGGACTCTACATAGTAAGTAGCAGCTATATTTAACAAATCGACAAATCCTACGCGGTCATCTGGTGGAGAGGGCCTGGTAGGATATATATCAGTGACATTGTCAATGGGAGAATCAGTATTATAGTCATCCCACAAGTCTCCAGGCTGTTTATCATCATGATTATCCCCATTCCCATCCCACTCACCCTCACCCTGCTTGTCAGGTGTGTGTGGTGGTGGTGAGTGCTCAGTGGAAGTTGGCACAGGTATAGTCTGGGGGAGAGAAGGTGAAGGAAGAGGAGGAGGGGAAGGATTTCTCCCGACTGTTCTCTTCTTCAATGGTATGTGGTATTCCTCTTCTGTAGTAGCACCTCTTTTTAAAGTCACTTTAGTGGTGATATGTCCAGTCATTGGGAGTATAACCAGAATTTTTTGTTTCAGTTCCGGTTTGTCGAGTGGATCCCCGAAAACATGTTTTTTTTTGTTACTTCGGCTTCTCTGTGTGTTTTGGCTCCGAATGTTTCGGTGCTGATGATTTCTTGGCTGGAGTTTTCGGATCCGAAGTTTGTTTCGGTGCTGACGGAGGATGTTCGGTGCCAGACCTTTTCTTCTGCTCCGAAGTCTTTTGCTCGGTGCCCGATTTGGCATGGGGCTTTTCGGAGCCGGAAGGCTTTTTACTATGCTTCGGTGCCAAGCCTGAAGGAGGAGCTTCAGAAGATTGTTCTTGACGCCCACCGTAGCCCAAGGGCGGTGGTTGGTCCGGAGCCTTTTTCTTCAATGGAAGTGGAAGGTGGGGCGAGGTAGGGACTGTACTCACAGTACGTTGTCCATGCGGGATGTCTTCATCCTCATTGGAGCGGTCTTCGGAAACAAATAGGTCTTCCTGTTCCTCATCGGCTACGATGGGCTCGCCGCCTTCCTCCTTGTCCGATTAGGTCAGGAACGGAACCTCTTTGTTGTCTCTGCATGTCACATCGTCGGGCCAGACGATTGCGAAGAGTCTTTTTGGAGCGAAAGCTCGGCACGCATCGCAGTGGTCTTCTCTGTGGTCGGGTGACAAACACAAATGGCATAACTCGTGTTAGTCGGTGCGCGGGTATTTCGCGAGGCACCAAGGACAGAACTTGAAAGGAGTTCGTTCCATCGACTGTGAGTCGAACCAGGGGCTAGGCCCAACGGCCTACCACAAGCTCTCCAATCGAAATTTTCGTTAGTAATCACGATACGCGAAGAAAGGGAAACAAACAAAACAATATCGTCTAGTGTGAATGTGATACGTGCCGAGAAGGACCGAAGGATCGACTCCCAACTGGAGTACAGCGAGTTACATCCGAACCCGATGGCGGAAAAAAACAATCTGAAGATGGAGTCGATGACCATGCGCGCTATCACCTAAGGGAGTCCCCTACTTCGTGACTAGGGAAAACTTCCGGAACCAACATTAGATGGCAGTCTTATGCAAAGCATGGAATCTACAGCTCACATGCCTCGAACAGTAGTTTTCTCTGGCAGATAATATCCATATGAGTATTCTCGGATTAGTCTATCATGGCCACGCAACAGCAAAAAATCTTTCAAGGACTGGTTCGAGAATTTAAACTTAAACTTTTGGGATTGCAAGCCTTGCTAGTGCAGCAATCTACGTTAAAGTCCCTCACCAATGGTCAATTTTACCTTGAAACATGGAGATATTTCAGGAATCTGACGGAGACATTTATTTGCAACAACAGGGTTTGACTCCTGAGATTTTAGAAGGGAAAATGTGACCACGTAAAAAATTCTGTTAAAACCAAAGAAGAGCACTGGAGCCATGTCAGTAAGAAGAAAAAACAGGAACAGAGGCAAGCATGCCAGATGGTGGCCCCATACAAGGAGACCAGTGCTGTCGCTTCCTGGCATGGAAGAAGTGTGACTTGTGTGGTGCCACATGGAGGCACTGGACAGCCTAAGCCAGTGAAAAAACCTTTCAGAACCAATGTAGCACCTTGGGATAGTGATAAGGCAATGAATCTCTGGAGTAGCCAAAAGAATGAAAATGCTACTTACCAGTATGCATCTGTTCTTGGCATGTAGGGCTGCTGACATTCATATCTTAGCATAGATCGCCGCCTGGTGTTGGGTCCAGATGATTGCACCTTGTTGTCTTGGAAGAGTCTTCGAAGTATCACAAGATAGGTGACTCCTCCCTTGGACTACAGTGCGCATGGGCATCCACTCCATCCTTAGATTGTTTTTTGCCATTGTGGCAAAGATGGAGTATAGAAAAGTAGAAGATGGCCATGCAAAGAAAATCCTGCAGCTGCGACAAGCCCCGGGGAGGAGGGTGGGCGATATGAATGTCAGCAGCCCTACATGCCAAGAACAGATGCATACTGGTAAGTAGCATTTTCCATTCAAGACATGTGGGCTGCTGAATTCATATCTTAGCATAGACTGTATAGCAGTATCTCCTCTAGCGGTGGAGGCCTGCCCCAGCTGCAGCAGTTTGAAAAAGAGTTTTGAGGACAGCTTGGCCTACAGCAGCTTGCTGCTTTGATTGCACATCTACACAATAGTGTTTAGTGAAAGTGTGTATGGTAGACCATGTAGCTGCTCTACAGATGTCTTCTAGTGGAATGTTTCCTAGGAAAGCCATGGATGCCCCCATTTGGGGCGTAGAGTGTGCTCTTGGGGGAACTGTTAGAGAGCGTTTACCTTTGTGGTAGCATATTTGAATGCATTTAACTATCCATCTGGCTATTCCTGATTTTGAGATGGGGTTACCCTTATGTTGCGGTGAAAAAGCGACGAACAGGTGCTTTGTTTTCCTGAATGGTTTAGTTCTGTCAATATAATATAATAGAGCTCTTCTTACATCTAGTGTATGTAAGGCTCTCAGCTACTGACTGCGGGTTTTGGAAGAAAACGAGCAGTTCTATGGACTGATTGATATGGAAAGTGGATATGACCTTTGGCATGAACTTGGGGTTAGTACGTAGTACTACTTTATTGGCATGTATTTGCATGAAAGGTTCCTGAATTGTTAGAGCCTGTAACTCACTTACTCGTCTGAGTGAAGTGATGGCAATTAAAAATGCCACCTTCCACGTTAGAAATTGCAATTCACATGAGTGGAGTGGTTCAGAAGTCTGGTAATGAATATGCTACTTACCAGTATGCATCTGTTCTTGGCATGTAGGGCTGCGGACATTCATATCTATAGCATAGATCGCCGCCTAGTGTTGGGTCCGGATGATTGCACATTGTTGTCCTGGAAGAGTCTTCGAAGTATCACGAGATAGTTGGCTCCTCCCCTGGACTACAGTGCGCATGGGCATCGACTCCATCCCCAGATTGTTTTTAGCCATTGTGGCAAAGATGGAGTGTAATAGTGTAAGCGATGGCCATGCTAAGAGTAAGTGTTAAAAAGTCTGCAGCCGCTACAGGCGCCGGGGAGGAGGGCGGGCGATATGAATGTCAGCAGCCCTACATGCCAAGAACAGATGCATACTGGTAAGTAGCATATTCAGTTCGAGGCATGTGGGCTTCTGAATTCATATCTATAGCATAGAATACATAGCAGTCCCTCCATTAACGGCGGCCGCCTGTGCCAGCTGCAGAAGTCTGAAAAAGCGTTTTAAGAACAGCCTGCCCTACAGCTGCTTGGAGTGCACATCTACACAGTAATGTTTAGTAAATGTGTGTGGTGTAGACCACGTGGCTGCTCTACAAATATCTTCCAAAGGGATATTACCAAGGAAAGCCATAGAGGCCCCCAAATTTCGGGTGGAGTGGGCTCTTGGAGGGACCATTAAAGTGCGCTTAGCCTTGTGATAGCAAATCTGAATGCACTTAACGATCCACCTGGCTATACCTGCTTTGGAAATGGGGTTGCCTTTGTGCTGGGCTGAGAAGGCAACAAAGAGTTGTTGTGTTTTCCTAAAGTCTTTGGTCCTATCGATGTAGTACATCAAGGCTCGTTTGACATCAAGAGTGTGGAGCATTCTTTCGGCAACTGTTTCTGGGTTTTGAAAGAATGCGGGCAGTTCAATGGTCTGATTGACATGGAACTGCGAAACCACTTTAGGAAGAAATTTAGGGTTAGTGCGCAGCACCACCCTGTTGGAGTGAATTTGAATGAATGGCTCTTGTACAGTGAGCGCCTGTAGCTCACTAACACGTCGCAGAGACGTAATGGCAATGAGAAAAGCCACTTTCCATGTCAAGAACTGAATCTCACATGAATGTAGAGGCTCAAAAGGTGGGCCCATCAACCTGGTGAGGACCACATTGAGGTTCCATACAGGAGCCGGCGGGGTCCTGGGAGGGATGACCCGCTTCAGGCCTTCTAGGAAGGCTTTAATGGCAGGCACTCTGAAGACGGAGAGATGCTGCCTGTTCTGGAGATAAGCCGCTATGGCAGATAAGTGTATCCTGATGGAAGCGTATGCTAGATTGCATTTGTAAAGATGTAACAAATAGCAGATGATGTTGGGAGTGGATGCATCTAGCGGGTTGATGTTGTGTATAGCACAGTAAATGACAAACCGCTTCCATTTTGCTGCATAGCAGGCTCTGGTGGTGGGCTTTCTTGCCTCCCGTATGATATCCATGCATTCAGGAGGCAAGTCAAGGTAGCCAAACTCTAAGACTTCAGGAGCCAGATCGCCAGGTTGAGCTGTTGCGGATCTGGATGCTGAATGTCGCCATGGCTCTGCGTCAAAAGCTTGGGCGTGAGGTGTAGCCTTTGATGCGGTACCACGGAGATTTCCAGAAACGTGGTGTACCATGGCTGGCGTGCCCACGTTGGAGCAACCAGGAGGAGAGTCATCGAGTGTTGCTTTAGCTTTCTTGCCACCAGCGGTATGAGAGGTGCTGGGGGAAAAGCGTACGCAAATCTGCCTGACCAGTTCATCCATATCGCATTGCCTTGCGACTGTGGGTGAGGGAACCTTGCGGCAAAGCTTTGGCATTTTGCGTTTTCCCTTGTGGCGAACAGGTCTATCTGTGGATGACCCCACTTCTGGAAGTACGGGCGGAGTACTGATGGATGTATCTCCCACTTGTGCATCTGGTGGCTGTACCTGCTGAGCAGGTCCGCCATCTGATTGTCCGTGCCTGGGAGGTGTTCCGCCATGAGGAAGATGTTCCTTTGAATGGCCCACTTCCACATGCTCTGAGCCAGATGAGACAACTGTGGAGAGTGCGTACCTCCTTGCTTCTGGATGTAGTACATGGCCGTCATGTTGTCCGTCCGGATCAACACGACCTTGTTGCACAGATGTACTTTGAATGCTTTTAGTGCCATGAAGATTGCCATCAGTTCTAGGTAGTTGATGTGCATCTTCTTTTGCTGTATTGTCCATAGTCGCTGCACTGTGTAGTGGAGGACATGAGCTCCCCATCCCTGGAGAGACGCGTCCGCCGTCAGGATGATCTGTGGGACAGGCTCTTGGAACGGTCGGCCCTTGCAAAGGTTGTGTGGATTCCACCAATGCAGAGAGTTGTATGCCCGACCGGTGACCAACACTAGGTCTTTCAACTGTCCCTGAGCCTGATTCCACTGATGCGCTAAGCATTCCTGGAGCGGACGCATATGTAACCTCGCATGCGGGACTATGAAAATGCAGGAGGCCATCATGCCTATCAACTGCATGAACACTCTCGCAGGAAGCGAGTGTTGCGGTTGGAACTGTTGGATTAGCGACTGGATGTTGTTGATCCGCGCTGAAGTTGGCTGAGCCGTGGCCGCCAGAGTATTGATTGTTGCACCTAGATATTGCCGCACATGGGCTGGCTGAAGGTGCGACTTAGGATAGTTCAGGGAGAACCCCAGACTGTGAAGAAGGTGAATGGTGTGGGACATGTCGGCGGCGCACTGCTGGGCCGACTTTGCCTGAACCAGCCAGTCGTCGAGATAAGGGTAGACATGGATGTGTTGTCTCCTGAGGTGCGCCGCCACTGTCGCTAGACATTTGGTGAACACTCTGGGGGCCGTGGTCACTCCGAAAGGAAGGACCTTGAATTGATAATGCCGATTTTGAATGGTGAATCTGAGGTATTTTTTGCGTGATGGATGGAGTGGAATGTGGAAGTAAGCATCCTTGAGGTCCAAGATTGCGAGGAAGTCTCCCTGATTGAGGAGCGGAAGAACCTGCTGCAGCGTTAGCATGTGGAAGTGTTCTGAGAGAATGTACTGGTTTAGGGGCCTGAGGTCCAGAATAGGCCTGAGGGACCCGTCCTCCTTTGGGATTAAGAAGTACAGGGAGTACACCCCTGTGCCTTCCTCCTCCACTGGCACGAGCTCTATAGCGCCCTTTTGCAGCATGACGAGAACCTCCTGCTGCAATAAGTGCAAATGCTCTGTGGACATAGGACGGTGTTTTGTTGGTATGTTGGGTGGAGTGGATGTGAGCTCCAAGCAATAACCGTACTGGATAAGTTTCCTGACCCACCTGTCTGTGGTGATGGTTTTCCAGACTGGCAGGAACTGCTGGAGTCTCCCCCCGACAGGTGTGGAATGGTCGGGGGTAGTGACAGGGCGTCACTGTTTGTTGGAGGCGGAGGAACGGGAGTTGTTGTTGCCCTTGCCTCTGCCCTTGGCGTTGTTGCCCCGATAACCTCCTCTATTTTGTTTGGGGTAAGAGGATTGCGCCCCACCTTTATTGAATTGTGTTTGCTGGGACATTTGGCCTCTGGAAACACCCCTATTGCCTGAGCGACGAAAAGTGCTCCCCCGAAACTGTTGGGATTGGAGAGCTCCCATGGACTTGGCAGTCTCTGTATCCTTTTTTATTTTTTCCAAGGTGGTATCCACCTCAGGACCAAATAATCTGTCAGGGTTAACTGGCTGGTTGAGGATGGTAGTTTGGATCTCAGGCTTAAATCCAGAGATTCTGAGCCATGCTTGTCGTCTTAACATCACACTGGTGTTAATTGCCCTGGCTGCAGTATCGGCAACGTCCAGTGCACACTTAATTGAAGCGTTGGAGATGAGCTTCCCTTCCTGGATAAGCATCTCCGCAGCCTCCTTATATTGGTCTGGGAGATGTTGCAACAGGGTCTCTAGTGTGTCGTAGTGTGCCCTGTCGTAGCGTGCCAAGAGCGCCTGCGTGTTAGAGATACGCCATATATTGGCCGCCTGAGCTGCTACTCTCTTTCCCGATGCTTCTAGCACTTTGGACTCTTTGTCCGGGGGAGGAGCTTCACCAGTGGTTTGCGAATTCGCCCTCTTGCGGGCATTAGAAACGACCAGGGAGTCCAATGGCAACTGGCCCTTGATGTAGGTGGGATCGCCAGTTGCCGGCCGGTATTTTTTTTCAATTCTAGGGTTGACCACCCTTGCCCGTGTGGGCTCTTTGAAAATGTCCGCAGCATGTTTGAGGACCCCTTTCAGCATTGGGAGGGTTTTCACAGTCTTTTCAGCTGTTGAAAAAGTGTCAAAGAGGAAGTCCACCTCCACAGGGTCAGCATAGAGTTCAACGTCGTGGTTCTTAGCCGCCCTTTCAATCAAGGCATTGAATGCCGCAGAATCCTCAGTGGGAGACGTTTTGATATTGTATATCTGAGGGTCGAGGGCGGGTTGCTGATCCCCCAGGTCCCCTGTGTCCACCCATGCGTCCTGTTGTGCATCAGGATCTGTGTGGGCCGGGAAGCTGTATTCCTCATCTTGATCCCCAGCATCCTCGGCATCGGAATAAGTTGGCGAGGGCGTGGCAACTCTTTGAGTCCGAGGAGTCAGTGGTTCGACCAAGACCGGTGAATCAGAAGCAGGCCTTTTGCGCTTCAAAGGAATGGTATACGACTCCAAAGGCGTCGTCGCCGTAATTTTCCGCTTGTAAAGCGTAAGCTTCCCAGTGTCGGCATCGATGAAACGTTCCGACTGTTCCTCCAGTAATGGTGGTCGATGCGTCAAGCCCCCAGCCGGGAGAGTAGGCGTCGACCCCACAGCACTGTGCGTTTTCGCTTCGGGCACCGCCCGTGGTGCGAAGGCCTTCGGTGCCACCTTCGGCGGCAACGTGAAGAGGAGTGGCGTAGATGACTTGGAGGTGGGGACCGACTGCTTCGGTGCAGAAGGCGTTTTGGGGTCTTCTGCCGAAGCCTTGTCCCTGATACGCTTGAGGGAGTCCGAGACCTGCTTCGTGAAGGAAGCGGACGGCTTCGCCGATACGACAGACGACCTCGGTCCAGCTACGTGGGAAGACTCGATCGTCGAGGACTTTGGCTGGTCGGTCCGAGAATTGACCGTGTTGGTGTCCTGGGCAACCGCTTTAGGGGCACCAACCTTTGGCTCGATGCCCTTGCTGGTCTTCGGCTCGATGCCCTTTGCGGCCCTCGGTGACGCGCCCTTGCTTGGCTCCGGCTCGACGCCCGATCCGGACTTCGGCTCGACGCCCTTGCTTGACGGAGTCTGGACGGCCTTTTTGGGCTTCGGCTCGACGCCTTTAGTTTGCTTCGGCTGGACGGATTTCACCGACTTTGCCGGGTCGACAGGCTTCTTCGGCTTGGGCTGTCCCGACACCTCGGAGGACGAGGGTGTCGACGGTGGATCAGAAGGTTTCGGTTTAGATTGTGCCTGAACCACTTTAGGTTGTGCGGACACCGAAGGTTTCACTTTCGGTTTCGGTTTCTGTAATGGCGGCTCCGTCGAAGTGTCCGTAGCCGGGCCGGGAGGCGGGGCCGTGGATTTTGGTAGAGGGTCTTGGGTAAGGCCGATAGGCGATCCCTCGACCTGAGCCTGTGTAAGTGTTCGAACGGGGCATAGCTCGTCCTCTGACCCATCTTCCATGGCCCCATAGGCCTCATCGTCATCTCCTACCTCGTCGACGACTTCTTGTACGGGTAGGCCTTCGACATCCACTTGATAGTCGTAGTCGACTTCCTCCGCTGGAGGTGAAATCTGCAGCTGAACGTCGTGTTCGTCTGCTTCCTCGCTGTCGAAGATGTCCACTGGTGCTGGGGCCGACTGCCGGGCCTCCATGCGCGCCACCCGCCGAAGCTGAATCGTTTTCTTTGAACGAAACCTGGAACAAGCCATACAGTTGGCTTCATCGTGGTCTGGCGACAGGCACTTGTTGCACACCGGGTGGACGTCGATGTGTGGGTACTTCGATCCGCACACGGGACACTTCTTGAACGGGCTCCGTTCCATATCGCGTTGTCGAGGGTCTTGCTGCGTCGACTGGGCCTCGAGCTCCAAAGAGTCACGCGACTCCCTGGATGTTGAACTCGGAAGGCGAGTCCGAAAAGAACCGGGCACCGAACGCAAACAATACCGACGATATTAGAGACAAAAAGGCCTTTTGGCCTCGAGAATATTGTCGATTCCGAACTGAGAGAACGAAAGTACATCCAAACCCAATGGCGGAAAAAACAATCTGGGGATCAATCAATCATGCCATTTGTATAGCGCACTACTCTCCCGGGAGGGTCTCAAGGCGCTTGGGGGGAGGGGTATGCTACTGCTCGAACAGCCAGGTCTTGAGTTGTTTCCTGAAGGCGAGATGGTCCTGGGTCAGCCGAAGGTGGATGGGGAGGGAGTTCCAAGTCTTGGCAGCCAGGTAAGAGAAGGATCTTCCTCCGGCGGTGGCTCTTCGGATGCGTGGTACGGCTGCGAGGGCGAGGCTGGTGGACCGTAGCTGGCGGGTGGGCGTGTAGAAGGTCAGGCGGTCGTTGAGGTACTTGGGGCCCAGGTCGTGGAGAGACTTGTGTGCGTGGGTGAGGAGCCGGAACGTGATCCTCTTGTCGACGGGGAGCCAGTGCAGGTTCCTCAGGGGGCTGGAGATGTGGCTGCGTCGGGGGACATCCAGGATGGGTCGGGCGGAGGCGTTCTGGATGCGCTGGAGTCCTTTCTGTATCTTGGCTGTGGTTCCGGCGTAGAGGGCGTTTCCGTAGTCCAGTCGGCTGGTGACGAGTGCCTGGGTGACAGTCTTCCTGGTCTCGGTCGGGATCCAGCGGAAGATCTTGCGAAGCATACGCAGGGTGTTGAAGCACGATGAGGAGACGGCGTTGACTTGTCTGGTCATCGAGAGGGAGGGGTCCAGGATGAAGCCCAGGTTGCGTGCGTGGTTGGTTGGCTTGGGTGCGGTGCCCAGGGCTGGGGGCCACCAGGAGTCGTCCCAGGCGGAGGGCGAAGATCCCAGGATGAGGACTTCCGTCTTGTCCGAGTTCAGTTTCAGGCAGCAGATGGAGTCGATGCCCATGCGCACTGTAGTCCAGGGGAGGAGCAACCTATCTCGTGATACTTCGAAGACTCTTCCAGGACAACAATGTGCAATCATCCGGACCCAACACTAGGCGGCAATCTATGCTATAGATATGAATTCAGCAGCCCACATGCCTCGAACGTACTATATTTAAGTTCCAGACTGGTGAAGGTGGATGTTTTGGCGGGATTATCCTTTTAAGCCCTTCCATGAAAGCTTTGATTGGTGGAACTCTGAACAGAGACAGGTGTTGTCTGTTCTGGAGGTATGCTGCTATAGCTGCAAGATGTAGTCTTAAAGAAGAGTATGCTAAATTGCATCTTTGTAGATGCAACAGGTAACAAATAATGTTTGTATAGAAGCGTCTAATGGATTGATTTTGTTATTATTGCAATAAATTACAAATCTTTTCCATTTGGCTGCATAGCACGCTCTAGTAGTTGGTCGTCTTGCCTCTTTAATAATGTTCATACAATCAGGAGGCAAGTTGAGATATCCAACTTCTAAGACTTCAGGAGTCAGATCGCTAGGTTCAGTTGATTGGGATCTGGGTGCCTTATTTCTCCATGGTTCTGAGTTAGAAGATGTGGCGACAGACGCAGTCTTTGATGTGGAACCACGGGGAGTTCTAGGAATGTTGTGTACCATGGTTGTCTCGCCCATGTTGGAGCAACCAGGATCATTGTCAGTGACTGCTGACGTAGTTTGCGTGCCACTAGCAGAATCAGTGGGGCTGGTGGAAAAGCATACGCAAATCTGCCTGACCAGTTCATCCATATCGCATTGCCCTGTGACAACTGATGCGGGAACCTGGCAGCAAAGTACTGGCATTTTGAGTTTGTTTGTGGCAACCAGATCTATATCTGGATGCCCCCATTTTTGAAAGAATGGTTGGAGAGCTTGAGGGTGAATCTCCCATTCGTGTATCTGTTGACTGTGTCTGCTTAGCAGGTCCGCTATTTGATTGTCTTTCCCTGGCAGGTGTTCTGCTAGGAGAAAAATGTTCTTTGGAATTGCCCACCTCCATATGCTCTGCGCTAGGTGAGAAAGCTGTAGAGAGTGAGTCCCTCCCTGTTTCTGGATGTAATACATGGCTGTCATGTTGTCCGTCCGGATCAACACAGCTTTGTTGTATACGTATTTTTGGAATGCTTTTAGTGCCAGAAATACTGCTAGCAACTCTAGGTGGTTGATATGCAGTGTCTTTTGCTTGACTGTCCAGAGTCCCTGGACTGTGTATTGATGTAGGTGGGCTCCCCAACCTGTCAGTGATGCGTCCGCTGTTAGTACTACTTGTGGAACCGGCTCTTGGAACAGTCGCCACTTGGAAAGGTGTTGTGGGTTCCACCACTGCAGAGAGTTGTAAGCGCGACTGTCTACCAACACTAGGTCTTTTAGTTGTCCTTGAGCTTGGTTCCACTGCCGTGCTAGGCATTCTTGTAATGGACGCATTTGAAGTCTGGCATGAGGGACAATGAATATGCAGGAGGCCATCATGCCTATGAGTTGCATGAACACTCTAGCTGGTAAGGAGTGTTGTGGCTGAAACTTCTGAATTAGAGTCTGCATGTTGGCTATCCTGACTGGATTTGGATATGCCTTTGCTACTGATGTATCTATGGTAGCTCCCAGATATTGTTGTATGTGGGAGGGTTGTAGATGAAATTTTGGGTAATTCATGGAAAAACCCAGACTGTGCAGCAGCTGGAGTGTTTGAGACGTATGGCTTGCACATTGGGCGTACGATTTGGCTTTTATGAGCCAATCGTCGATGATTGGAAACACATGGATGTGTTGCCTTCTGAGGTGTGCTGCCACTACGGCTAGACATTTTGTGAACACTCTTGGGGCTGTAGTTACTCCAAAAGGGAGAACTTTGAACTGATAGTGTTGACCTTCTATTCTGAACCGGAGATATTTCCTGTGAGCTGGATGTATAGGTATGTGGAAGTATGCATCTTTGAGGTCTAATGTGGCGAGGAAGTCGCCGTGCTGAAGTAATGGGAGTACTTGTTGTAGAGTAATCATATGGAAGTGCTCTGACAGTATGTATTGGTTCAGAGGTCTGAGGTCTAATATGGGTCTGAGCGACCCGTCCTTTTTGGGAATTAGGAAGTATAGAGAGTATACTCCTGTTCCTTGGTGTTGAAAAGGGACTGGCTCTATGGCGCCCTTTTGTAGCATGGATTGGACCTCTTGTTGTAACAGCGTGTTCTTTGGACATAGGACGGTGTTTGGGTGGTATGCTGGGTGGAGTAGAAGTGAGTTCCAGGCAATAACCATACTGGATAATTTGTCTCACCCACCTGTCTGTGTAGCCAAAAGAAATACATTATTACAAATGGTTATGTGCAACCACAACAATTTGCTGATGTAGTAAAATCAAACCTTGCATGAATAGTACACATTAACATACACATTCCAGTGCTGTTAGAAGGACGGTACAGTTGTAAATATGGCTTAAACATTACCTTGAATTTATTTCTGCACCAGCAGTAAGGAGAACCTTGATTATGTTGACATATCCTCCTGATGCAGCAAGGCTAAGGGGAGTGTAGTCTGAGACATTCCTATGCTCTTTATTTGCACCTCTTAGTAAAAGTAGCTCCACTACCTAAAATGCACAGACAAACAAAAAAAAATGCTTGCTACTAAATATCAAGATAGAAGAAAATACATTTCATAGAAGATGTTTAACAGACATTTTCAGTACACTGTAGACTTCAAAATTTCTTCAGAAATAAGGGAATTTAAAATAACCCTTAATTTTCACTAGTTTCCTTGCCCCATTCCTTCCAGACTAAAAGGAACATTATAAAGCACTCGTACCTGATCAGGAGGACATCAATCAACATAAACTTGAAAATAGATCATGGATTTTAGAGAGGCAAGGCTTGACTCCATGTATTTTATGACTTGATTTTTCTATGTATTAAATTACCTACAGTGGGAATAATGTTTTTGCAGCTAGTTTTCCATTTCATTTATTTCTAGGATTTTAACTGTAATTTCTCTTCTTTTACTTACTTCTAGAAGCCTCACTGCTGGAGAGAAAAGGGCTACGTATTATCATCAGGTTTCCAGTAACAAGATTTGATTTGCTCTGCTGCCAGCTTATAGACTGGCAATGAGAATGTGCAGGGTGGGTCAACAGCACTGGGGAGCCTTACTGTGGGAGTTGGTACCAACACTGTGGAGGGATTTTCAGACTCTAGAAAAGGGGGTAGCTGACTCCCACACTCACATGAAAGATGCTTATGTGCAGAAGCTTGGTCTCCTACCTGAAAAGCACCCAGAAGGGTGGGTAAAAAGGCAATACTGTTCACTACTGCCAATGGGCTATATAATCTGACCATATAGCAGCACAACTTGAGTAACAGTCATTCAGAGTTATACAAACATGTAATGAATTCCAAAACTGTCTGATACCAGACAGCTTGGAAAATAATCTGACACGTGGTGTGCACTAGGGTGCCCCTGGGCTGATCACTAAAGTATGAGTTACTTACCTTCGGTAACGATGTATCTGGTAGAGACGATTCTAGCCGCAGATTCCTTAACGTGGAATTATCCCCATGCGTGAGACTGGATCCGGAAAACTTTTTGCCATAGCATCCCTGCGCTCCGGGGCACGGCATCGTGCAACTCCGCGCAGGCGCCGTGCGCGCACCGGACGTCAGTGAGGTCTGATAAGTCCTGGCGCGCCTACGTCAGTTTTCTTCGGAGAACTTTTTCGCGCCACAATGCAGAGTCACAAGACAAACTGGGGAAACCTGGGACCAGTGTGCGAAATAGCAGATCATTTGGAAAAAAGGAAAGGTGAGGAACAACAAACATAAGGAGCAGTGCCAGACACCGCAGTACCCAAAGGCAGGGAAAAGAATAAAGCCCTGAATCACCACCCTGCCAGGATGTAGACAGCAACACCCCCCCCCCCCCCCTCCCCACAACACAGTACACATGCAAAATGTCATGATGACCAGAGCAGGAGTATCACCGCAACCAAGAACAACAAAGGGGAACCAGTTCCAAGACAAATAGGGAACGCCACCCCTCCAAGGCAACCCGAACACAGAGTACGACAATCCTCCAAGGAAAGAAAGGGCAAAGCACTGCCAGGTGACCCGAACCCAAAGGGTAGCAGAGGCCCAGGACCCTAGAAACAAAGAGGGAGGAAGGGGAGGGACGAGAACAAGGCAAGCCAGAATCCCAAAGCAACCAGGACAGAGGGGCACCGGAGTACCTATAGACCCATCCTCTAAATTGCCAAAGAGGAGGAAGGAACAAGAAACAAGACAAAAACATCCTGTCAAAGAGCAAAGAAAGGTTCTCGCAGAAGGGGGAGGAAGGGCGGGCGGTGAAGGAATCTGCGGCTAGAATAGTCTCTACCAGATACATCGTTACCGAAGGGAAGTAACTCATACATCTGATAGAGACTACTAGCTGCAGATTCCTTAACGTAGAATAGATACCCTAGCCAAACCCATGGGGAAGGAGGGTCTGCGAAAGGACCCCACCAGCCTGGCAATAACAGAAGGTCCCACAGGGGACCAGTCCAACAGACATGGCCAGGGGCCCCTCTCCGCAGGCAAAGGGAACCCCACAAGCAGAACACTCCCGACCCATAGAGGGGTGTGGGAAGAAGAAAGGAGAACGAGAAGCCCGTTCACACTCAACAGAGGAAACAAGGGTAAGGCCAGGGGAGGCCGAAGCTTCCCACGCCCCTACAAAGCAACCGAACCTCCAGCCAATTCCAGGTAAGGAAGAGAAAGAAGAAGAAAAAGAAAAAAGAAACTCAGAGGGGCCAGATAAACGAGGGAAAAGAAGGCAAGCCCACCATAGTCGGTAATCAACAGACCAGACAGAGCGGGCCGGCAGCAAGTAGCAGCCGGAAACAGGAAGAATAGCCCAGGGCCCCCAAGAAGATCGGGCAGGCTACGGCTGAAAAAGGGAAAAAACATAAAACCATCTCAGCCTCCAGGACAGGAGCATGAAGGCGACGAAATGCCCGGACACACCACCAGGAGGGGTCCATGCACACGACCCAAAGCAGTATCTGCAACATACATAAACGCCATGGAGAGCAGAGGCCCGAAGGCGACCACAACCCCCTAGCACAGCACAAGCTATATAACAGCTACCACTATCTCACATAGGGTAAGGTAAGTCCTAAAACATGGGAACTCTCCTTGGAAAAAACTTCTGCAGCAGAGGAAAAAACGAAAGCCGTGGGGGAAAAAAAACCCGCAGAAGGCTTGTCAAGCAGCCCAAGAGAAAAACTGAAGGCCTAATCTCATGGCCAATCTGCGCAGATAACTCAAGCAAAAAACACACACAGGCAACAAGGGCCGTCCAGCAGCCAACAAGCCACAGTCTCAGCAAGGAGGACTCGAGTGGCCACAAAACGCAGCACAACCAGGGCGACTCGCCCAAAGGGAGGTCCAAGAACCAGATCAACTTACCAGTCACTGAGGGGGAGAAGAGGAGGAGGACGAAGCCCCGCCAAGAACCTCTGGATGGCAAAGTCTGCAGGGGCATGTGTGCTGTCGAAGGGAAGATCAACCAGTCGTTTCCTAACATTCTCAGGGAACACACTGTCCCGAAGCCAAGGCGTGGCGTCGAAAGGCAACGGAAGAAGCCATGGCCCGACCCAGCGCCTCCGATATGTCCAGAGCTGAGCGAAGAATGAACGCCACCAGCTCTCGGCCATGCAACGCATGCTGCCGCAAGTCAACCTGAACAGTCTCTTGTGAAGTGGCGGATCCCAAGGACTCGTCCGAGTCCCACAAAGAATAAGTGGCGCTGGCCAACACAAATAAGATGTTAAGGGCCCGCAGAGCGGCGCTGGGCGAGGCGAACACGTTGCGCCAAGAGTCCAGCCAGCGGGCCTCCCAGGACGGTGGAGACAACAGTTGTGGCAGGGAGGGGAAAAGCAGTCCGCAAAAGTGGGCTGGAAGCAGAGGGGTGGAGGGAAAGATACGCCGGGTCATGCGGTGCTGGAATGTGCCAGTGCAGGAGGTGATGGGGCACTAGGTCCCCTGTGGCAGGACGCCCCCTAGTCCCCATCAGGGAAGAAAGGAGAGTACCCTCAAAGGGAAGCACAGCTCCCTCCCACCAGAGCCCTGGTGCAGAACCTCCAGTAGATCTGCAGGAAAATAAGCAACCGGGACACCCATGCACAAAATACCCACAGCCGTGTACACTGCACAAGCTAAGGCCGTACCCGCCTCCGTAGGGCCCCGCGGTGGAGAAAGCAGCTCCTCCGTGGGCGACGGCTGCAAATTAAGGCGGCCCTCCCCAAAGAGAAGCGGGGCAGGCAAAGGCCAAACCTGAAAGGCAGAAGGAAGGCCCGAGGAGTGGGAGACCTGTTGCTCCTCCTGTGAAAACATCAGACTCGGGAATGGCGGGGAGCCGCCTTTTGATGACGCCGGGGAAAGAGCCAACACGCGGCGGCCCGTCTCCGGTGAGGACGACACCAGCAGGCACCCAACCTCCAGAGAAGAGGGAGCGTCCGAAGAAGAGTCCGCGACTCAACGCCTGTCTGGCGCCGTAGAGTCCGCCACCTGAGGCAGGAAGTCATCACCCTCCGGGGCCAAAGGAGACGCCGGACAGGCCTCTGCCACATCACACAGCGCCGAGGACCGGAGCCGAAGTGGTCAAGGATTGACGCCATTCCGGCACCAACTCGACCTCCGATGAGGAAGCCGCCTGCGTGGAGGGACGAGAGGGACCGGGGAGTGACAAGAAGCCCTCCGCCAGCCTCGACCCAGACTGGGGTATTTGGTGTTTCCCGACCTATGCGGCGCCGCCACGGCCGATTCAACCTCCGACCGACCTACGACGAGGCAGCTGCCTGTGTGGAGGGACGAGAGGGGCCCAGAGGGGACGAGGGGTCCCCTTCCAGCCTCGACCCATAGCGGTACACGGGTGGGTACACCGACCCCGGTGGCGCTGCTCGGGCCAGCAGCTGCCGTAGCGGCGTCACCACAGCCAGAGACGAGGCCGCCGCCAGTCCAGAGGGACGAGAGGGGCTAAGGGATGCGACCCGAGACCCGGCGACCTCCCGCAACACCACAGGGACTCCCACAGGAGTTTGCGGCGAGGCAGAGGCGCGGTGGACCGAAGGAGAGACTCCCGAAGGGCCGCACCCCAACGGTACCACATCCTCCAAGCCTGGAGCCGAGCCAGTCGGTGCCAGAGCAGAGCTAGTTGGCGCCGGAGCTGCCAGCTACACCACGGAGGGCCACGCACAATGCAAGGGATCCGCCGACGTCCCAGGAGGAGAAGCCAGCGAGCCCTGCAAGGCCGCCGCAAACGACTCCATCTGAGCTCTCGACGCCCCCCTCACCGGGAAACGGTGGATAGGGGGGCCGAAATGCGGGGCTGCATCACCCACGGAGAGCCCACAACCCCAACAGGCCGGAAACCAGCCTCCGAGGACAAGCTGCGACACTTACCCACCGGGGAGCGACGCTCGTGCGGCACAGGACAGGGATGAGGAAGACGACGGCCGCTTCGAAAACCTTCCGCAGAAGCTGATCGAGGAGATTAAGCCGACCTTGAGAGACGCACAGAGCAGTTTCATCCAGCGCTCCCGCCGCGATTTCGGCTTCAACTGTTGGAACGCCTCGCAATCAGTGGAGCCATGATCTTCCCCCAAACACCACATGCAAATGAGGTGAGGGTCCGTCGCCGACATAAGGCGCCCACACGACGTGCAAGTCTTAAAGCCCGAAGGCATTCGCACACCGTTCCACACAGAGAACCTTAAAAGTGAAGAAAAAAGGGGCCTAAACAGGCGCGGAATGAGACCAGATCCGCGCTGCATGTGGAAAAGGATAAAAAGAAAAAAACTGACGTCGGCGCGCTGGGGTGGGACTTGTGTGCACGGACGACGCCTGGGCGGAGTCGAGCAATGCCATCCCCCTGGCGTGCAGGGATGCTGTGGAAAAAAGTTTTCCGGATCCAGTCTCACACCAAGGGATAATTCTACGTTAAGGAATCTGCAGCTAGTAGTCTCTATCAGATATGGTTTTCAGCCACCCCTCAGAAGAAAGAGGGTAGCAACAATGATAAAAAAAGGAGCTCTCACAGTAACTGCAGAAGTCTACCAAAGAGAAGGAGTCCCATGCCTATTCCAAACACAAATGGGGATGGTATAAGGAGAAGAAACCTACTGACGCCGTGAAGGCTGTGGTGCGCCTGGACTGTCACCAGCCAGTATTTGATTCCAAGTAGCCCGCCACAGGTGGGCTGACCCAAGGGATTGTAAGAGCAGGAACTGGGGTGGACGTTTGCCCAGGTGAAACCAGAGGTTGTAGTGAAGTCACCTTAGTTTCTATGGGTAGGGTGGATGTTGAAGCCCTAACCTCTTTACCTCTAAGCATGGTCAGGAAACGGGCAATAATCAACAGGGACAAAGGTAGAGGTTTTGAGGGATACAGGAGCCAGCATGACCACAGTGGTGGACTGGCTGGTTTCCCCAGAGCAGATTATCCCAGATGTTCTCCCTAGGATAGTCAACATTGACAATGAGGTGAAATTTCATACCAGAGAAATGGTCAACTTTGAGTAGGGATGTGTTACAGACCATAAGAAGGGAGGTGTGAGCCCTGCCTTTCCTGTTGCAAACCTCTGCTTGGGCTACCATAAAAAGGAAAAGAAAAAAAAAAGGAGAGAGAGAGAGAATACATATACACACATATATACATACATATACACAGATCTATACACACACCCTCGTACACACACACACTTACACACATCAGGGAAGTCAAAATAGCTGTAGGCTGGCGCAATGGCCCAGATGAAGGTCAAAAGGGATGAGAAATCAACCTTAAAACTGCCAATGCCACAGAAGGCACCTGATTCACAGCAAGATAATCTGGAGCTTAAAGGGAAGAAAATAAGTTACTTACCTGTAACTGTAGTTCTCTAGTATTGCTTCTTTCATATATTCATATGCTTGAATCATTCCCTGTCGTCAAGATGGGAATCCCACGGTACATTATAATAGCAATGCAAAGTTAGACATAGGCCAGAAAGGCCATAGGCCCTTTAGTTTTCTAACATATTAAGCATTGTTAAAAAGAGACCAAACATAGGTTTGAACCAATCAGGTTGCCCTGCCCTCTTGAATACTCTTGAGAGAAATTCCAGTCCCTCAGAATTTCAAAGCACGAGAGTACTAGATACACCCAGACAAAAAGAGGGAAAGGTGAATTTCTCAGGGGAGGAGGGTGGGTCGCATGTAGATCTATGAAAGATTCTAATACTGGAGAACTACTGTTGCAGGTAAGTAACTTGTTTTCTTACTCCAGTATTGGAACTTTAATAGTTTCACACACTTGAATCAGATTAAAATTCAGTTAAGCGCATTGTTTCCATTACTGCACCTTTTTGTTTTAATGTAAAGCATGAATTCATAGATGAATTCATAGATATATCATATCCAAAACCAGACATAAAGCTATATATCAAAACATATATAAATATATAGATATACAAATACACCCAATAGGAATGAGTAGAAAGAAAAAATGTGCATAGCCTTGAAAAGGAT
The DNA here is from genome assembly GCF_964261635.1 of Lissotriton helveticus. Lineage (NCBI taxonomy): Eukaryota > Metazoa > Chordata > Amphibia > Caudata > Salamandridae > Lissotriton > Lissotriton helveticus. The sequence goes on from NC_136068.1 coordinate 835,026,777, forward strand.
CGAGGGGTGAAGGAGGAATCTTACAGTCAAAGGTAAATATGTCGCAGTACTGTTTGATCCATTGTCCTTTCATTGCGAACTTGAAAGCAGTAATGCCCGGCAAAGGTGTGTGCATTCTTCCAAGTAGCTGGATGGCAGATGTCCTGGATTGGCACACCAGCAAACGGCGCTGTTGAGGCTGAAACAGTTCTGGTAGAGGGAGTGTGTACAGAGGTCGGTAACGGCTTGCCTGTCATTGCGAATGGTGCTAGAAATCCAACAAGCGATGCTCTATTTGGAAAGAGGACAGGAGGCCCTTTATGCCACAAAGTGTCAATCAGAATTGTGGAAGCGTCTAGTCCTTTACAAATAGAACTTCAAGCAAATGTGAACATCAACGAATAGAGTGTTCTGTCTGCTGGAGTGGACGGATCTGGGAAGAATGTCTTGACGATGGCAGGCTTATTTAAATGAAAGTCTGAAGAGACTTCAGGAATTAACTTAGGATATGTCAGGAGTACCACTCTTTCATTTCTGAATTGCAGGAAAGGCTACTGAATGGTTAAAGCTTGAATTTCACTCACTTGCCTAGCAGATGTCAATGCTACAGGTAGAGGTACCTTCAACGAAATTAATTTTGGATCTGCTCTGTGAATGGGTGCTTCATAAGCTGTGAGAGAACAATACTGTGCTGCCGCTGCCCCGACGGAGGTTGCCGGCCGCCGCGGCCTCGCCGGGCTTCCAAGATGGCGGCCGACCCTGAGTGTCTCAGCCGGGCCTGGACGAGCGCTGGAGGCCCGCCGCATGGCCCGGGTGCCGGATGTGGTGAAGGTTCTCCTACACTTCTGGATATCCTGGATGCCCTGCACTCCTGGCGAGCTTCTGTGGCTGCACCCGTTTTCGCTCTGGAGGCGGATCCTCTCTTCGGGCCGTTTGGGCCCCCAACATCGGGGGTGGCCTCACCGTTGCTGGGTGCGGCTGGAAATATCCTGGGAAGTATGGCCCCGGCGACAGCCGCGTCTGTGGGTGTACGGGGTTCCATTACCCTTCATCGTCCTGTGCGGTCTCCTTTGCCGCTGGTCTGGGGGCCGGATTCCGTCTGGCCTGGACTCGATGACTCTTCCTGCCTCTTCTCGCCTCGGCTGGCCGGCCATGGCTCCTGCGCCAACCCAGCTGGGTCGGCCTCGCTTGAACTGTCCCTGGAACTGTGCCTGCGATGTGTGCGATGTACCATGACTTTCCTGGATCTTCCGTGTTTTACTCCACGTGCCTTATCCGGACTGCCGTCAGATCTCCCTGTTCTATGCCTTCGGTTCTTCGCGGTCTGGTTCTTGTTGGATCGGACGGCTATGACTTTGGACAAACAAGGACAGGGTTGATATATATTTGCCTCTATGTGCGGTAGTCTTGTATTGGTTGGATGATCGGCATGTTACGGTATGATTATGTGTGACTTTAAGGTGCTCCTGGAGTGTATCCTTATAATTTTGACTTCCCGTGGGCTCTGCCCTTTTTCTCAGGCGGGTGGGTGGGTGCAGATAATACTGTCCCTTGGCCCTCTCCCGTGTGTGATTCCTTCCCTTTTCCTTTCCCCTCCCCCGTTTTTGTCCTTTGTTTCCGTCCTGTCTTTGCTCTTCTATATTTCGGGTTCTAATTAGGGCGACAGGCACGCTGCCGGGGGGTAGGCCATAGCCTTCTGCAGGGGTGCAGGGTGGGCTTGTGGGGTGGGCGGGGGGGTCTGTCATTTTGGGGGGTCTTTTTCCTCCCCTTTTTTCTCCCTTTTTTGTTCTATGGCTCTTTAGTATTCACTGTTTCGGGACTCTGTCTCGTCATGTGTCCCCCTGGTGTATTTTTGATGCATTTACCTTCCGGTCGTACTGTGATTGTGGTTCGCTATGTGTTCTATCATCAACCTTTAATGTATGCTGTGTACCGGATTCTGTTTTCCTGCCTGTCGCCGGGGGGCGCGTGATTGGGTAGGAGTCCCTTCTCTTTCCTTTTTCTTCCTTCCCCTCCCTCTTTGTGAGGGGTTTCTTTCCTTATGTTGGGGTGCGTATCGTATTGTTTTTTACGGTGGGGTCCTTTTTTTGTACTTAGGTTTGTCAAGTCGGGTGGTTGCTGTGGTGGGTGGGCGCTGGACGGCGAACGCCATTGCCTCTCCTTGTGGTCCTCCGATTGGGCTTGTACTTGTTGCTATGTTTACTTCATGTTGGTTTTATCCTGTATTTTTATGATCGCCGGGCCGCGGCTCACCACGGCCCCTCCCTTGTTGTTGGATTCACTGCCCGTCATGATCCTGTACTCCCCGCCCTGTAAAAAAAAAGAAAATTACCCTTCTAATTTCCTGTTCCTGCTGATTGCTCTATGGCTTTTGGTGTATCTCCTGTTTTCTTGCCGTCATATCCTGTGTACACTTTTATATTGCTACTTATGCTTTCGCTATGTGGTGGCCAGCCCGTTGGGTTGTAGGCCCGTATTTGTGAGCACTCTTTGTACAATAAAGGTTTTAAAAAAAAAAAATAATAATACTGTGCTGCCAGAGAGGATGGGGGGTCTGACAGGTGGCAGACCTGAAACAGTCCCTTGAGGAATTGCTTAACAATTCTAGATGACCATAAGGAAGGTAAGGTAGACCTCCTAAAGCGTGAGATAGATGTTATGTGGACCTCGATAGAGACGTGAGCCAATCCTGATTTTGCAAAGTGCAGGAGATACGGGAGAATCTCCTGAGAAGAGAAAGGATGCACATTAGCTTGCTGGCATAAAATCAATCAATCAGGGGCTTGTAAAGCATGGCTACACACCCATGAGGGTCTCAAGGTACTGGGGTTCGGGGGCTGCAGGTTGGACTGGGTGGAGGATCATTCGAAGAGCCAGGTCTTAAGATACTTCCTGAACTGGGTCAGTGAAGTGGATGCCTGAGGTGCAGGGGCAGGGAGTTCCATGTCTTGGCGGCAAAGTAGGAGAATGATCTTCTGTAGGAAGGTAGATCCCAGACTATGGTTGCCCCCAACTTTTTGCCTGGTGTTTTGCTGGTTTTCTGACTTAGTTGACCTGGGGCCCTGCTATTCAGGACCCCAGGCCTACTGCTCTCTCTGTAAAATGGATTCCATGTACCTTAGTACATATCTAATTGGATACTGAGTCACCTTATCAGTCCCTGTACAAGTGTACCTTAGGTACCCAGGGCATAGGTGTACCCAGGGCCTACCAGGGGCTGCAGCATGTATTATGCCACCCCTGGCTGGCCATCCAAATCTGACACAACTGGCTGCACGACAGCTGGGGCAAGGTGGTGTAATCACCCTTTGCTTTAGATATAGTATTCCTATATCTAAGCCTAAATGGGCACACAGATCTCCTATCAGTCACTCCTATGGCAGGCCTTGACAATCCTGAAGGCAGAGTGCTTGGAATCGTGTGAGATAGTGCTCTGGCATGAGCTGAGCCTGTCTGCGGCTTTCGGGATCCATCCCTTAGCCGTTTCCATGATATCGCATACCATATACTCTTAAGTGCATTATAATCCTCGCGGTTATGTGCCAACTCTGGTATCGCTTTATCAAAACATGTCGAGTAAGGTGTCATACGAATTGGAATACTAACCCCTCGCCAATTCTGGCGACGGGGTTAGCATTCCACCCTTCTAGAGGGACACGACATGTATGTAACCTGTAACCCCGGTTAAAGTCAGACATAGCCTTAGCTCCACAAAATGGATGCTGCCACCGAGACACAAGTCTGCCCTCCTGCTGCTGGGAGTCCTCCCAGCCCAGGAGGCAAGGACAAAGGGTTTCCTGCCAGGGGCGGTGCCAGCACTGTCCCAGACAGGATTTTGTGTATCCTAGGTAGGCAGGGCTTTAGAGGAAGGTGACTGCAAGTGGCACCCCGGTGCTCACTGTGCATAGGCCGGCTTGAACCAGTTCCAGGGGCACTCCAGCCCCTGATCTGGGGAAAGCGCGCCAAAGGAGAGGGGTGTAACCACCCCCCTCCTAGTCCCACCCATAGGGCAGGACTTAGTCGCGTGCCAGCCCCTTTTTGCAGGATAAAGGTAGGACCTGGCCCCCTTCCAAATCAGATCATCTTTGAATCCTGAAACTACTTTCTTCAAGAAGGAACTCAAGACTCTTCTCAAGATTTCTCCCTTGTGTCTAAGGAGTAGTCACCCTGCAGCAGCAGGCACCAACCAAGCATCGCGGTTTGTTGCCAGTCTCTCCTTCGGATCAAGACTGCTCCAGCACGACGAGAACCGGCTTCCCTGGCACCTCTGACCTCAACCTACATCATCAGCCCAGCTGTGATCCGTGGGTGTGACGAGACCTCGAGGGACCGGCCATCTTCAGAACTGCACGACGCTTGTCCAGCACGACTCCCGAGTGACCCTCGACTGAGTGCTTTGGGGTAAGAGAAGCCCCGACCCTGAGCAGCTCCAGCACCGAAGTTCAGCCCCCCTGCATCCACGAGATCGGCGTGGGGCCCTTCTGCTCTTTGCTGCCAACCGCGTTGTCCAGGTCGCTTGCCCGTTGGCTAGTGGCCCCCTCACGACGCTCCACGACGACAAACACTGCTGGTCTGGTTGCTCCAGACTAGCCCTTGCTCCCCTCCAAAAGAGGAGCACCCTGGACCCTCCTGGTCCACCCAAGACGCCATTTTAGGTCCACCGCGTGGGCCTTGCATTTGCCAAGACTTGTTGCCCAATCCTGGGTCCAGCGACGTCGACAGCAAGTACCTTCGTGGGACAGCTCGCACCTCCATCCTGGTCGCCGACAACGCCTCCTGGTCCGAGAGACTGCAGAGCCCAGCAGCGCCCACTCACCTGGCTGAGGTGACTTCGTCCGGTGCCATCCTGGTGCCCACTTAATCACTGGCTAGTGATTCAGAACTTGGTCCCCTCTGCTTACAGGTTTCTTCTTCCCTGATCCAGGCTTGGATCACCACGAACTTCTTCACTGGTCGCCTGCCAGCAACTTCTTTCTTCAGGCTCCTGGATCTTCAACGAGGGTTTCCGACGCAACTTCAACCCTATGCAGCCGCAGCCCCTGGGCTAGGTAACCTGAGTACTCCGGTGCTCCAGCATAGTCCAACACCCTAAGTGTTCGGATCCACTTCCGTTTTCGACCCACATAGTCGGGTTGGCCCGAGAACAGTAACTTTGTCTTTACTAGCCTCCATAGACTTTTTCCCGCCTTACGCGTGAGAGTTCCCACTCTGCACACGACGTCCACAGGCCTCCTGCTTCTAATCTAAAGGTTTAGCATTGTAGGCCTAGCGATTCTAAAGTCTATGAGAATAGTTACTTACCTGCTAGTAATTCGCATTCCACTTTTGTAATATATGGTTTTTCGTGCCCCTCGGGCATTTGTGTAAATTGTGCGACTTAAAGTATTTTCTTAAGAGTTTTGTTGTGTGCTTAGCTCCCTGACTCATAAAGAGTTCAGGGTAGTCTTGTTATAAATAAATATCTGTTTATTTTCATAACAACTTGTGTGGTGTCCTTTCACTTGGTGTTCAAGGGGTAATGTGATGGTAAAACAGCTGGCTTAAAACGCCCTCTAGAGTCTTAGCCTTAGACTGCTCGTATCCATGCTACTAGGATAGCTGGTCTATCAGGTTGACTTACAACCAATCATCAATAAGGGTTGTTTGGACTGATACATAGTGTTCACTAGAATAGTAAGCACTGCATATCAGGCCAACTTCTCACATCTTCCTCCAGTTCTGGTCTTGTGGAACCTGGGAATGGAGGAGAGGGAGAGTTGGGAGGATCGGAGTTGTCTGGTGGTACGTGGAATGTGAGGCAGTGGTTCAGGTACACTGGTCCTTTGTTGTGTAGGGCTTTGTAGGTGTGAGTGAGGAGCTTGAAAGTGACTCTCGTTGACTGAGCGCCAGTGTAGTTGTCAGAGGTGTTGCGTGATGTGGCTGCGACGGAGGATGTCGAGGACCAGTTTGGTGGTGGCGTTTTGGATGTACTGTAGTTTGAGCGGTTTCTGGTTGACGCCGGTATAGAGTGTGTTGCAGTGGTCGGGTCTGCTTGTGATGAGTACAAAAACATTTCCACTTCAGCCGATAGGTCTGGTTAGTACTGCCTCACGAACGCTGGACAGTATTTCCCTGCATTCCAAGGATAGGTTCAAATGGGAAAACACATTGTGCTAAGGAGACAAGCCGATAAATGAAGAGATTTGAGATCTGGATGCAGCACTTGGCTCTGGGACATCGTTAAGAGAGATGGAATCGGTTTCAAGAGAATGTGATGTCTCTCAGAGAGTAAGAGGAGTTCCATAAACCAATGTTGGCACAGCCAGGAGGGAGCTATGAGGATCAGCCTGCAGGGCTCTGCTTCATCTTCATAAGCAGCCTTGGTAGGAGAGGAAAGGCGTAAGCAAAGATGCCCGACCAGGCCATTAAAAATGCATTCCCTCTTGATCCCTGATGGGGGTGCCAGCTTGCGAAGGACAGGCATTCCTTGTTCAGAGGAGGGAAGGGGCATGTAGATGTCGCAAAAAGATTGAGATTTAGCTTGCCAAATTGGAGGAAGATGCTGTAGTGTGGCATGATCCAATTCCCATTCGTGACACAGATACTTTAGTCTGGTTAGAGTGTCTGCTGTTTGTTTCTGGTTGCCGGGAAAGATGTTCTGGTATTAGAGATACTTGGTTACAAATTGCCCATTCCCCGATGCCCTGCTCCTCTTGGGATTGGAGGCGTGATCTCTTGCCGCCCTGTCTGCTGATGTAGTGCATCGGGTGGTGTTGTCCTTCAGAACGAGTACCGCTGAGTTCTTTATTCTTGGCAGGAATGCTTGTAAGACCAGATGAACAACTTTGAGCTTCAACAAGTTGATGTGAAGGAGGTGATGCAGCCTTTGCCACTGACATGTAAGTCTTGAAGAAAAGCTCCCCATCCGTCAATGGAGGCATTGGTAGTGAGGACCAAAGGAGATGGCAGGACTAGAAAGGAGATACCGACTGAAATATTCTTTTGATGTGCCCACCATGAAACAGGTTTGACCATGGCTGGAGTGATGGGGAGTAGATCGTCAAAAGATCCCTCTTCTTGAAGCCACAGCTTGTTTATTTCCTCTTGGAGAGGACGCATCCTTCACCGGCAGAATGGAACTAGAGGGATGCAGGAGGACATCATCCCAAGGAGAGATTTAAAACTGCGAACTGAAAGAGACCTTTTTTGTGTAACTTCTGCCCCTAGGAAGGTAATAGTCTTTGAAGTAAGCAACACTCACTTTTCTGGATTCAGAGTAAGGCCTAGTTCCCTGAAGAGCATTGTGCAGGCTGCTTGACCAACCAATCGTCCAAATATAGGAACACTTGCTGTCTGTTTCTTGAGAAAGGCTGCCACTGGAGCTAAGCACTTTGCGGATATTCGGGGGCATATTTAAAGACAAAAGAGAGGACTCAATTGATAATGGCTCCGGACTATTGTGAATGGAAGGAATTTCGTATGAGAGGGGTAAATGGGAAAATTAAAATATGTGCCCTGGAGATTGAGCGTGGACATGTAATCTCCTGGGTCCGAGAGCAACAGAATCTCCTGTAAAGAGACCAAGCGGAAGAACTGTTTATTCAGGTAGGCGTTGGGATTTCCCAAGTCCAGAATAGGTCTCTCTCGCCTGAACCTTTGGTGGACCAAAAATAAACTGAAATAGAACCCCTTCGCTCAATGTGATGCAGGAATGAATATGCTACTTACCAGTATGCATCTCTTCTTGGCATGTAGGGCTGCTGACATTCATATCTATATCATAGATCGCCGCCTAGTGTTGGGTCCGGATGATTGCACATTGTTGTCCTGGAAGAGTCTTCGAAGTATCACGAGATAGGTGGCTCCTCCCCTGGACTACAGTGCGCATGGGCATCGACTCCATCCCCAGATTGTTTTTAGCCATTGTGGCGAAGATGGAGTGTAACAGTGTGAGCGATGGCCATGGTAAGAATAAGTGTAAATTCTGCAGCCGCTATAGGCGCCGGGGAGGAGGGCGGGCGATATGAATGTCAGCAGCCCTACATGCCAAGAACAGATGCATACTGGTAAGTAGCATATTCAGTTCGAGGCATGTGGGCTGCTGAATTCATATCTATAGCATAGAATAAATAGCAGTCCCTCCATTAACGGCGGCTGCCTGTGCCAGCTGCAGATGTCTGAAAAAGTGTCTTTAGAACAGCCTGCCCTACAGCTGTTTGCTGCTTGGAGTGCACATCTACACAGTAGTGTTTAGTAAATGTGTGTGGGGTAGACCATGTGGCTGCTCTACAAAGGTCTTCCAAAGGGATATTACCAAGGAAAGCCATGGAGGCCCCCAACTAGCGGTGGAGTGGGCTCTAGGGGGGACCGTTAAAGTGCGCTTAGCCTTGTGATAGCAAATCTGAATACACTTAACGATCCACCTGGCTAACCCTGCCTTGGAAATGGGGTTGCCTTTGTGCTGGGCTGAAAAGGCAACAAAGAGTTGTTGTGTCTTCCTAAACTCCTTTGTCCTATCGATGTAGTTCATCAAAGCTCGTTTGACATCAAGAGTGTGGAGCATTCTTTCTGCCACTGTCTCTGGGTTTTGACAGAACGCGGGCAGCTCAATGGTCTGATTGACATGGAACTGCGAAACCACTTTAGGAAGAAATTTAGGGTTAGTGCGCAGCACCACCCTGTTGGAGTGAATCTGTATGAATGGCTCTTGTACAGTGAGCGCCTGCAGCTCACTAACACGTCGCAGAGACGTAATGGCAATGAGAAACGCCACTTTAAGAACTGAATCTCACAGGAATGCAGAGGCTCAAAAGGTGGGCCCATCAACCTGGTGAGGACCACATTGAGGTTCCATACAGGAGCTGGAGGGGTCCTGGGAGGGATGACCCGTTTAAGTCCTTCTAGGAAGGCTTTGATGGCAGGCACTCTGAAAACGGAGAGGTGCTGCCTGTTTTGGAGATAAGCCGATATGGCGGATAAGTGTATCCGAATGGAAGCATATGCTAGATTGCATTTGTAAAGATGTAACAAATAACAGATGATGTTGGGAATGGATGCATCTAGCGGGTTGATGTCGTGTTCAGTACAGTAAATGACAAACCGCTTCCATTTCGCTGCATAGCAGGCCCTGGTGGTGGGCTTTCTAGCCTCTCGTATAATATCCATGCATTCAGGAGGCAAGTCAAGGTAGCCAAACTCTAAGACTTCAGGAGCCAGATCGCCAGGTTGAGCTGTTGCGGGGCTGGATGCTGAATGTCGCCATGGCTCTGCGTCAAAAGCCTGGGTGTGAGGTGCAGCCTTTGATGCGGTACCACGGAGAGTTCTAGAAACGTGGTGTACCATGGTTGGCGTGCCCACGTTGGAGCAACCAGGATGAGTGTCAGCGAGTGTTGCTTTAGCTTTCGTGCCACCAGCGGTATGAGAGGTGCTGGGGGAAAAGCGTACGCAAATCTGCCTGACTAGTTCATCCATATCGCATTGCCCTGCGACTGTGGGTGAGGGAACCTGGCGGCAAAGCATTGGCATTTTTCGTTTTCCCTTGTGGCAAACAGGTCTATCTCTGGATGACCCCGCTGCTGGAAGTACGGGTGGAGTACTGATGGATGTATCTCCCACTCGTGCATCTGGTGGCTGTACCTGCTGAGCAGATCCGCCATCTGATTGTCCTTGCCCGGGAGCTGTTCCGCCATGAGGAAGATGTTCCTCTGAATGGCCCACTTCCACATGCTCTGAGCTAGATGAGACAACTACGGAGAGTGCTTACCTCCCTGCTTTTGAATGTAGTACATGGCCGTCATGTTGTCCGTCCGGATCAACACGACTTTGTTGCACAGATGTACTTTGAATGCCTTCAATGCCATGAAGATTGCCATCAGTTCTAGGTAGTTGATGTGCATCTTCTTCTGCTGCGTTGTCCATAGTCCCTGCACTGTGTAGTGGAGCACATGAGCTCCCCATCCCTGGAGAGATGCATCTGTTGTCAGGATAATCTGTGGCACAGGCTCTTGGAACGGTCGGCCCTTGCAAAGGTTGTGTGGATTCCACCAATGCAGAGAGCTGTATGCCCGACCGGTCACCAACACTAGGTCGTTCAACTGTCCCTGAGCCTGAGTCCACTGATGAGCCAAGCATTCTTGGAGCGGACGCATATGTAGTCTCGCGTGCGGGACTATGAAAATGCAGGAGGCCATCATGCCTATCAACTGCATGAACACTCTTGCTGGAAGCGAGTGTTGCGGTTTGAACTTCTGGATCAGCGACTGAATGCTGTCGATCCTCACAGAAGTTGGCTGAGCCGTGGCTGCCAGAGTATTGATCGTCGCACCCAGATATTGCCGCACATGGGCCGGTTGAAGGTGCGACTTGGGATAATTTTGTGAGAATCCCAGATCGTGAAGGAGGTGAATGGTGTGGGACATGTTGGCGGCGCACTGCTGGGCCGACTTCGCTTGGACAAGCCAGTCGTTCAGATAAGGGTAAACGTGAACGTTCTGCCTCCTGAGGTGCGCAGCTACTGTCGCCAGACATTTTGTGAACACCCTGGGTGCTGTGGTCACCCCGAAAGGCAGGACCTTGAACTGATAATGCCGACCCTGAATAGTGAACCGGAGGTATTTTCTATGTGATGGATGCAGTGGAATGTGGAAATAGGCATCCTTGAGATCCAAGGTTGCGAGGAAGTCTCCCTGATTGAGCAACGAGAGAACTTGCTGCAGTGTGAGCATATGAAAGTGTTCTGATAGAATGTATTGATTCAGGGGTCTGAGGTCCAGTATGGGTCTGAGGGATCCGTCCTTTTTTGGGATTAAGAAGTACAGGGAGTACACTCCCGTGCCTTCTTCCTCCACCGGCACGAGCTCGATTGCCCCTTTTTGCAGCATGACGAGTACCTCCTGCTGCAATAAGTGCAAATGCTCTTTGGACATAGGACGGTGTTTTGGTGGCATGTTGGGTGGAGTGGATGTTAACTCCAGACAATAACCAAACTGGATAAGTTTTCTGACCCACCTGTCTGTGGTGATGGATTTTCAGACGGGCAGGAACTGCTGGAGTCTCCCCCCGACAGGTGTGGAATGGTCGGGGGTAGTGACAGGGCGTCACTGTTTGGTGGTGGCGGAGGAGCGGGAGTTGTTGTTTCCACGACCTCTGCCCTTGGTGCTGTTGCCCCGATAGCCGCCTCTACTCTGCTTGGTGTAAGAGGATTGCGCCCCACCTTTATTGTATTGCGTTTGCTGGGACATCTGGCCTCTGGAAACACCTCTATTGCCTGAGCGACGAAAAGTGCTGCCCCGAAACTGCTGGGACTGGAGAGCCCCCATGGATTTAGCGGTTTCGGTATCCTTTTTTATATTTTCCAAGGTTGTATCCACCTCAGGACCAAATAACCTATCGGGGTTTACTGGCAGATTGAGGATGGTAGTTTGTATCTCCGGCTTGAAACCGGAGATCCTGAGGCAGGCCTGACGTCTCAACATGACACTGGTGTTAATGGCTCTGGCCGCGGTGTCCGCCACGTCCAGTGCACACTTAATGGAAGCGTTGGAGATAAGCTTCCCTTCCTGAATAAGCATCTCAGCTGCCTCTTTATACTGATCTGGAAGATGTTGCAACAGGGTCTCTAGTGTGTCATAGTGCGCCCTGTCATATCTGGCTAGTAGCGCCTGAGTGTTAGAGATACGCCAGATATTGGCCGCTTGAGCCGCCACCCTCTTCCCTGATGCCTCCAGCACTTTAGACTCCTTGTCGGGGGAGGGGCATCACAAGTGGTTTGTGAGTTCGCCCTCTTCCGGGCATTAGAGACGACCAGAGAGTCCAATGGCAACTGGCCTCTGATGTAGGTGGGGTCGCCAGGCGCCGGCCTATATTTTTTTTCAATCCTAGGGTTGACCACTCTGGCCCGTGTGGGTTCCTTAAAAATGTCTGCAGCATGTTGGAGAACCCCCTTCAGCATGGGGAGAGTCTTGATAGTCTTTTCTGCAGTGGAAAAGGTATCAAAAAGGCAGTCCACTTCGATAGGGTCAGTGTGGAGGTCCACGTCGTGGTTTTTAGCCGCCCTCTCAATTAGAGCATTAAATGCAGCTGAATCCTTGGTAGGAGAGGTCTTGACAGCGTACACTTGAGGGTCCTGGGCAGTGTGCTGATCCACTTGGTCACCTGCAACTGTCCATGAGTCGTTGTGATCCTCAGGATCAGTGTTGGCAGGAAAGCCATACTCCTCGTCATCACCATCCCCACCCTCCACATCCGAATAAGTGGGTGAGGGTGTAGCCACTCGTGGAGTCGGTGTAGCAAGAGGCTCCACCAGAACAGGGGAGTCCGCAGCAGGCTTCTTGCACTTCAAAGGAATCGTGTAGGACTGCAAAGGCTGGGTTGCAGTGATCTTCCTCTTGTAGAGGGTGAGTTTCCCGGTGTCAGCGTCGATCTAGTGTTCCGACTGCTCCTCCACCGAGGGTTGTCGAGGTTTCAAGCTTCCAAGCGGCTGAGAAGGCTTCTGCGCCGTGGACACTGGGACGGGCGCTTCGGTGACCGACCGTGGAGCGAAGGCCTTCGGTGCCACCTTTGGCGGCAACGTAAACAGGAGAGGCGCCGAAGACTTTGGCGTCGTGGCAGCTGGCTTCGCGGCGGAAGCATCCTTCGGTGCGGACGCGGAAGCCTTGTTCCTGATGCGTTGAAGAGAATCCGACACCTGCTTCGTAAAGGAAGCGGACGGTTTCGTCGTACCGACAGACGTCTTCGGTCCACCAGCGAGTGAAGACTGTTGCGTCGATGCCTTATGTTTATCCGGGACCGGATCAGCCTGTTTCTGCGCGCTGCGTCCCCCTGCCGGTCCGACGGCCTTCTGCGTCGACGGCTTTGTGCCGGCGGCCTTGACTACAGGGTGCTGGGCCCCAGTCTTCGGTTCGACGCCCTTAGCCGATTTTGGGTCGACGGCCTTGACCGACTTCGACTCGGCGCCCTTGACCGACTTCGGTTCGGCGCCCTTGACCGACTTCCCCGGGTCGACAGCCTTCTTCGGCTTCGGCTGCCCAGACGTGTCCGAAGACGAGGAGGCGGCCGGGGTGGCAGGCGTCTTCAGTTTCGATGGCGTCTCAATTACTTTCGCTTTTGTCGACACCAAAGGTTTCGGTTTCGTTTTGACCAACGTCGGCTCCGCAGAAGTGTCCGTAGCCGGGCCCATAGGCGAGGCCGTGGATCTGGGTGGAAGGTCTTGGGTAAGGCCGCGTGGCGATCCCTCGACCTGAGCCGTAGTAGTTGTTAGTTCGGGGCCTAGCTCTTCACACGAGCTATCTTCCGTGGCCCCGTAGGCCTCATTGTCGTCTCCTACCTAGTCGACGACTTCTGTTGCCTCTACCACCTCGACGTCTGCGTCGTATCCGTAGTCGATCTCCTCCGTTGGAGGGGAAACTTGCAGATGAACCTCTTGCTCGTCTGCTTCTTCTCTGTCAAAGATATCCGCCGGGGCCGACTGCCGGGCCTCCTGGCGCGCCACGCGCCGAAGTCGAATCGTCTTCTTCGATCGAAACCTGGAACAAGCCATACAGTTGGCTTCATCGTGGTCCGGCGACAGGCACTTGTTGCACACAGGGTGGACGTCGATGTGCGGGTACTTAGATCCGCACATGGGACATTTCTTAAACGGACTCCGTTCCATGATGTCGTCGTAAGTCTTGCTGCGTCGACTGGGCCCCGAGTACCGAAAAGCCACGCGACTCCTCTGGACGTCTGACTCGGGAACTGAGCCGGAACAGAGTTGGGACCGAACGCAAACAATACCGACGGTTAAGATAAGGCCTTCGGGCCGTAAGAAAAGCCTAAATCGATTCCGAACTGGAGATGTCGAATATACATCCGAACCCAATGGCGGAAAAAAACAATCTGGGGATGGAGTCGATGCCCATGCGCACTGTAGTCCAGGGGAGGAGCCACCTATCTCGTGATACTTCGAAGACTCTTCCAGGACAACAATGTGCAATCATCCGGACCCAACACTAGGCGGGGATCTATGCTATAGATATGAATTTAGCAGCCCACATGCCTCGAACCTGGTTATACTGCTCCATTCTCCAACATTGCAAGAATCTCTAAACGGTGGTGAAGTAGATGTTTTGAAACAGATGGTTTAGGTGTAGTGGGAGGTGGAATTTGAAGAAATTCTAGAGTATGACCAAACTGAATAAGGTTGAGAATCCACTGGTCTGTAGTTATAGCCTGCCAGTGATGAAGATATGCAGATATTGTGCCCCCTAACTTGATTGGTGAGGAATGAGGAATAGCCAGATCCTGAAGGTGGTCATTAATGACGAGCTGAATTCTTTGTCGGACGTCCTGCTCTACCTTTTGCAGAACACCGGTTGTAAGCCACTGGAGGTGGCAGACGTTGGGTGTAATGGGGACGATAGGGCTAAGATGAAGAGGAGTAAGCGGGGTACCAATACTGCTGGTATCCTCCCCTTTAAGATGGAAGGCTTCTCTCTAGGGTACCTTGAAAGGCAACCTTACTAAACTGGAGCGCCCCAAAGACTTAGCTGTGTCTTTATAGCTTGTAGTGCCTCATCGACGTGATTCAGGTTTTGGACCTCAGGGTGGAAGGAAGTAGCTTTAAGTCAGCCCTGGCGGTGTAAAACTACAGCACCAGCCAGCAGTTAAAGGGCAATTGTAGCAATGTCCATTGCACAGTCTATGACTTCCGATGATGTGCGCTCTCCTAATCAACATCGAAGAAAACATACTTTATAGGATGTATTTCCAGGCAAATTGACAATAAATGAACATGGTTCAGTCCTATAGATCCCCACAACCAGTAAGGTCCAGCGTATGTAACGGTATATTGCTTTCAAAGAGCTGTCATAATTATAAGTTGTTACTGGTGAAAATGACACAAAAGGCTGTTTTTTTCAACTAATTTTCAATTGTTCCTATATTTAACTGTTTGTTTCTATAAAGAAACCTTGACGGCTCTACACAAATGACCCCTTGCTGAATTCAGAATTTTGTCTACGTTTCTAAAATGTATAGCTTTCCAGGATCCATTATTGCTTGAATACCCATTTCTCCCATTAACTGGAAGGAGGTTGAAAGCACAAAAAATAGCAAAAATAGGCTATGTCCCAGAAAAATGCCAAAACTGTGTAAAAAAAATGTTGGTTTTCTGACAAAAGTCTGTCAATCCTTAAAAGCTGGGAAAATGGTGATTTCAGCATCACAAACTCTTTTTGATACCATTTGCAGGGAAAAACCAAGACACTCATTTGCAGCCCATTTTTCCACAACGAAAACAAAATTTAGCTGTATTTTGGCTAATTTCTGGGACCCCTCAAGGGGAATCCACAAACCCTGGGTACCTTTAGAATCCCCATGAAGTTGGAAGAAAAGGACGTAAATTTGGCATGGATACCTTATGTGGTCAAAAAGTTACAGGGGTCTAAGCGCGCACTACCCCAAATAGCCAAAAAAAGGCTTTGCACAGAGGGGGGTGGGGGGAGCCGCGGACGGGTTAAGGCGCCTGCCTTCTTTGCTTGCAGGTGCTGTGATTGGTGCAGACGGGTTTCTGACCAGCATTGTGCTGCCTGAGGGATGATTGAATTAGGCTTTGAGGAACCAGTGAGACAAGCAGGAGCATCCTCTGGAGCCTTGTACTTTTTCGATTTTGGAAAAGGGGGGTGGTGATGGACAGAGTTTCTGAATGATGCAGAATACTCTTACCAAGTCAATAGATCATGGTTTTAATCCATCACCGTTTTTTAGCTCACTGCACCATCCCAGCTCAGAACCTGGCTATATGCAAATTAGTCTGTTCCTGTCCCAGTGCATGATGGGAACAGGGCAAACCAAACTACCAAGCCAATTCTTATACTGGGAAGGAAACAAGCTTCCGGGGACCGGTTTCTGGCATCACAGCCTTCTTCGGCCCGGCTTGCTTGAATCCTGATGGTGCAATGAGCAAGGGACTCACGTCTGAGTATACCCTCCCACACATAGTGTGGATAAAACCGATTTTGGAAAAGGGGGGTGGTGATGGACAGAGTTTCTGAATGATGCAGAATACTCTTACCAAGTCAATAGATCATGGTTTTAATCCATCACCGTTTTTTAGCTCACTGCACCATCCCAGCTCAGAACCTGGCTATATGCAAATTAGTCTGTTCCTGTCCCAGTGCATGATGGGAACAGGGCAAACCAAACTACCAAGCCAATTCTTATACTGGGAAGGAAACAAGCTTCCGGGGACCGGTTTCTGGCATCACAGCCTTCTTCGGCCCGGCTTGCTTGAATCCTGATTATGCAATGAGCAAGGGACTCACGTCTGAGTATACCCTCCCACACATAGTGTGGATAAAACCGATTTTGGAAAAGGGGGGTGGTGATGGACAGAGTTTCTGAATGATGCAGAATACTCTTACCAAGTCAATAGATCATGGTTTTAATCCATCACCGTTTTTTAGCTCACTGCACCATCCCAGCTCAGAACCTGGCTATATGCAAATTAGTCTGTTCCTGTCCCAGTGCATGATGGGAACAGGGCAAACCAAACTACCAAGCCAATTCTTATACTGGGAAGGAAACAAGCTTCCGGGGACCGGTTTCTGGCATCACAGCCTTCTTCGGCCCGGCTTGCTTGAATCCTGATGGTGCAATGAGCAAGGGACTCATGTCTGAGTATACCCTCCCACACATAGTGTGGATACTTTTTCTCCAGACGGGGAAGGAAAGCAGTAACTGTGGCCGGAGTCTTCATGACTTTCAAGCCCTCCTCCCAGATGTAACTTACAATAGGCATAGCTCTTACGGTTTTCCTGAATGGTTCCTTAAAATCAAAAAGGAAAAGTTTGTTTGCGTAGAAGGCATAGCTAAGTCGAATCGCTTATCAGCTCGCTCTAGTCAATTGTGGAACCCACCAATATCCTCGAGTGGTCTAATCAACAGGGATTGGAGTGGGAGATGGTGTGGGATTGAGGTAATCATCCCATTCATGATGTGGGTCTCGGGTCTCACCCTCCTGATGATCATCATCATAAGTCACCGAATCAAGAAGCAAAGCAGTTTGCGGGGAATGGTGAATAGAAGTAGGTAGCAAGAGTATATTTTGCCAGGGAGTAGATGGAGGAATGGACGCCACTGGCAGTGGTGGAGTGGCTGGCGCTGCAGAAGCAGAAGTCAGAGGTAAACGCTTCCTGTAGTCTGACAACATATATTGAAAGTCCGTGAGGAGTGCAGAGGGCGTGCAAACCATCTCCTCCTGTTACTGCAGTTGATATTGGTCCTGAGGGACGCAAGTTGTGACCCTCATACTCTTCGTCATCATAATCGTCATCTTGGCACTTTATGCGCAGTTCTGATGGGCTGTGTGCATATCCGCAAGGTCCTTCGTCATCATCATCCGAGGCTTGTTCTTCCGGCATCTGTGAGGGAAGCAACGGTGACACCTTACTAGGAGAGGTGTGTCTAGGGGTCAAATGCCTCAGTCTGTCCTGTTTTTACATTTTTCCAGCTTTTTCTGACATCGACTGTGTCGTCGGGCGAGTTGTGGATGGAGACGCAACCAACTCCGTCAAAACCATGGTGGTCGTCAATAGAGGGGATGTAGGCAGTAGGGGAATCAATGAAGGCTTTATATTAGACAACTATACTGACGGCACCTTTGGCATCGTTGGTTGCATTCGATGGACCATCGACGTGGATGACATGGAATCTGGTGTGGAAGAAGCGCCAATGGCAGCAAGGATCTACGACTGTGCTGATTTTCTCATCTAGGACTATGAGTTTGTCAACGGTAAGTCTCTCGTTAGCAGTCTGTCAGGCAGAGGAGCTAAGGAGTGTTTCTTAAAGGAATGCCTCACCTAGTGAGGTAGTGTAGGCGGCTCAAACCTGTTTTTTTAGGCCTACTGGACTTACTATTTTGCTCTTTGCGAGGAGATTTAGAAGGTCTGCGCCTGTAAGACAGCTAAGAGGTCTTTTTAGAGGCTTTATGGAGGTGGCTCAAGGGAAGAGTGAGCGAGATCTCTCCCTTTTATGAGATCGTTTGGAGGATGAAGATGATGCCTCCTCAATCATCACTGGACACAGTTTCCTTCCTAGCATTAAGCTTTTGCAGCCATAAGAGCAGACAACTCTCAATGTACTTCAAAGTTTTACAGGAGAAAGTGCAATATACCTTGCATTTTTTGGCCTTATGGTCAGGATAAAGGCAATAAATGCAGCCCTTGTGGGGGTCATCAGTGTGGAGGCATTTCTAGGAACAGGTACCACATGCCCTGAAAAGGCTCTTCTCCTTGTCAGACATGTTTGAGAAAAAAGACTAATACAGACTCAAGATGAAGAGAGTAATAGTCAATCCGTATAAATTAGCCAGAAAAATAGCATTTAAATGCTAAAATAAGCTTTCAAATGAAGAAAACCTGCTAGCACGACGTGTAGTTGAAAATCTGAGGGACTGGAGCTTCTGTCAGGAGTGTTCTAGAGGGCATGGCAACTGGATTGGTTCAAACCGATGTTTGGTCTCTTTTTTAACAATGCCTATGATATGCCATACAACTACAGGGCCTAGGGACTTTCTGGTCTATGTTTAGCTTAGCATTGCTATTGTAATGTACCGTGGGACTCCCATCTCGACGACGGGGAATGATTCAAGCAGGTTCCAATACTGGAGTAAGAACAGCCTACCCCGACAGACCTGCCAGAACTCTGATTAGCATGGTACAGGAGGACACCCTACAGGGAGGAATTCTGTGCAGCGTAGACAGAGGGCCCAACTACTGAATGCCTTCGGCACCAGGCAGAAGTTCAGGAGCAGGAGAATACCAGCGGAACTCACAGGATCTTGTAAAAGCATGTCTTCTACGGCGATACTAGGTACCCAAACCCCTGAAGCAAAGAAAAAAAGACTGGTGGTCCCCAGCAGTAGAGGTCATTCCTCCTAAACTTAGCCCATGGTATCCCATAGGTGAGCATTTGGGACAGTCCACGGCGCTCAATGACAGTTCAGTGACTGTTTCTTTAAAAGCAAGACAACTAACCTATAGCATATGGTACAAAGTGTACCCAGGGCCTGCAAATTAAATGGTCACTAGTGGACTGCAGTTCGAACTGTGCCACCACTAATACGACAGTGCAAAACAGGACTGCAGTTCTACTACTGTAGCCTGTCTGCAGTTTTAAAACTGTAGTTTCAACCTGATAAAATTACCCCTTTGATTGAGAAGTCACCCCTAGGTAGGCCTTAAATGCCAATAGGGCAGGGTGCATAGTATTTAAAAGTATGGCATGTAATGGTCTAATGCCAAACATGTTTACAGTGACAAAAGCCCAAAAGATTGTCACTTTAGCAGTTATCTGTTCAACAGGAATGCATCATGTTATCTCAACTTAGGGAAATTGGGTATAAAGTTCATTTTTGGGCTTTACAAGCATTTGGGCTTTACAACATTACAAGCCCAATTCATTGGTTAAGTAAGATTTGTACTAAATATTTTACAAAAGCTACTTTTAAAGTGTCCCAAGATGGCGATCGGCTTCTGCTAGGCGGAGAAGATTGCTGCCTCCTCGCTGGCACCAAAGCGGCGCCAGCCCAAGGCCGCCGATCCATCACCACCGGAGCCAGAGGTGAGAGCGACCAGGGCGGGGCGGGCGTTCACGGTGGAGAGCGGCTGTCCCACGACGTGAGTTCCCCGGCTTAGAGGCCCTCCTGCTGCAACAACCATTTACCCCGGAAGAAAGGAATCATTATAGAGGCCCCCACGGGCACGAACTGCATAACGCCCTCATCGCTCCTAGCGGGGCGGAAAGCGACGCACTGCCCACCTTGCTGCCAGTAACTGCCTGCCGAAGAGGTGCAGCCCTCTGTTCCCCCTCACTGTTTGCCCAGAGATGGGGTGCACACCGCTATTTTTTTTTTTTTTAAACTATAACACATATTCCAGTGGAACTGAAATACTTATTCATCAACGTCTTCCCCTTCAGCTTTATAAAACATATATTGACACAGCTGGGCAGTTCACGTTGGTTACTGTGAAGCTCATGGGATTTCACATTGCATTAATGTGTATTTACGCCCGGAATGTCGATGACCCGGATTTTTTACACACTCTACACACCCGACTTCTCCCGTTAGGCGCTGACTACATTTGCTTCGGAGGGGATTTTAATCTACTTTAACAACCTACTCTTGAGAGTACAACTGTTTATCCCGCCACCAAACCGCATGCCGTAAAGTCCTCGGTGACATGTGTGACTTACTCGGCCCGGTAGATATATGGCGAATGAGATTCCTTACAGAAAAGGTATATACACACTATTATGCTCTCCACGACACGTGGATGCGTTTAGATTTTTGGCAGCTTTCCTGTACGAAGTCTCCCTGGTTTCAGCCCATGACTCACTTGCCTAGAACATTTTCTGACCACTCACCTGTTGTCATTGGCTACGCTTCCGCAGACCGGAAGGCTGTGAGAGGCAGAGGAGGTCCCCGGGTCAGGCACTGCGTGATGCGTTTTATCAGCAGAAATTCGGGAATTCATAACTATGTACTGTGATCTAAATGTTGGCTCTGTCAGCACTTGGGAAACTGTTTGGGGGGCATTCAATGCGTATATCAGAGGGGAATGCATTGCCAAGCAAGCTGGAGAACTTAAATCATTGAGGAGCACCATCGCTAGTATTAAGGCCCGACTACAGACCTTGGATTAAGTACTACTTCACAGGCCGGAACCGACTGGACACGCTAAACGTTGGCTTTGTTATTGGAATTCAGGGAGGCGGCTGAGAGTGAAACCAATTTTTGGGGGACATACGCCACTGCTAGGCGCTACCGCGAGGGAGAAGGGCGGGGCGCACGTTAGCGCAGCTCCTGCACCCGTGTTTGGGGAAAGCCTATGTGGCTGCTATTCATTCTGAAGATGGACAGATTCACACTGACACGGCAGAAATCAGGGATGAATTTCATCGGTATTATACATCCTTTTATCCAGTACGGTTAGTATAAAAGGATGTATAATACCTTTTGATACTAACGAAGATTGTAGATCTTACCTAGATGAGATTGCCATGGTGTGGTTGGAAGACTTTATACAACAGTTCCTCAATGAGCCTTTTTCCAAGTAAGAGATAGTTAGCGCCATAGACGCCCACCAATTGCACTATTACTCCGGGTCTGGATGGCTTCACTGGTCTTTTTTATAAAAACTATAAGGATGTATTGGCGCCGTATCTTCTTGTGGTCTTTAATGAGGCCCTGGAGAAAAAAAAAGTTACCTTGCACTCTTCGTCAGGCGGTTATTGTCTTATTGCACGAGTTACTTACCTTCGGTAACGATATATCTGTAAGAAACAGTAGTTAGTGTAAGATTCCTAACTTTAGAATATCCCCAGGTGTCAGACTGGATCCGTAAAGTTTTGTGTAGCAGTACCTCTGTATGTCGGTAGGCGTTGTCTGCGGATCTGCGCCAGTCGTCGGCGCCGGGATGACGTCGGAGTACTTAGACTCCGCCCTCGCGCGCTGACGTCAGTTCTTATACACAGCTTTTCCGTGCCAGAAACGCAGAGCCATGATAAAAACCGGCACTGGTGCCATGAAACTAGGGCCCTCAAAGGGAAGAACTTTAACCCTAGATAACGGTTCACAAAACGGGGAGGGTGGGTGGGACGGTAAGGAATCTAACACAAACTACTGTTTTACAGATATATCGTTACCGAAAGTAAGTAACTTGTGCATCTGAAAGAAGCAGGTTAGTGTTAGATTCCTTACCTTAGAATAGATACCCCAGCAATACCAAACACGGCTGAGTTTGTCCGCCCTGGCGTTCAGGGAACCTGCCAGGTGTTGAACCAACAGGGAGATGCCCTGGTGTTTCAGCCATTGCCAGAGGCGCATAGCCTCTTGACAAAGGGTCCACAACCCACATCCCGCCCTGTTTGTTGCAGTACCACATGGCAATGGTGTTGTCCGTGAACACCTGTGTGAGAAGTTGGCCTGATATATGATGCTCACTAGTTCTATTGATCACCTTGTATCAGTCCAAACAACCCTTATGGTGATTGGTTGTAAGTCAAACTTATAGACCAGCTATCCTAATGGTAGCATGGGCAAAGCAGTCTTAGGCTAAACTCTTTTGGGATGTGAAGCCAGCTGTTTTACCACATATAACCCCTTGAATACCAGATGAAAGGACACCACACAGGTTGTTATAAAAATAAACAGTATATTTATTAATAACAAACACCTCTGAACTCTTTATGAGATCAGAGGGCTAAGCACATGACAATCTCTTAGGACAAATACGATAAGTTGCACAAAATTACAATGGTGCCCTAGGGGCACGGCAAACCATATACTAAGTAAATGGGTTAAGGAAATCAATAGAAGGAATGGAGCTGTCCAGAGGCTGTAGGATCGCTGGGACTACACTACCCTAACTTAAGGTAAGTAATAGGAGGCCACGGAACGCGTGTGCAGAGTGTGAACTCACACGCGGGATGCGTAACAACGTCTATGGACAGTACAGTTCAAGAAAAAGGTGAGGACGGACAATCCTGACTAGTTAGGACTAAAACGACTGAATCTGGACACTAGGAGAGTTAATCTACCCTTGAGCACCGAAATGCTCGTTACCTCACCCACGGGCTGCGGGTGCATAGGTGCGAAGTCGTGTCGGGTTTCTGCATTGGAGTCTATAGAGCCTGAAAGAAAAGATCCTGCAGGCGACCAGGAGGAAGATGTCCGGGGTGATCCAAGGGTGGATCAGGAATGCTGAAGACCTGAAAGCAGAGGGGACAATGTTCAAAGTCACTAGCCAGTGACTGGAGTGGAACCAGGAAGGTACCAGATGCTGTCGTCGCGATCAGGTGAAGAGTGGATGCCTGACTCTGCAGCCACGTGGACCAGGAGGTGTCTTGGACGACCAGGATGGAGGCATGAGCTGTCCCACGCAGGCTCTCGCTGTCGGCGGTGTTGGTTCCGGATTCGGCGTCAACAGGCCTTGGCAAAGGCAACCCACGCGGTGAGTGGAAAAGGCGTCTGGTGTGGACCAGGAGGGTCCGGAGTACGTCTCTTTTGGAAGGAAGCAAGGGCCAGTCTGGGGCAACCAGACCAGCAGCGTAGTTTTCAAGTTTCGTCGACTAAGGGGCCACTAGCCAGCCGGCAAGTGACCAGACAACGCGTCGAACAGCAAACAGGCAGAAGGGCCCCACGCAGATCTCGTGGATGCTGGAGGGCTGTTCTTCGGTGCAGGAGCTGCTCGGGGCTGGGGCTTCTCAATCCCCAAAGCACTTCGTCGAGGTTACCTCAGAAGTTGTGCTGGAAGTGAAGTGCAGTTTCTCCGACGTGTCTCGTCGCACCCACGGATCTCTGCTGTGCTGCAGATGTGAGTTGAGGTCGGAGAGGTCTGGGAATCCGGGTCTCGTCGGGCTCTGAAGTCTGGATCCTCGAGGGAAGACACCAAAGTGAAGCCGCTGGACGCTTGAAGGTGCCTGCTGGTGCAGGGTGGACACACCTTGCCCACAAGGGAGATTTCTTCAGTCTTCTGTGGAGCAGAACGTCGAAGTCCTGAGTTTCTTCTTGTAAAGTTTCAAGTCAGGATTAATCTAATTTGGAATGGGACCAGCTCCTATCTTTTCTCCTAAAGGGGGCTGTACTGGTGACTAGGTCCCTCCCATGGGTGGGAGCAGGAAGGGGGGTTACACCCCCCTATCCTTTGTCCGGTTTCGCGCCAGAACTGGGGCTGGAGAGCCCCAGCAACTGGTTTGACCCGGTGTATGCACTGGGCACCTTGTGTGCCCCAGGCATGTCTCATTCCTTTCAGGCCTCCCTACCTCAATACACAAAATCCTGTCTGGGGTGGTGCTAGCACCTCCCAAGGCAGGAAACCCTTTGTCCAGGCCTCCCTCACTGGAAGGACTCCCAGTAGCAGGAGGTCAGACTTGTGTCTGTGGTGGCAGCATCCATTTTGTGATGCTGAGGCTCGAGTTAACTTTAACCGGGGTTCACAGTTACATACATGTCGTGTCCCTCTAGAAGGGTGGAATGCTACCCCCGTCGCCAGAATTTGGGAGAGGGTAGTATTCCAATTCGTATGACACCTTACTCTACAAGTTTTGATAATGTTATACCAGAGTTAGCATTCAACCGCGAGGATTATAATGAACTTAAGAGTATATGGTGTTGCGTTATCATGGAACAGCTATAAGGAATTGGTTCCGCAAGCTGCAGACAGGCTCAGCTCATGCTAGAGCACCATCTCACATAATTCCAAGCACTCTGTCTTCAGGATTGATAAGGCCTGCCATAGGAGTGACTGATAGGCATATATGTGTCCATTTTGGGGTTAGATATAGGTAACTATATCTACAGCAAAGGGTGATTACACCACCTTGCCCCAGCTGTCTTACCAGCCAGTTGTGTCTGTTTAGATGGCCAGCCAAGGGTGGCAGAATACATGCTTCAGCCCCTGGTAGGCCTTGGGTACACCTATGCCCTGGGTACCTAAGGTACACTGTACAGGTACTGATAAGGTGGCCCAGTACCAATTGGTAAATGCACCTAAAGTACATGGATGTCAAATTAGAGAGAGAACAGCTAGGCTGCGGTCTGATTAGCAGGCTCACAGCCAGGGAAAGTCGCAAACCAGTGAAGCAAAAAGCAAAAATCTGGGGTGACCATAGGATTGCAGACCCCACTCTCCTACATACCCCACCCACCCCCCAAACTTAGGGACATTAAACTAACCTTGACCAGCTGAGTCTTCCTGTTCTAAGTGGAAATACCTGGAGAGACCATCTGCATTGCCATGGTCAGTCCCTGGTCTGTGCTCCACTGTAAAGTCCATCCCCTGTAGGGAAATGGACCACCTAAGAAGTTTGGGGGTTTCACCCTTCATTTGATTTAGCCATAAGAGGGGCTTATGGTCGGTCTGAATCTTGAAGTGAGTTCCAAACAAGTATGGCCTCAACTTCTTCAGGGCCCAAACCACAGCAAAGGCCTCCCTCTCAATAGCTGACCAACGTTTCTCTCTAGGGGTCAGCCTTCTACTTATAAAAGCAATGGGCTGGTCATGACCATCAATATTCAGTTGAGATAGAACAGCTCCCACACCCAACTCAGATGCATCTGTTTGGACAATGAAGGGTTTGGAGTAGTCAGGACTCTTGAGAATAGGTGCAGTACACATGGCCTGCTTTAGGTCATCGAATGCCTTCTGACAGCTAACTGTCCACTGAACTTTCTTTGGCATTTTCTTGCTTGTCAAGTCATTAAGTGGTGTCACAATGGACCCATAATTTTTGACAAACTTCCTATAGTAACCAGACAGGCCCAAGAAAGCTCTGACCTGTGTCTGGGTGGTTGGAGGAGCCCAGTCCTTTACGGCCTGTATCTTGCTCTCCAAGGGTTGAACCTGGCCTCCACCTACAAGGTGGCCCAGGTATACAACCTGACTCAGCCCTATCTGGCACTTGGTGGCCTTGATAGTGAGGCCTGCCTTTTGCAGGGCCTCCAAAACTTTCCTCAGGTGGATCAGGTGATCCTCCCAGGTGGAGCTGAATACAGCAAAATCATCTAGATATGCTGCACAAAAGTCATCCAACCCGGTGAGAACTTGGTTCACCAACCTTTGAAAAGTGGCAGGTGCATTTTTCAAACCAAAGGGCATCACCACAAATTGGTAATGACCTCCTGGGGTAGAAAATGCTGTTTTGGCCTCGGCATCCTCAGCTAACGTTATTTGCCAATAACCAGCTGTTAGGTCAAATGTACTCAAGAAGGTGGCAGAAGCCAACTTATCTATGAGTTCATCTGCCCTAGGTATTGGATGGGCATCTGTCTTAGTGACAACATTGAGATCTCTGTAGTCTACACAAAACCTCATCTATCTCTTACCATCCTGGGTGTGAGGTTTTGGCACTATAACTACAGGACTAGCCCAAGGGCTCTCTGAGGGTTCAATGACTCCCAATTCCAACATCTTTTGTACTTCTTTCTTTATGCAGTCCCTGACATGGTCAGGTTGCCTGTAGATTTTACTCTGGACAGGCAGACTGTCACCAGTGTCCACCTCACGGGTGCACCAGTTTGTCTGACTGGGTGTCAGTGAGAACATTTGTCTAAAGGATTGAAGAACTTGTTTGCAATCCTCTTGTTGATGCTCAGAGAGGCTGTCAGAAAAGACTACACCATCAACTGACCCATCATCAGGGTTCTGAGTGAGCAGGTCTGGGAGAGGGATACTCTCTTTCTCCTGTCCCTCATCTGTGGCCATGAGCAAGCCCATGTCCTCCCTATAGACAAATGCCTTGAGCCTGTTTACATGAAGCACCCTGTGGGGGCTCCTGGGAGTTCCAAGGTCCACCAGGTAGGTGACCTCTCCCTTTTGCTCCATGATGGTATGGGGTCCAGACCATTTGTCTTGGAGAGCTGCTGGGTCCACTGGCTCCAACACCCACACCTTCTGTCCTACATGATAAACAGTTAGGACAGCCTTTTGGTCATGCCAAGCTTTTTGAAGTTCTTGGCTGGCCTCAAGGTTTTTGGATGCCTTCTCCATGTACTCTGCCACCCTGGAGCGGAGACCAAGTACATAGTCCACTATGTCAAGTTTAGGCTTTTTGAGAGGTAACTCCCATCCTTCCTTTACAAGACATAGGGGTCCTCTTACAGGATGCCCAAACAGAAGTTCAAAAGGGTTGTACCCAACCCCCTTCTGTGGGACCTCTCTGTAAGCAAACAGGAGACAGGGTAAAAGGATGTCCCATCTTCGCCTAAGCTTTTCAGGTAACCCTTTTATCAACCCTTTTAGGGTCTTGTTGAATCTCTCCACAAGCCCATTGCACTGTGGGTGATAGGGTGTGGTAAATTTGTAATTTACACCACAGTCCTTCCACATTGCAGTCAAGTATCCTGACATGAAGTTTGCACCTCTGTCAGAGACAACCTCCTTAGGAAACCCCACTCTGGAGAAAACTCCAAGCAGGGCCCTGGCCACAACAGGAGCTGTAGTGGTCCTAAGGGGAATAGCTTCTGGATACCTGGTGGCATGATCCACTACCACCAGTATAAACCTGTGCCCAGATGCTGTTGGGGGGTCCATTGGTCCAACAATGTCTATCCCCACTCTCTCAAAGGGCACCCCCACCACAGGTAGTGGTATAAGGGGGGCCTTTGTTGTGCCACCTGATTTGCCACTGGCTTGACAGGTGACACATGAGCGACAAAACTCTTTAGTGTCTTCAGACATGTGAGGCCAGTAAAAGTGTGGGGCAAGCCTGTCCCAAGTCTTGTTCTGGCCTAAGTGACCTGCAAGGGGAATCTCATGGGCTAAGGTGAGAAGGAAACCTCTAAGAGACAAGGGGATGACCAGCCTTGTCTCAGAGTATAGGAGTCCTTCATCCCAGTATACCTTGTGGGCACCTGTAGCATTCCCTGCAGCCTCAGCGGCAGCCTGCTGTCTGAGGGGTTCAAGGGAGGAACAGTCTAACTGTGCCTGTCTCAAGTCTGCCCTGGAAGGTCCCCCCTGTCCCAAGAAACTCAACCTGTTCAGGTTCAAGCTCTTCTAGGACAGTTCCTTCTGGGGTCTTTGGGTCAGCCTCCTGAGAGGGCTGATCCTCAACCTGAGGCAGGGGGGAAGGCTCTGCCTTAACCCTACTGTTCTTCCTCTTGGGTAGTGTCTGGTCCATTCTTCCAGGATCCAGCACTTGTTCAGCTGGGCATTTCTTGGCCTGTGACCTGGTCACAGCAAGGACATGTGAGGAGAGACCTAGCATTTCTACATGAGTCCTGTACTCCACATCTGATCACAGTGAGGATTCCAAATCATTGCCCAAGAGACAATCTACTGGGCGATCTGAACTAACTACAAACCTTTTGAGGCCAGCTACCCCTCCCCAGGAGAAGTTAACAACTGCCATACTGTGATTGGTAGTGACGTTGCTAGCATTGGTCACTAGGTAGTCTGAAACTAGCATGATCTGATCAGGGTCCACAAATGTTGGTGTCACCATAGTGACACTGGCACATGTGTCCTATAGGCCTGAGCCATTTTTCCATTGATTAAAGGCGTTTGCCTCTATTTGCCCAGAGTACTAGGACTTACAGTAGGGGTCATATCCATGTCCCCAGTACAAACAAGAACAGCCTGAGTAGGTATTCTGACTAAGTCAGAACCCACCTCAGTTCCCAGGGTTAACCCTACTATAGATTTGGGGGGTACACTACCACTGCTAACTGTACTAGGGGGTGCAGGTGTCTTAGGGACAGTAGTGGTAGGAGTTTGGCCTTTCTTGGTGCACTCACTAAACCAGTGAGTCTTACTTTTACAGTATTGGCACCATGGTTTCTTTGGACCATCATTCTTCTTCTTTTGGAGATACTGGGACCCACCCTCCTTAGATTGTTGGGGCCCTGTTGAAGACTTATGGTCATTTTGCTTATTCTCATTATTACCCTTCTGGTCTGCTTTCTTTTGGCCACCACCCTGGTTCTGGTTCTGCTGATTGACCCTGGTTCTGACCCATCTGTCTGCCTTCTTTCCCAATTCTTGGGGAGAGGTCAGATCTGAATCAATCAGGTGCAGATGCAACAACTGGTTCTGACAATTATTTAAGATTTGTTCTCTCATAATTAGATTATACAATCCTGTGTAATCAGTAACCTTACTTCCCAGTAACCAGCCTTCCAAAGCCTTAGTGGCACAATCAAGAAAGTCAGTCCAATCCTGAGCCTGAGTTTTCTGGGTGTCCCTGAACATCAACCTGTACTGTTCAGTTGTTAAGCCAAACCCATCAATCAGTGTAGTTTTCAGGACTTGGTAATCATTAGCATCCTTATCTCTAACAGTGAGGAGCTTATCTCTACCCTTTACCTTCAAAGGAGAGCCACAATATTGCTGCCCACTGACTCTGGGGTACCTGCTGTACTTTGCAGACCCTCTCCAGAGCAGTTATCCACTTGTGGATATCATCTCCTGTCTTATAGGAGGGCACTATTTTACTCAGGTGTCTATTATCAAAACTCCTGTCTTTATCCCTAGGGATATTGCTGCCACCAGTGGGTGCTAACCCACTCAACTGTTGCTCTCTAGCAAAGGCAAGTTTCTCTTTGGCAAGGGTAAGTTCTTCCCTTTGAATCCTCAGATTAACTTCCTTCATCTTTGCCTCATGCTCTCTCCTCTGAGGGGAAGTCATTCTCCTCTGAGCAGATGCATGAGAGGCATGGGAGTGAACAGATCTGTTGGAGTCCCTAGAAGGAGATCTATCTCTCCTGACCCCAAAGTTAGGCCTGCTAGTGGATGGCACTGGGGCTCCCCCAGTTCTTTCCCTATGTAGGTCTAAGTTGGCCCTTGTAAGTCCACTGACTAAAGGTTGGCCATTTTCTGCCTCATCCTCAGATAAGCTTCCCTCTTCATTACCCTCTACATTCTCTGTTTCAGGGTGGTTAGAGTCTGGATCACCTTCAAAGGGGGGCATGCTCCCATCTGGATTAGAGGGGCCTGCATTGGCAGCCCTTCAGGCATCATATGTCTCTAAGAGACCTAACAGAAAGGGAGTGGTAGGGTTAGAACCCTGTTTGTTTCCTGGAGGTACAAAATTGTCTCATCTCTTGGAAACTGAGGGATGCATTTCTGGAAAGGACCTGTGGAGGGTCACTAACCACAAGGGGAGCCACTGAGATCTCTCCTGTGGTAGACATGCTTTCTAGTGAGGTGTAAGTGATGCACTTACCTACACTATGGGTTTTCCTACTGATCCCTTGCCAAGAGTTGTAGTCAGGGTGTGCTAGGCCCTTTCTACTACAAAAGCTGGTTCAGTAGAACTCAGTATTTCTCAGCTTGTTATATGTACCTATGGTACCTTATGTGATCTTTCAAATGGTATTTCAAGATTATATTTGGTAAAAACAACAGCAAGCTCAAATCCCAACCGCTGCACACCAATGTGAGAAGTTGGCCTGATATATGATGCTCACTAGTTCTAGTGATCACCCTGTATCAGTCCAAACAACCCTTATGATGATTGGTTGTAAGTCAACCTTATAGACCAGCTATCCTAATGGTAGCATGGAAAAAGCAGTCTTAGGCTAAACTCTTTTGGCATGTGAAGCCAGCTGTTTTACCACATATAACCCCTTGAATACCAGATGAAAGGACACCACACAGGTTGTTATAAAAATAAACAGTATATTTATTAATAACAAACACCTCTGAACTCTTTATGAGATCAGAGGGCTAAGTAGACAACAAAAGAGGTGACTGGGCTGTTCCTAGAGGAAGGGAAGGAAGGAAAAGGTCACTCGGGAAGGGGCCAGGACAGAGTAGATAGTGTGGGTGAGAGTAAAATGTGGCTCAAGGTACCGGAAAGCAATTTTATTCTGGTGGTCCTCTGCCACAGGTAAAATCAAGGATAGCCGGTACTCATGGGAACTATGGTTTCCCAGAGTGATAAGTTGCACAAAATTACAATGGTGCCCTAGGGGCACGGCAAACCATATACTAAGTAAATGGGTTAAGGAAATCAATAGAAGGAATGTAGCTGTCCAGAGGCTGTAGGATCGCTGGGACTACACTACCCTAACTAGGTAAGTAATAGGAGGCCCACGGAACGCGTGTGCAGAGTGTGAACTCAAACGCGGGATGCGTAACAGCGTCTATGGACAGTACAGTTCAAGAAAAAGGTGAGTACGGACAATCCTGACTAGTTAGGACTAAAACGACTGTGAATCTGGACACTAGGAGAGTCAATCTACCCTTGAGCACCGAAATGCTCTTGTTACCTCACCCAGGGGCTGCGGGTGCATAGGTGCGAAGTCATGTCGGGTTTCTGCGTTGGAGTCTATGGAGCCTGAAAGAAAAGATGCTGCAGGCGACCAGGAGGAAGATGTCCGGGGTGATCCAAGGGTGAATCAGGAATGCTGAAGACCTAAAAGCAGAGGTGACAATGTTCAAAGTAACTAGCCAGTGACTGGAGTGGAACCAGGAAGGAACCAGATGCTGTCGTCGCGATCAGGTGAAGAGTGGACGCTTGACTCTGCAGCCACATGGACCAGGAGGTGTCTTGGACGACCAGGATGGAGGCACGAGCTGTCCCACGCAGGCTCTCGCTGTCGGCGGTGTTGGTTCCGGATTCGGCGTCAACAGGCCTTGGCAAAGGCAACCCACGCGGTGAGTGGAAAAGGCGTCTGGTGCGGACCAGGAGGGTCCGGAGTACTTCTCTTTTGGAAGGAAGCAAGGGCCAGTCTGGAGCAACCAGACCAGCAGCGTAGTTTTCAAGGTTCGTCGTCTAAGGGGCCACTAGCCAGCCGGCAAGTGACCAGACAACGCGTCGAGCAGCAAACAGGCAGAAGGGCCCCACGCAGATCTCGTGGATGCTGGAGGGCTGATCTTCGGTGCAGGAGCTGCTCGGGGCTGGGGCTTCTCAATCCCCAAAGCACTTCGTCGAGGTTACCTCAGAAGTTGTGCTGGAAGCGAAGTGCAGTTTCTCCAAGATGGCCGGTCCCACGTGTCTCGTCGCACCCACGGATCTCAGCTGTGCTGCAGATTTGAGTTGAGGTCAGAGAGGTCTGGGAATCCGGGTCTCGTCGGGCTCTGAAGTCTGGATCCTCGTGGGAAGACGACAAAGTGAAGCCGCTGGACGCTTGATGGTGCCTGCTGGTGCAGGGTGGACACTCCTTGCCCACAAGGGAGATTTCTTCAGTCTTCTGTGGAGCAGAACGTCGAAGTCCAGAGTTTCCTCTTCTAGAGTAGGTCATGATTAATCTAATTTGGAATGAGACCTACTTCTACCTTTTCTCCTAAAGGGGGCTGTACTGGTGACTAGGTCCCTCCCATGGGTGGGACCAGGAAGGGGGGTGGTTACACCCCCTATCCTTTGTCCGGTTTCGCCAGAACTGGGGCTGGAGTGCCCCAGCAACTGGTTTGAACTGGTGTATGCACAGGGCACCTTGTGAGCCCCAGGCATGTCTCATTACTTTCAGGCCTCCCTCCCTCAAACACAAAATCCTGTCTGGGGTGGTGCTAGCACCTCCCAAGGCAGGAAACCCTTTGTCCAGGCCTCCCTCGCTGGAAGGACTCCCAGCAGCAGGAGGTCAGACTTGTGTCTGTGGTGGCAGCATCCATTTTGTGATGCTGAGGCTCGAGTTAACTTTAACCGGGGTTCACAGTTACATACATGTCGTGTCCCTCTAGAAGGGTGGAATGCTACCCCCGTCGCCAGAATTGGCGAGGGGGTAGTATTCCAAATCGTATGACACCTTACTCGACATGTTTTGATAATGTTATACCAGAGTTAGCATTCAACCGCGAGGAATATAATGCACTTAAGAGTATATGGTATAGCGTTATCATGGAACAGCTATAAGGACTTGGTTCCGCAAGCTGCAGACAGGCTCAGCTCATGCTAGAGCACCATCTCACATAATTCCAAGCACTCTGCCTTCAGAATTGATACGGCCTGCCATAGGAGTGACTGATAGGCATATATGTGTCCATTTTGGGGTTAGATATAGGTAACTATATCTACAGCTACAGCTGGTGTTTTCATTTAGAGACCACTCTGACTCCCTCTTCTCCAACTTTCGAAACTGCCTTGGCAACATTTGCTCATGGATGGCGGCCAATCATCTTGCTTTAAACACTGATAAAACTGAGGTCCTCTTTTTTAGTCGGAAATGTACTCCCCCCGCAACTTTATGGTGGCCTACCGTCCTCAATCCTCCTCCTATACCAGTGAAGTCTGCTCGTAACCTTGGTTTTGTATTTGACAACACCTTGTCCGGCAAAGCCCAGGTTAACAAAGTTACAGCGGCCTGTTTTAATAAGTTGCGTATGATTAGGAAGATTTTTCCTTTCCTCCCCCTGACTTCCCGTAAAACGGTGGTCCACGCACTTATTACGTCACATCTCGATTACGCCAATAGCCTATATGCCGGTGCCCCCCAATATCTTATAGACCGACTACAAATCATTCAGAACGCGGCAGCAAGGCTCATTGGAAACATTCCTGCCCGCAACTCGGTCAGAGCATTCCGAGACGAGCTACATTGGCTCCCCATTGCCCGTCGCATTGACTTCAAAGTTCTGGTCCTTGCGTTTCGGGCAATTAATGGAACCGGCCCGGTCTATCTGAGAAAAAGGCTCAAATTATCATCCTCAGTAAGACACCTGAGATCTAACAGCCTACGTCTGCTGAATGCCCCCAGATTCAGGCTCTCCCGAAGTGGCGGCAGAACCTTCACCGTCACAGCCGCCAAGCTTTGGAATAGCCTTCCTCTAGAGCTTAGGTTCATCGAGTCTGAGCTAGTCTTCCGACGCAAGTTAAAAACCTGGCTGTTTGCCAAACGCTAATCTTACCTCTAGCCCTTGGTTTGCCATTTGACTGGACATGTTCTTGGTTTTTCTCTCGTGTGATTACCTGTAATCTTAGCGCCGGGACACCTCCGTTGGAGGTAGCCGCGCGCTCTATAAGTTTCATAAAATAAATAAATAAATAAAATAAATACAGCAAAGGGTGATTACACCACCTTGCCCCAGCTGTCTTACCAGCCAGTTGTGTCTGTTTAGATGGCCGGCCAGGGGTGGCATAATACATGCTTCAGCCCCTGGTAGGCCTTGGGTACACCTATGCCCTGGGTACCTAAGGTACACTGTACAGGGATAAGGTGGCCCAGTACCAATTGGTAAATGCACCTAAAGAACATGGATGTCAATTTAGAGAGAGAACAGCTAGGCTGTGGGTCTGATTAGCAGGCCCACAGCCAGGGAAAGTCGTAAACCTATGAAGCAAAAATCTGGGGTGACCATAGGATTGCAGACCCCACTCTCCTACAACCTGCACCACACTTCCCCGGACAGAGGAAAGGAAGGCTTTCAGTGCAAGACAGATCGCCCGCAGCTCCAGAAGGTTGATGTGGAGCCGGAGACCAGAGGCCTCTGATCTCCGCCTCTCCCATGTGGCCCCCCAACCCAGGAGAGACACATCTGTCACTACTACGTGCTCCGGTTGGGGTAGCGAGAGGGATCTGCAGCTGACCCTATCACGGTCCTTGAGCCACCACTGCAACTGTTTCGCAGTGCCCTCCGAGATCAGGACGTGGTCGGACAGGTTGCCCTGATGCTGGGCCCACTGAAACTTCAGGTCCCACTGCAGAGCCCGCATCCGCCATCTGACGTGATGCACCAGCAGGTTGCAGGAGACCATCAGCCTCAGAAGTCGCAGCGTCAACCTGACCGAGACTCTGGATAAAGGCTGAAAGATCAGAATCAGAGCCTGAATATCCCGTACCCGCTGTTTGGGAGGATAAACACGAAACTGCGCAGAATCCAGAACCGCTCCGATGATGAGGAGCTTCTGAGAGGGACACAGGTGTGACTTCGGCACATTGACGGAGAACGCCAGCAGGGGCAGGTCAGCCGTAGTCTGGAGGTGGCTGACGACTGTCTGGGGCAAGCCCGCCTTCAACAACCAGTCGTCAAGATAAGGGAAGACTGACACCCCTAATCTGCGCAGATGAGCTGCGACCACCGCCATCACTTTCGTGAACACCCGAGGGGCGCTGGTAAGGCAGAAGGGGAGCACGGTAAACTAAAAGTGCTCGTGGCCTACCGTGAACCGCAGGTAACGCCGGTGGGCCGGCAGGATGGGGATGTAAAAATATGCGTCCTGCAAGTCCAATGCTACCATCCAGTCTCCGGGTTCTAGGGCAGCTAAGACCTGAGCCAAAGTCAGCATCTTGTACTTCTCCTTCCCGAGGAAGCCGTTGATGTTCCGCAGATCCAAGATAGGGCGTAGGCCCCCTTTGCCCTTCTTGGAAACCAGAAAGTAGTTGGAGTAACAACCACACCCTACTTCTGGCCCAGGAAGGCGCTCGATGGCCCCCTTGGCCAAGAGGGCCGTAACTTCCTCTTGCAGAAGTTGCAAGTGATCCCCCGACATGCGGTGGTACTGCGGTGGCATGGCTGGAGGGGTTGCCTCGAAGGGGAGGGAGTAGCCCCTTCGGACGTTTTGCAGCACCCACCTGTCCGATGTGATGGTGCGCCAGTGGAGGAGGTGATGACGAACCCTGCCCCCCACTGGTGTCAAATGGTCCTGAAAGCTCGGACTAGGAAGGCTTTGAGGCGGATGCTGCGGGGTGGAAGTGGACTAGCCTCGCCGCTGTCCCCTGGCACCGCCACGGCGGTTACCACGTCCGCCGCCGCGCTGGATTTTAGACTGCGGCCCGTGGCTGGCAGGACGTGAGGGAGCGCCCCTTCCTTGGCGAAAGGCAGAAGTTTGCTGGCGTAGGCCCGACAGACCCAAGGACTTGGCCGTAACCCTGGAGTCCATGAAACGCTCAAGCGCACTGTCTGCCTTGTCGCCAAAGAGGCATCGGCCATCAAACGGCATGTCCATGAGTGTGTTCTGGACATCAGCCGAGAAGTTGGCGGACCTCAGCCAGGCGTGGCGGCAAACCGCCACCGTCGTGGAAATCGCCCTGCCTAGCGAGTCCGTGGTATCCAGCCCACATCGAATAGAGTACCGTGCTGCATCTTGCCCTCAGCAAGGGCTTGAGCGAGTTTTGCCCGGGCCTCCTCCGGGCAGTCTGGCAGCACGTCCGCAACCGTGTCCCACAGAGAGTGGGTGTAACGGCCCAAAAGGCAAGCGGTGTTGACCGACCGCAACCCCAAACTAAGTGAGGAGAGCAGCTTCTTACCGAACTGGTCATACCTTTTGGATTCCCTATCAGGAGGGGCAGTCGGGAACGCGGCCTGGGAGTTAGAGGCCTGGATAACCAGGCTCTCGGGGTGGGGTGGGTGGACAGGAAGCTAGGGTCGCCCGGGGCCGGGCGCTGGCATCTGGCCACGTTCCGATCTACTGGGGGGTCTGTAGCGGGCTTGGACCAGGTGCCAAACAGAACGTCAGTAAGGGCCTCATTAAACGGCAGTAGAGGCTCCGAAGAGCATGCCTGCGGTTTGAGGACCTCGGTGAGGAGGTTAGTCCTCACGGCCGCGGCGGGGAGCTCAAGAGCCAAGGCCTTGGCCGCCCTCCACACCATGCTGTATGCAGCCCCCTCCTCCGTAGCCTCGGTAGGAGGGGAGACAAATCCAGTGTCGGGTGAAGTGTCCAGACCACTGGCCTCCCCTAGCTCAACTGCCCAGTCCAGATACGACTGGCACTCCCGTGCCAGAGGGTCCTCAGACCCCTCCCAATCCTCCTCGCCCCCATCTCCTGATAGTCAGGTCCAAAGGATGGGGCCGGATCATAGAAGAATTGCTTTTCTCTTGGGGTCGAATGCAGCGTCGAGCGACGCCGGATCCGGACCGAGGGGGGGGGACCGGGGATGACGACGTCCGGGGACGGCGTCGAGGGCGACACTCTGGGGGTCGGTGCAGGCGAAGGGGTCGTAAGGTCAACCAGCGGCGGCCCGGATCCGGATCCAGTGGGGCCCTGCGGCATCGGGACCGGAGTCGTCGACGGCGCCGGGGCAAAAGCACCCGACGGCGCCGGGGCCGGAGCCACCGCCCCGCTAGGGCACCCAGACGGACTCCCGGGGCCCAGAGGCACCTCCGTAGGGCCCATCGGAGGGGAGCGATTCCTCATGGCCACGAGGAAGGCGCTGATCTCCGGCGTCACGTTCAGCCCAGGGACCAGTGGGTATGGAGCTGGGCGTGGCGCCTGTGGCTCCGGCGGAGCCGCGTGGGCGGTGTCGCCCGAACCCCCGGCCGCATCGCGTGAGCGTTGGGGGGAGTCAGAAGAGCGGTGTCCTCTCTTCGACTTCTTGTGCCTCTTACCGGAGGACTTGGAGCCCGACGAGTGGTGACCTGCCGACTTGTGATGACTGTGGCCCCGCGACCGGTCCCTCGACCTCCTCCTGGACCGGGACCGTGAACGGCACGGGGCCGACTGCCGGAGCTCGAGGAGCTTACGGGACTGCTCCCGCCTAGCCTTCGACGTCAAGGCCTGGCAGTCGGGGCACGACTTGTCATCGTGGTCGGCCCCAAGGCAATAAAGGCACCAACGGTGGGGTTCGATAACCGACATCAGGCGGTTACAGTCGGCACAGGGTTTGAACCCGGGCATCCCTATCGGCACAGAGAGTTGTATCGACTCGAAAAGGATCCAAAAGAGATCGAAAAAGTTAGTCAAAAATTTACTAAGGAGTACTGCTTTTTCCAGATCCAAGCTTGCTGCGCGGAAAAAAGAAGAACTGACGTCAGCACACGAGGGCGGCGTCTAAGTACTCCGACGACGTCATCCCAGCGCCAATGATGCAGATGACGAACGTGGAGCCGCAGACGACGCGCAGAGGAACTGCTACGCAAAACTTTCCGGATCCAGTCTGACGCCTGGGGATATTCTAAGGTAAGGAATCTAACACTAACCTGTTTCTTTCAGATACCTAAGCCTGGCAAGGACCCGTTGAATTGTAGCTCTTATCGCCTCTTTCACTTTTGAATTTGGACTATAAGATCCTTGCCGAAGTGACTGCACTTTGGCTGGCCCTGCTTTTAGATCTGATCATATCCCTGGTGCAGTCGGGCTTTGTTCCACATATGTTCACGGCGCTCAACTTGCGTACTCTGTTTGCGGTGCTTCATCGCGTGACACCGGAGCTCCCAGTGGCAGCAGTCCTGCTGGACGTCAAAAAGCTTTCGATTCTTTGGAGTGGATTTTTATATGGGCAGTGATGAGGAAACTAGGCATCCCCAAGGGCTTCGTAGACCTCACTACACTGCTCTACGTGCGGCACACAGCCAGACTTCGCCTGAATGAAACGCTCTCCGCCCCACTTTCGCTGACTCGTGTTACTAAACAGGGCTGCCTGCTGTCTCCTTTACTTTTTTTTTTATAGCTCTCGGCCCCTGAGTTCGGCACTTACAGAAGAAACATCTACATCGAGGGCTGCAGTTTTAGATGGGTCCACTCGTTATTTCGCTTTACGTGGACGATACTGTGCTATATGTCTGGCGTCCGCAAGAGAATCTCGACCCCCTTGTCAGGGATATACTCTGTTTTGGGGGCTACTCGGGTTTAGGCATCAGTTGGAACAAATCTGAGCTACTGCTGTAAATAGCGGCCACCACGGATTGGGAACATAAATTCCCATTAAAATGGTGCCATAACTCGGTCAGATATCAGAGTATACAGATTCATATTGATGCAGACCAAATGGTGCGGTCGACTATGGGCCGCTATCCATACCCTGGAAGCGCAGGTGGAGCGTTGGTTAAAACTCCCTCTGTCGATGGCCGGTAGGATTGCCCTCATGAAGATGGTGGGACTTCCAAAGGTTCTCTACCTGTTCCACAACATTCCCATTCCCCTCTCGGACACTTTTTTCGAAGAACTTCGGTCTCATAATGCTTGCGTGGGGGGTGGGGGGGGGGGGGGGGGGGACAGGCCAGAATAAGGTGGGACACCATGAAATTGTCATATGAGAGGTGGCCAGGGCGCACCAGATTTTAGAATGCATTACCTGGTAGCTCATAGTAGCTTTGCACATCCATGGTACCGCTCAGATGCCCGAAACCCCTACAGCAGACCTGAATCTGACCTGGTGTATCCTACTCCACTTCAAGCGTTTTTCCCCCTGGGGTTCCCCCGTGACCCCAAAGATATTCAGATATTTTCCACTACGAGCTGGATGTGGCGCAAGCTATCACGTGTGCTTGGGGATGGTTCACTGTACTCCTCCAATCTCCTTTTGGCAGGTAATACATGGCTTAGGGTAACTGAAGAGAAACTAGTAATTTGTATGTTCTGCTCCCATGCCATGGCAAAGTTTGGTGATCTGTTTCCCAATGGTCATGTGTTTGACAACCCGGGTGGGGATCGAGGTGCAACTTTGTCCTTTATGGATAGGTTCGTCTTCAGTAGAGTACACTGCGCCCTCCGTGCCAAAATATCAGAATACCCCCTGAAACCCTCATCATTCACACCTCTGTCCCAGTTGATAACCAACTCTGATTGATACAAATTGATTTCCAGATTGTACAAGGCGAGCATGGCCTTGGCCCCATGCCATGACACTAAGGTTCGAGAGGCATGGGAACACGATTTGGTGCACCATATTCTTGACGACCAGTGGTCCTTTTGCTGCACGCAAACGTGTGAAGCCTCTCTCAATAGCAGACACAAACTTCTCCATTTTAAATTCCTCTGGCGAGCTTATAGGACTCTGGCTAAACTCCACTCCATTGACCCATCCTGGCCCCATAATTGTCAAAAATGTGGTAGCCCCAGGTGGATTTTCCCCATCTAACATGGACTTGTCACAAGATTGCGGAGTTTTGGGTGGCCGTTTTAGCAACACTCTCCCAAATGATCTCACTAGACGAACTCCCTACCGAAGTTGCCCTCTAGGGGCATGTGTGCAATATGCCCCCCAAGTAACGTAAATTTGTAGCGCTTGCTCTGCTTTTAGCCAAACGGGAGATCGCACTGAGATGGGGCAGTAGATCACTCCCTACGTCACTCCCTACGCCGGCTGCATGGCTTGCCAATCTCACATACTGTAATACGAATTGTGACCTCTATGCCACACTGCTTACACCTAAGGTCTCGCCCGAAGGATAATTGGGAATCACTGAAAACCTATTTACAAACTTAGCAGTCTACTACCCCTGATGGCGTAGTGCCAACTGGGGTGGTTGAATTGCGTGCGGACACTCTGCATAAACTGTTAGTAGTTTATCGCACAAGTTACTACTTGTGTAACGATATATCTGTAAGAGACATTAGTTAGTGATAGATTCCTTACCTTAGAATATCCCCAGGCGTCAGACTGGATCCGGAATATTTGCGTAGCAGTACCCTTGCGCGTTGGTAGGCGTCGTCTGCGGCTCCGTGTCCGTCGTCGTGGGCGCCGTGATGACGTCGTCGGAGTACTTAGACGCCGCCTCAGCGTGCTGACGTCAGTTCTTAGACACAGCTTTTCCTCGCCAGAAGCGCTGAGCCATGTTAAAAACCAACACTGGTGCCATTGAAACTAGGGCCCTGAAAGGGGATGACCTTAACCCTAGGTATCGGTTCGCAGAACGGGGAGGATGGGTGGGTCGGTAAGGAATCTATCACTAACTAATGTCTCTTACAGATATATCGTTACACAAGTAGTAACTTGTGCATCTGAAAGAGACACGTTAGTGATAGATTCCTTACCTTAGAATAGATACCCCAGCAATACCAACCCCGGTGGTGGGTCTGCGAACCAATGATCACACCAGAAAGTCCTGGAGGACGGAACGGCCAAAGAAGCCATCCCTCCGGACTTGACTGTCCAGGCAGTAGTGTCTTGCAAACGTGTGCAGCGAGGCCCACGTAGCCGCCTGGCAAATGTCCTGCAAGGGCACTCCCCGGCGCAGGGCAGTTGTAGTTGCGTGGCTCGGGTGGAATGAGCCCGCAATCCAACAGGAGGCTCCTTTTAACCAAGAAATAACATGCCTGGATACACAAGATGATCCACCGAGAGATGGTCCTCTTGTGCACCGCTTTCCCCTTCTTAGCGCCCACGTAACCAACAAAGAGTTGGTCATCCACCCGGAACTGGCGTGTACGATCCAAGTAGAATGAAAGCGCACGTTTTGGGTCCAGACGGTGGAGCCGCTCTTCCTCTTTAGAGGGATGCGGTGGCGGAAAGAAGGTGGGCAAGGTGATAGACTGCCCAATGTGGAAGGCCGTGACAACCTATGGCAGGAAAGATGGCTTAGTACGCAACACAACCTTGTCCGGATGGACAGAAAGGAAAGGAGGAGTACAAGAAAGGGCCTGGAGCTCACTCACTCTCTTGGCAGAGGTGATGGCAACCAGGAAAGCAGTCTTCAAAGTAAGAAGGCGGAGAGGACAGTTGTGAAGTGGCTCAAAGGGAGCGCACATCAGAAACGTAAGAGCA
Source organism: Lissotriton helveticus (assembly GCF_964261635.1). Taxonomy (NCBI): domain Eukaryota; kingdom Metazoa; phylum Chordata; class Amphibia; order Caudata; family Salamandridae; genus Lissotriton; species Lissotriton helveticus. The sequence continues at coordinate 835,067,572 of NC_136068.1, forward strand.
AGGTTCAAGTCCCACTGAGGCATCACAAACGGAACAGGAGGGAACGTGTGTGTGATGCCCTTCAGAAAGCGATTTACAATAGGGGACTTGAACAAAGAAGGTTGATCAGGCAGCCTTAGAAAGGCTGAAAGGGCAGAAAGGTAGCCCTTGATAGTGCCCAGAGCAGAGCCCTGCTGGGCAAGAGAAAGAAGGAAGAGAAGAACCTCAGAGAGAGGGGCGGCAAGAGGATCCACAGCCTTTGCTGTGCACCATGCCACAAATCTGTTCCACCTGCAGGCGTATACCGACTTTGTGGAGGGACGCCTGGCTGCCAGAATGACATTACTGACTTCAGTAGGCAAGTCAAATGGCCTCAACTGTCGCCGCTCAATCTCCAAGCATGGAGGTTGAGACTAGACAGGTTCGGGTGGAGGACCGTCCCCTGCTGCTGCGACAGAAGGTCCTCCCGAAGAGGCAGACGAACCGGGGGATCGACTGACATACTGAGTAGCTCTGGATACCAGTACCTTTGTGCCCAGTCTGGAGCCACAAGGATGACTTGGCCCCGGTCGCACTTGATCTTCTTCAGCACTCTGGGCAGAAGTGGTATAGGCGGAAAGGCGTACAACAGACCGCAACTGCACTCGCGACGAAAAGCGTCTCCGAGCGAGTGCCGCCTTGAAAATTCCAACGCGTAGACCTGACATTGCGCGTTCTCTTCGGTGGCGAATAGATCTAACGAAAGCTCTCCCCATCGCTGAAAGAGGCCTTGCGCCACGTCCGAGTTCATACGCCATTCGTGATCCATCATGCACCGACGGCTGAGCTCGTCCGCCCTGGTGTTCAGAGAACCCGCCAGGTGTTGAGCCACCAGGGTCACACCCTGGCGTTCCAGCCACTGCCAGAGACGCAGAGCCTCCTGGCAAAGGGTCCCAGACCCCACCCCGCCCTGTTTGTTGCAGTACCACATGGCGTGGTGTTGTCCATGAAAACCTGCACTACACTCCCCCGGACAGAGGGGAGGAATGCCTTCAGTGCTAGACGAATCGTCCGCAACTCCAAAAGGTTGATATGGAGTCGGGCCTCCGCCGGAGATCAGAGGCCTCTGATCTCCACCTCTCCCATGTGGCCGCCCCAGCCCTGGAGGGACGAGTCCCTCACAACCACGTGCTCCGGTTGGGGGAAGGGAGAGGGATCTGCCGCTTACCCAATCGCGGTCCGTGAGCCACCACTGCAGCTGTCTCGCAGTGCCCTCCGACATCAGGACGTGGTCGGACAGATTGCCCTGATGCTGGGCCCACTGAAACTTCAGGTCCCACTGCAGAGCCCGCATCCGCCACCTGGCGTGATGCACCAGTAGGATGCTGGAGGCCATCAGCCCCAGAAGCCGCAGCGTCAACCTGACCGAGACCCGGGATAAAGGCTGAAAGAGTGGAATCAGAGCCTGAATATCCCGGACCCGCTGTTCGGGAGGATAAACCCGAAACCGCGCTGAGTCCAGAACCGCTCCGATGAAGAGGAGCTTCTGAGAGGGGCACAGGTGTGACTTTGGCACATTGAGGGAGAACCCCAGCTGGTGCAGGAGGTCTGCCGTCGTCTGGAGGTGGCTGACGACTGTCTGGGGCGAGCCCGCCTTCAACAACCAGTCGTCGAGGTAGGGGAAGACTGAAACCCCTAACCTGCGCAGATGAGCTGCGACCACCGCCATCACCTTTGTGAACACCCGTGGGGCGCTGGTAAGGCCGAAGGTAACCTGAAAGTGCTCGTGGCCAACCGTGAACCGCAGGTAGCGCCGGTGAGCCGGCAGGACGGGGATGTGCAAATAAGCGTCCTGCAAGTCCAACGCTACCATCCAGTCTTCTGGGTCCAGGGCAGCTAGGACCTGAGCCAGTGTCAGCATTTTGAACTTCTCCTACCGGAGGAAGCCGCTGACGTTCCGGAGGTCCAAGATAGGGCGTAGGCCCCATTTGCCCTTCTTGGGTACCAGAAAGTAGTGGAAGTAACAACCACACCCTACTTCTGGCCCAGGAACGCGCTTGATGGCCCCCTTGGCCAAGAGGGCCGTAACTTCCTCCTGCAGAAGTCGCAAATGATCCCCCGATACCCGGTGGTATTGCGGTGGCATGGCTGGAGGGGTCGTCTCGAAGGGGAGGGAGTAGCCCCTTCGGACGATTTGCAGCACCCACCTGTCCGAAGTGACAGTGTGCCAGTGGAGGAGGTGATGGCGAACCCTGCCCCCCACTGGCGACACATGGGCCTGAAAGCACGGACTAGGAGGGTTTTGAGGCGGATACCGCTCCCGCCTAGCTTTCGAAGTCAGGGCCCGGCAGTCGGAACAGGTCTTATCGTCATGGTCGACGCAGAGACAGTGGAGACACCGACGGTGAGGGCCCGTGACCGACATCAGTCGGTCGCAATCCTCACAGTGCTTGAAACCTGGCATCCCTACCGGCACCGTTCGGAGTCGAAGACTCGAAAAAGAACGATCAAAAGAGATCAAAAAAGTTTAGTCAAAAAAGACTAAGGTACCACTTTTTCCGGATCTGCGCTGCTGGCGCGGAAAAAAGAAGAACTGACGTCAGCACGCAGAGGCGTCGTCTAAGTACTCCGACGACGTCATCACGGAGCCCACGACGCCGACGACGGAGCCGCAGACGACGCCTACCGACGCGCAAGGGTACTGCTACCCAAAAATTTCCGGATCCAGTCTGACGCCTGGGGATATTCTAAGGTAAGGAATCTATCACTAACGTGTCTCTTTCAGATTGGGAGTATAGTTGAATGTTCTGGGTGATTCATTGTGTAGGAGTGTCTAGTATAAAATGTCTAGGGTAAGGATTAGTACAGCGAAATAAAGTCATCGCAGGGTGGTTGGTGGTATCGCGATGTACACTATCGCATGATTGTTCATGCAAGACAAATTATTCAGTAACTATTATCTGACATTTCATTGATAGTATAATTGGTAAAATGATAAATAAAGTTTTTTTTTTAAAAGTACAAAATAAAATATAGTTTATAGTACTATACAACACTTAAATACAAAATTATTAAGGTAAAGTGTACCTCTTGACGTCCACCTGAACATGCAAGCGACAGTGGAGTGTCTTTTGTCCGTTCTGACTGCGCTTCTATATCGCCACCTTTATCTAAAAGGATTTCCACTACTCCAACATGACCAGCAGTAGCAGCCAAAATAAGTGGTGTAAAACCTAATACAAAAGGTTATTGACAATTACTTGCATGCTCTCAAAACCCTTGTGACAACAAGAAAGCAATATTATACAATTAACAGGTTCTTCAAATAAGGGAAGAATATCAGTTAATGACATACTTCTTTTCAAGTAGAAATCTAAGCACCAAAACATTTTCTATATTCTCTTATGGGAACTGCAAAGAAAGACATGTTTATATAGTTCTCTGGTACACAATTGTGTTTGCTTCCAACAACTAACACAGCCTAAAAGCACATCATTAAATAACACATACTCAAAAAAATACATACTATATTCATTGTCATCTACACATTAGTGTTAATAGTAAAGTCATATGTTATGTGATCAATCAAGATTGTTTATATGATTGCCTCTGTCACATGAAGGGGAAGGTCATAAGCATTGCATGATGTGATACAGTGGACTCACAACCTTAGCACTATTGGTAAATACATATATAAATCAAGATAGTAAATTTCAGACTGAACTAAATAATGTTTTCAATTACACATTCTTTCTGTGTTAGCAATACAACAAAACATTGTGCAATCCCACCGACAACTGTTGTGAGGTTATATGCCCTGTGCACAAACACTTCCATTTTACATGTTCACGTTTAACATTGACATCTTTTCAAATGGTGAACACACATTTGCATGCGTGCCCATATTAGTTAGTGTACTCAGAAAAGATTTTCTTACAATTGCATTTCCTTGTAGGTACATGATCACACCTTAGAACATTCTGTCCAAGGACTAGATATACTGCGCAAATTAGCTTTTTTGTTGTCTGTTCGGCGACAGTTCTGGGTGGGTAAAATTAACAGGACATCTGGACCAGTATTTAGGCACAGTACGAATGGGTCCATTTTTATAATATGAACTGCACCAAGCCTTTGTTAAAACAGAGGAGCATTTTGATGATTTTTGCTATCGTCACATAACTATATTCTAGCCCAGCTGCACATCATCACTATCCTGAGAGAGACAGCGGCAAGCTCTACACCAAGACAGGCTAACAGATGACCCCCGCACACAGGTATTTGGGGAGTTAGACCACTCCAAGTTATTCGGCAGACCCGGACACCTTATGCTTTCTAGGAGTAGGTAGCATTATGCAGGAGTACAAATATATGTATCCATATAATCAATGTATGTGTACAATTGTTGAATTGTTTATCTTTTTCACTATTCTCAAAATTATGGTTACTATGCGATGCTTTATTCTACTCATTACTGCAGCACACATTTTGCACAAGAATCCAATTGCTTCAATAAATGTTTGGAATATCACATTGTGCATTTCTTGGATCTCCCTTTGGGCATGCCCGAGTTAACAATGAAAGGGTAGGGGGCGCTAGAGGGCGCACGAACAGCATGGCCGCACTTACGTGAGGCTCCTGCAGCCTGTGCCAATCTCCGACATTTATCCTGCCTAAATCACCTCCAATGCCGCTGAAACTCAGTGCGATTGCAGAGGAACCATAACCTAACACTCGTCGAAAATTTGAAGCGAATCGGACCCTGGGGTGCGGAGATATTGAAGCAGGAGTGTTCGACCGACGGCGGAGCCTGCATGCCCGCGAGGCCGGACACCACAACTACGGGACCCCGGTGCGCCCACGAGGCAAGTGGGCCTCGGTAGGAAGACGTTAGGAATCCTGCGCCTGCCTGTTGAGGGGGACACGAGGATAGGAGGCTGCGGGCACCGGATCGATATTCGGCAGCCGAGGAAGGGGTCGGAGGCGCAACTGGACTGACTAGCGGCGCTCCGGTGAAAGTACGGAGAGATCTGCGGTAAGGCGCATCCAACGCGTGGACAAGACCGGCATCGGTAGACGAGTTCTACATATATACCGGACCGGGACACTTGCAAGTGCTGGAGAGGGATGTACATAGTGCCACAATACAGCTGCATGGAGAAACCTTGCACCGGACTGAGTGGGTATGCGGGATTTGCCCATGGGGATAGCAGGCTCTGGTTATTAGTGGCCTGGCTTCAGCAGTTGCTTGGTGCAAGTACATTGGGTCTGCGGATAATTCAGGAATAAAAGCGTTATCTTGTGAACTGGACTACAGACGCTAGTGCGGTACAGACCTGACAGCGGAGAATGGCGCATGTGAAGGGCGCTTAAAGGCATTTTTGTGACCTAGGAAGCGTTGCAATTAACTGTGTGTAGAGCCTGTACTCTATGTGACACCGGTGGGCCGGCACTGCTCCCTTCACACCGTGGCTTCACTGGCTTAAGCCTAACATACACCGAGGGCTGGATACGACGTAATAGAGCAGTGTCCAAATTGGTGCGAAGTGACTTTCCGTGCATAAGCACCAGAGAGAGTGAGGCAGTTGCTCAGTGCCACAGGCACAAACGGCAAATTCGACGGAGGACAGGTGGACTGGACACTGGGAGAGCACCAATTCATGTCCAAGGACTCCGGATCGCCACGAGGCGGAGGTCTAAGGGCGACTTCTTTTACCACAGTGAAATCAGCTCAGGGCGCTACCATGGGACGGCAGGATACTCGACAGCCAAAAATATCCTTTGATTCTGCCCCGCCATCGAAGAAGACGGAGGATGGTGTCTGACACAGGGGGTGCTCAAAGCCCACCAACAGCGGGGACTAGCTGCGCTGCAGCTGCACCGGATATGCATCTCCTACTGTAGGAAATGAAACAGGGATTCGCAACGGTGGTGGACAAGGTGGATCGACTGTCCTCCAGGATGGACGCTATTGTGCAGAAGATGGACATTCATGAGGAACGCATTACAGAGGCGGAGAGGAGAATTTCGGAAAGTGATGATACTACGGCATCCCATGCTACTAGGCTGTCAAGAATGGACAACATCCTCAGAGTAATAGCTGCAAAGAACGAGGAGTTGGAGGCGCGCAGCCGTCGCAATAATATCCGCGTGGTAGGCGTGCCGGAGTCTACAAACACAGGGCGGATGGAGGAATATGTGGAACGGATTCTACAGACAGCGGTAGGGACGGATGCCTTCTCCAAGCAGTTTATCGTTGAGCGAGCGCACCGCTCCCTTGGTCCGCAGATCAAACCCGGAGCTCCGCCTCGACCGATAATAGCTAGGTTACTAAATTATCGGGACAGGGATACTGCACTAAGGGCTGCAAGAAACACTAACCAATTGACGTGTGATGGGATTACTTTTTCACTATACCCGGACTTCACGCCCATCGTGCAAGAACAAAGAAGAAAGTTTCTGGAAGTGAAGAAAAAACTGCGGGCGCTACAAATTGACTATGCTTTACTGTACCCGGCGAAGCTCAGGGTCACGCATCAGGCGAAACAATACTTCTTCTTGAACCCGCAACAGGTTGAGGATTTCCTAAAAGCACTAAATCGTGATCGTGGAAAACGTCATGCAGAGGACGAAGTGGAGAATGATGAGGACTGAACTGTGACCGGAGTCTGATGGGATTTCTTATTGACTGAAGCACTGTGGGGTTGAGGTCGCATTGCGTGCTGTTGTTATGTAACCGCAATGGGGACTCTGTTGTTGTACTGATAATATGGATGGTCGAGAATACTAAGGACGGCATTGGGATTCAAGGTGGTAAAGTATGCCAGGCAACATCCCCTTCCCTCGACATGCCCTACACAGGGCGGTTCAGATCGAAGGGCGAGGAGAAGGGGGTAGTAAAGTGTGTACCTTAGATGACCCTACTAGGGTGTACCCCATTAACATTGTTCGTTACACTGTAGCTATTGGGGTGTTTGCTAGCGGTGATGGGTGGGGGGAGGGGCGGGGATGCTGGAGAGTTGGGGTTGCTTCAGTGGGAGGGGGGTGGGATGAGAACAAATGGGGCACTGTCGTTCCTGGAGCATTCAGATAGGGTTGGGGAGGGAGTTGCTAGGATTGAGTTTAGCATAGGTCCTTGTTGGGGGGGGATGTTGCAGACTGGTTCGTTCTGGAGCCACTGGACTGTATGGGGGAAGAATGGTTGGCGATGGGCGTATGAAGGAGGGATTATTCAGAGGACGTATATCCACTCGAGGTATGATGGTAGGGGTAGCTGGGGGAGGGGGGAGGACTGTGGGATGTTTGACTTGATTGGGGAAGTCAATGGGAAGGGGGGGCTGGGGAGTTTGGTTGCAACAGACAAGGGTTACACACGAAACTGCAGATCCATTGGAGAGTTTGTTCTGGCACGTATGGGCGGTGGTCGGGGCAGGTAGGAGTAGATATTGTTACGGGTATCACAAGTGGTGATGGCTGTTAAAGCAGGGAGTAAACTGTTGATAATGTCATGGAATGTGCGGGGCATCAATGATGCTAGAAAAGGTAGCAATGTGCTTGCTTATCTGGACAGGCACAATGTACACATAGCCTTGTTACAAGAGACGCATATCCGCCCACGATCGGATCCCAAATTTGCTAGTAAATGGGCTTCGGTCAGGAAATTTTCATTATATTCCTCGTTCTCTAGGGGTACTGCTGTGTTGATCAAAAAATCGATTGCTTTTCAGTTGCTGGGTGAGATCCTTGACCCTAATGGACGCTATGTGCTATTATGGGGCAGATTGGGCATAGATACTGTTGCGATAGTGAGCTGCTACGCTCCTAATGTTGACACTCCGGAATTTTTTACGACACTCTGGGGACATGTTTTGGAAGCGGGAGCTACTCATGTCATATGGGGGGGTGATTTTAATATTGCATTAGTTCCTGGAATGGATCGATCGGATGGTTGTGGTCAATATAACAGGCAAGCGAGGGATGTGCTATTGGGCATAATAGAGGAAGCCGGACTGGTTGATAGTTGGAGATACACACATCATGCGCATAGAGAGGGCACGCATTTTACATCGCACACTAATACATGGGCTAGGCTAGACTACTGCTTTGTGACAAGGGGGCTCTGTGCGGGTATAGGTACGGTAACCCATTTGCCCAGAACATACTCTGATCATTGCCCAGTGTTGTTGCCACCGACTTTTCCAGGACACGATACAGTAAGACCTCCATGGAGATTGTTCCCCTCCATGTTGCTAGACACAGTTTTTAAGACAGAGTTGGGAGTAGAAATCGAAGAGTTTTTCCCCAGGGACAGGGATTCGGTAAATAGTGTAGAAATGGTGTGGGAGGCATTCAAGGTCACGGTCAGAGGGATTTGCATATCCAAGGGTGGTGGGGTGTTGAGAGACATCCAAAGGACACTAAGTAGGTTAGAGCGCGAGCTGAAAGAGTTAGAAATTGAGATGGCAAGAAGGAGCGATACAGGGACGCACAAGACATTTAGAGATAAGCTTTCCGAGTATGAGGAAGAGGCAGCGAGAGAAGTCAAATTCAGGGGGAAGTATTGGACTGCACGTAGGTATTGCGAAGGAGAACGACCAGGCAAAGTGCTGGCTGCAATAACGAGGAAGCCGCGCTTTAGTGCCACTATATTAGAGATTGTCACACCGGAGGGCACAGGCTGTCAGGATACGAAGAGGATTCAGGAGGAGTTTTTGCTGCATTATGGGCAGCTATATACTTCACAACAAACTGCCGAGGTGGAAATGGGGAGCTTCCTGGATGACATTGCACTGTGCTGGCTAAGTGATGTGCATAGACTATTCCTTAGTGCACCATTGGAGCTTGATGAGACACGTGACGCGATTATGACACTTGCTAATGGGCAAAGCGGCGGGACTGGATGGACTCCCTGCGGAGTTTTATAAGTGTTACATGGATATAATGGCACCGGTCCTTAAGGAGGTCTATGAAGAGTCGCTGAAGTTGGGGAATTGCCGGGATCGATGAGAGAGGTAGTTATTACCTCCTTGTTGAAACCGGGTAAGGACCCGATGGACACTGACTCATATCGGCCACTGTCTCTCATCAATTGTGATGCGAAGATCCTTGCCAAGGAACTTGCAACACGCCTCTCACTGATTATGTCTAAGATAGTGTTACCGGATCAAGCTGGCTTCGTGCCGAGCCGCGCCACTACACAATCTTAGAATATTGTTCTCTTTGATACAGACGATTGCTCAGGAACTCCCAGTTGCTGCTATTTTTTTAGATGCGACGAAAGCGTTCGATTCGGTAGAGTGGACGTACCTCTTTACTATATTGCATAGGATGGGATTTCCGAAAAATTGTTTGTTAACTGGATAGAGCTGCTATACACTAAACCGACTGCTAGAGTGGTTGTTAATGGATTGCTATCGTCTCCGATGCCGATAACAAGGGGCACCAGACAGGGGTGTCCTATCTCCCCTCTGCTTTTTGCTATAGCGATCGAGCCGCTGGCATGTCGAATCCGTCAATTGCACAGAGACAGTGCCTTTAATTGCTTCAAATGTCAGATTGGGGTGTCGTTATATGCAGACGATATCACGCTTTATGTGAAAAACCCTCAAATTAATCTTAACCCTATTCTACGCGAGTTCTTAGTTTTTGGGAAGCTATCGGGTGTACAAATAAATTGGAAGAAATCTCAATTCTTCCCGCTCACGAGTGCGGTTACGAAATTACAGTTGGATTACCCACTTGAATGGTGTGACACAGATCTTCGATATCTGGGTATAGTGATATCCCTGAGTAAGGATGAGACGCTTAGGTTAAATTATGGGGTGGCCATCACGAAGCTGGCTGACAATGTTACACGCTGGAAGGCGCTGCCGTTATCAATGGCGGGAAGGGCATCGCTTATAAAGATGGTGGTACTGCCGCAGTTTTTATACCTATTCCAGAATGTGCCCTACTACCCTGGTGCCTATTTTTTTTAAACGGTTAAGATCGGAACTCATTCGTCTCTTTTGGGGGGTAAACAACCGCGGTTGCGATGGGCCATTATAACCCAGCCTTATGATAAAGGAGGTTTTGATGTGCCAGACTTCGAAATCTATTATATTTCTGCCCAGGCGCAATATGCCTATCATTGGCTCAATCCCACGCCTTGTATGCCACAAATCGCTGCAGGAGACTGGATCGCACGCCCTCTTCCTCTTAATGGCCTAATACAGGGCACGGTGGAGGGCATAGACACACCGTTTACCATGGTGACATGCACCATAGACGCGTGGAGTAGAATAGCGAGGGTCCTTAATGCTCCGCAATTATTTTCCCCTGTAATGCCTCTCACATATCACCCTCGCATATCGCTCCTGCAGGAGACGGGTTTTCGGTTGATGTGTAAACGCACGAAGATTGCCACATGGGGGGACCTGTTCCTTAATGGACAGTTCCGTACCAGGGAACAGCTGTTTCAGGGTGTTACACCTACTCCTCTGGAGGTATTTTATTACATCAGACTCAGACAGGGCTTGAGGGAAGTATTGACCAATTTTCCGGATGAACCTGACGTAGTTCTACCACTGCATGCCATGCTTTTGTCAGACGGCCGCCATCTTGTTTCTAGACTGTATAATAACATTAGGTTACAGCGCAAGGGGCCTGAGAGTTCGGCACGACAGCACTGGAGTGGGGATTTGGGCCAAGACATTACTGAGGACCAATGAGACTATTGTTGTGCCATCACAGCTAATATTTCGTCTAGTAGTAGGTTAAAGATCATTCATTTAAAATTCTTACAGCGTTTTTATTATACACCTGTTAGAAAGCTACGCTTTCACTTGGCAGATAGTGATAGATGTGATCGCTGCAATGTAGAGGGGGCGGGATTCATCCACTTGGCATGGGAGTGTCCTGGAGTATACGAGTATTGGTCACAGGTACAGGATGCCTTACAGAATATGACGGAAGAGGTGATTAATAGAGACCCGTTAGCTATGCTTTTGGGATACACACGGAATGTGCCTAAGTCTATTCGGAGATTTATAGATGTTGCCCTGTTACTTGCTAAGAGACTGGTTGCTTGTCGTTGGGGTAGAGGGAGAGCCCCTAAGTTTAAGGAGTGGATTGACGATATGGTTTATTGCCAGGATCAAAATAATATTTATGCTGATTTGTTACCTGTACGGAACAGGCCAAAAGATATTTGAGGCCCGTTGCAGGCCTATCTATTGAAAAAGGCAGCAACATCTGCAGACTCAGACGATGAAAGCCAAGAGCAAGGGCAGTAGCTACCACCTCACTATGGCCCATTTTACTGACACATCAGGAGGTACACCAGTGAATACCCGTGCGGGACACTGTAGGGACCTGTTTATGAGTGGAGGATGAGCCCCTTACAGACTGCCGATTGCCTAGGGTGGCGGTCAGGGATCTTTACGCACTACGGTTCTTAATGTCTTGGTATTGTGAAGAATATGTTTTACTGAACTGAATAAGGGTTGATGTATAGATGCTGCCTGCCTGCTCGGATCAACTGTTTGTGAAAAGTGCCTATATGATTGTCAATTACTGTTTGGTATTGTGAAGAATCTGTTCTATGGAACTGAATAAGGGTTGATGTATAAATACTTCCTGCCTGCTCGGATCAACTGCTCGTGAAAAGTGCCTATATGACGCAAGTGATTGCAACTCGGACCTGTGTAACCTACCTGACTGTTTTTCTTTTTGTTGTTCATCAAGAAAAATTTATAAACAAAGATTTTAAAAAAACAATTAAAAAAAACAATGAAAGGGTAGATCTGTTCCAGGATTTCCTTGGGGAAATCAGGGTTATCATGTTCTGAAGTTGCATTCACCATACAGTACCTTGTATGGTTAGGCGTCCAGATGGAGCACTGCGACCTTGCCAAAAACTAGGTCAACATATTTGGATGGTATGAGTAGACTCAGTCCCCCAGGTTTTTGCCCAATTATGTTAACCAAATGCACAGTCTTACTAAATTAGTAGGAACCGTATGTACAACACAACTTGACATTTCCCTTAATATAGTGATAGTGCTGTAACAAAACACTAGGATTGGAAAGATTGAATATTCTGAGACCAAAAGAGCAAGTAACTTATCTTTGGTAATGCTCTTTCTGGTAGAGACTATCTAATTGCAGATTCCACACCTTCTGACTGTTCCCCAGGCATGAGACTGTATACAGAAGGAAAATGCTACTTACTAGTATGCATCGGTTCTTGGCATGTAGAGCTGCAGAGTGACACACTGTGCATAGATGGCCACCTAGTGTTGGGCCCGGATGTTTGCAGTTTGTTTTTGATATAGAGAAGTCTTTGGAAGTCACAGGATAGGTGACCCTTCCTTTGGATCATACTGCGCATGGGCATCGGCTCCATCCCCAGATTGTTTTTCGCCATTAGGGAAGTGATGGAGTCTTTTACTAGAATGTAGTGATGTCCATGTAATTTGTATCTAATTAAGATAATACTGGAACAGATAAAGGTAGCCGGGTGAGCGTGTGTAACTCTGCAGCTCTACATGCCAAGAACAGATGCATACTGGTAAGTAGCATTTTACGTTCGAGGCGTATGAGCTGCAGATTACACACTGTGCATAGATTGTATAGCAGTACCCACCTTTAGCGGCGACCACCAGTATCTGTTGCAGTTGTTTGAAACAGAGTTTTGAGCACAGCCTGGCCCACAGTGGCTTGTTGTTTAGTTTGCACGTCTACACAATAGTGTTTTGTGAATGTGTGCGGTGTAGACCATGTAGCTGCTTTGCATACATCTAGGGGAATGTTCCCCAAAAATGCAATCGAAGCTCCTATTTTCCATGTAGAATGGGCTTTAGGAAGAATAGATAAAGTACGTTTAGCTTTGTGGTAACAGATTTGTATGCATTTAACAATCCACCTAGCTATCCCAGATTTTGATATGGGGTTACCTTTATGTGGTGGTGAAAAAGACACAAAAAGTTGTTTAGTTTTACGAAAAGTTTGTGTCTTTTCAATGTAGTAAAGCAATGCTCTTTTGACATCCAAGGTGTGAAGAGCTCTTTCTGCGACTGTTTGTGGCTGCGAGAAAAAAATACCGGCAGCTCAACAGACTGATTTAGATGGAAGGGTGAAATGACTTTTGGAAGGAATTTAGGATTAGTATGTAGAACCACATTATTATGATGCATTTGCAGAAACGGTTCTTAAATGGTAAATGCTTGCAGTTCACTAACTGTTCTGAGAGAAGTAATAGCTACTAGGAAAGCTACTTTCCAAATTATGAATTGCAATTCACATTTATGTAACGGTTCAAAGGGGGTTCCCATTAACCGTGTGAGAACAATGTTCAAGTTCCACACTGGTGAAGGTGGTGTTCTGGAAGGGACTATTCTTTTGAGTCCTTCCATGAAAGCCTTATGGCAGGTACTCTGAAAAGAGATAGATGTTGTCTATTTTGTAAGTATGCTGCAATGGCCGCAAGGTGAAGTCTGATGGACGAGTACGCTAAATTACACTTTTGAAGGTGTAATAGGTATCCTATGATGTGTTGAATACATCTAGAGGATTGATGTGGTTGTTATGACAGTATATTACAATCCGTTTCCACTTAGCTGCATAACATGCTCTAGTGGTGGGACGTCTAGCTTCTTTAATGATGTTCATACAGTCTGGAGGGAGGTTAAGGTAACCAAACTCTATGACTTCAGTAGCCAGATCGCAAGGTTGAGCTGCGCTAGGTCCGTTTGTCTGATCTCTCCATGGTTCTGTGTTAATAGGCGTGGAGATAGGCTTAGTTTCTGGTGTGGTACTACAGAAAGTTGCAGCAGCGTGGTGTACCACGGTTGTCTGGCCCAAGTTGGAGCAACTAGAATAAGTGTTAGGGAATGTTGCTGTAGTTTGCGTACCACTAACGGAAGTAGTGGGTGAGGAGGAAAAGCATACGCAAATTTTCCGGACCAGTTCATCCATATCGCATTGCCTTTCGACAGTGGGTGTGGATATCTGGCGGCGAAGTTTGGGCATTTTGCGTTTTCGTGGGTGGCGAAGAGGTCTATCTGAGGTTGTCCCCACAGTTGAAAGAACGGTTGAAGAACTTAAGGATTAAGTTCCCACTCGTGGGATCTGCTGTGTCTGTCGACTTAGCAGATCTGCCACGATGTTTTGTACTCCTGGAACATGTTGGGCTAAGAGGAAGATCTTTAGTGGTATATCCCATCTCCATATCTGCTGCATTAACTGAGAGAGCTGCAGAGAGTGTTTGTTTATGTAATACATTGCTGTCATATTGTCTGTGCGGACTAAGACAGCTTTGCCTGACACTTGCTTTTGGAATGCTTTCAGGGATAGAAATACAGCTAGTAACTCCAAGTGGTTGATGTGGAGTAACCTTTGTTGCGATGTCCACCTGCCTTGCATGGTGTGATGCAGTAGGTGAGCTCCCCAGCCGGAGAGCGATGAGTGCTCTGTTATGACTATTTGAGGAACTGGCTCTAGAAACGGTCGGTCTTTTGAAAGTTTTTTGGTGTTCCACCATTGCAGAGAACGATGAGTCCGACTGTCTACCAACTCTAGGTCTGTTAATTGTCCGTGGGCCTGGTTCCATTGTGAAGTGGACGCATTTGTAGTCTTGCGTGAGGTACTATGAATATGCAAGATGCCATCATTCCTATGAGCTGCATGAACACTCGAGCTGGAAGCGAGTGTTGCAGTTTGAATTTTGTTAGGAGAGTTTGTACACTTGTTATCCTGGCTGGAGAGGGATATGCTAGTGTTAATTGGGTGTTTATTGTAGCGCCCAGATATTGTTGTACATGTGACGGTTGCAGATGTGACTTGGTGTGATTTACTGTGAATCCCTAGTCGTGGAGCAGTTGAATTGTGGCGTGAGTGTGTTGTACAAACTGGCTGTATAAGCTGGCTTTTATGAGCCAGTCGTCTAGATATGGGAAGACGTGAATATGCTGTCTTCTTAAGTGTGCTGCAACTACTCCTAGGCCTTTGGTAAACACCCTTGGTGTTACTGTGACTCCGAGTGGGAGTACTTTGAATTGGTAGTGCTGACCGTCTAGAGATCCAGAGTGACAAGGAAGTCGTCTTGTAAAAGGAGCGGAAGGACCTGTTGGAGTGTGACCATATGAAAGTGGTCTGACTGTATGTACAGGTTTTGGGGTATGAGGTCTAGGATAGGCCTTAGAGATCCGTCCTTCTTTGGGATTAAGAAATACAGGGAGTATACTCCTTTGTTTTGCTGAAGCATTGGAACTATTTCTATTGCATTTTTCTGCAGGAGGGACAGAACCTCCAGTCTGAGCAGTATCAGATGCTCTTGTGACATTGGACGCTGTCTGGGTGGTATGTTTGGGGGGTAGATGTAAGTTCGAGACAGTAACCTGACTGAATTATTTGTAGCACCCACCTGTCTGATGTGATGTTTTCCCAGGCTGGTAGGTATTGTTGTAGTCTTTCCCCGACAGGAGTGGAATGGGGAGGGGAAAGGGGAGGGAAGTCATTGGGCAGGAGTGGAGGTGGAGCGGGAGTTGTTGTTCTTACTTTATTATTATTATTATTAAAGGGGCTTATAAAGCACATGGTGACGCCACCAGGCGTATCCCCGCGCTGTGGAGAAGAATCAGGGTGTCTGAGGAAGAGAACTACAGGGTGAATAAATGGGTTTTTAGTAGTTTTCTAAAAGTGAGCTCATTATTCGCTAGCCTAATGTTGGAGGGGAGGGAGTTCCATTTGTTGGCTGCCAACGAGCGGAGCGATCGACCTCCCATTATTGCTTTTTTTATACGAGGGATCTTGAGCAAACTCTTTCCCATGGAACGAAGGGATCTGTTAGGCTCATAGGGAACGACGAGGTCAGCCAAGTAGGACGGTGCTTTATCAGAGATAATCCTATAGCACCAAAGAAGTGCTTTAAATAGGATTCTCTTCCTAATAGGCAACCAATGAAGGGTAGCTAAGGTAGGTTTAGAGGGCACTCTTCTAGGAAATCTCAGCACTAGTCGCGCTGCAGAGTTTTGTAGCACCTGCAGCCTCCTGATGTTTTTTTATCCGAGGTACCTAGAAGGAGCACGTTGCCATAGTCCATTCGAGAGGTTACTAGAGCCTGAATCATGGTGCGCCTAGACTCCAGGGGAAGGAGGTCCAGGGTACGGTGGAGGGTTTTCATGACCCCAAAACATTTCCCTACCATTTTATGTACATGGCTGTCAAACGAAAGCTTCGTATCCACCCATACACCTAAGTTCTTTGCTTCCCTACCAGGGGTGGGAAGGGGTCCCAGGCAGGGTGGCCACCAGTCTTTGGTCCAGCTAGTGTCCTTACCTCCTATTACTAAAACCTCCGTTTTAGAGCCGTTGAGTTTGAGGCAGTGTTTGGACATCCAATCTGCGAGATCACTCATGCAGGTTTTAAAGTTTTCAGCAGCCACAGAGGGAGCCTGGGACAGGGAGATCAGCAGTTGAGTATCGTCGGCGTAAGAGACTAGCTCTACGCCGTACGATTGGACCACATCTGCCAGTGGAGCCATATACAAGTTGAACAGGGTGGGACTCAGGGCAGAGCCCTGAGGTACCCCCTGTTCTAAGGCAATGCTATCAGAGAGAAAGTTGCCTCTCTGAACCTGAAAGCATCTGTTGGTTAAGAAGGCTTTCAGCCACCCCAGTGCCTCCTTGGTGACTCCTGCTTTATTTAGACACTGTAGCAAGATGGAATGTGCTACAGTGTCAAAAGCGGCACTGAGGTCTAGCATAATAAGTGCCATGGTCTTACCCTCATCGGCTCCTTCCCGTAATGTTTCGGTCGCTCTAAGGAGAGCGGTCTCCGTAGAGTAGCCCGACCTAAAGCCAGACTGAGAGCTATGTAGGGCCTTATGGGATTCGAGGTGTGCCATAAGTTGAGAGTTGGCAATTTTTTCCGCAACTTTAGCTAAGTATGGTAATAAGGAGATCGGTCGTAGATTAACAAGGATATCCTGGCTCACATTAGGTTTTTTCTTTATGGGAAGTACGATGGCAGATTTCCAGTCCACAGGCAAACAGGCTGTGGCAAAGGAAACTTCAAGCACATGTCTGAAATAAGGCTCCAGAACCGTTATACTAGCTCCTAATATTCTGGGGGGAGCAGGGTCCCGAGGGGAGCCAGATTTGATACTTTGGCAGGTTTTCATAAATATTTCCGGTGGGGGGATGGTAAAATTACATAGGCAAGATTCTGTGCTGGACGCATCTTCCCTCTCAGCAAATTCAAGGCCTGCTTGAATGTTACCAGAGAAATTGGCATAAATGTCAGTAATTTTGCCGGCAAAGTACTTAGCAATTTTATTGCATGTGTCCACCGAATCATTATGGGAAGTATTGTTCGTGGTGATTACAGAGATTTCCCTAAAGATTTTGAAAAGCTCTTTAGAGGAGTTCTCCGCCTCCACGATAAGTTTGTTAAAATGGGATGCTTTGGTTACTCGAATCTTTTTGTTATATTCTTTTTGTGCTGTTTTATATAGGATTTTGATTTCTGGGCAAAAATTAGTGCGCCATTCCCGCTCAAGTCTTTTGCAGGCAGATTTGGCTGACTGTAGTTCCTGAGTGAACCACGGGGTAGTCTTCTTAGTCCTCTTAGTATTGGTTAGAGTCCGGATAGGGGCAGTACTATCTAGAGCCGTAGTGATACATTTCTGTAGTTTATTATAGGCTGTCTCACAGTCAGATCCTCCAGGAGGTTCGGCATTTTCAAGGGATTTTATAAAGGTGTCTAAGGAAATTTTTTTCCACTTCCTACATTGGTATCGATAAGCCCTATCAGTGTTAAGTTCTGTTTCAGCTATCTGGATTTGCATCGGGATTATAAAGTGATCCGACCAAGGTACCGGTTGTGGGGACAGGGTATACACTCCAGTCCAGTTTCCAAATATAGGGTCCAACAGATGTCCTTGTTGGTGTGTCGGGTCCTGGTTCTTAAGCTCTAACTGTAGGGAGAGTAGTTCAGACTTAATGTCCGCTGCTTCTTTATCGCAGAGATCGTCAAAATGAACATTTAAGTCTCCCAACACTAGCAATCGCGTTTTTCTTAGAGCTAGATGAGTAGTCGCCTCCATAAGGCTGGCAGTAAAATCGTATAGCTTTCCAGGGGGGCGATACACTAGAACACCCGAGAGCGAGTGTTTCGGCCCTATTATGATGGTGAAAGCGCCCGCTTCACTATGATCAATAGTCATCGGTGATAGGGAGCATTCTAGGGGAGCTTTAGTTACAATAGCGATCCCCCCACCTCTACCATCCTTCCTATCGATCCTGGAGAGGTAGTATCCGGGTGGCATGGCCTGTATTATATCAGGGTCAGAGTGCTCACCTAACCAAGTCTCGGTGAGAAACAAGATTTTAAGATCCTCATCCTCAAGCAGGTGACATATTTGAGTGCAGTGCTTCCGAAGGGATCTGCAATTAAGCAGTGCCGCTTTTAGCATCCCTTTAGTGATAGATGTAGTAAAAATATACTCCGGGGTAAAGGGACATGAGGGACAGCTATGTAGCGATAGAGCCTCCATAGAGTGTTTACAAGGGGGGGAGGTGATGGGACACAGATCAAACAGTTCTTGTCTGCCATACCGTATGTCTTAGGACTTAGGACTGCCAGGGTGTATGGCCCCGCGCCCCGACCGGCCGCGGACGGGCGCAGACGGGCTGGACTTTGGCTCGACTTCGGCTCGCTTCCGGCGCGCCCGCTGCACGCGTCCGCTGCGCGGTCGCTGACCTAAACACATTTGTAGGGGAAGTAGGGGTCGCTAGAGCGCTGACCTGTGAGCCCTGAGCCCGGAAGTGCTGGGCTCCTCCTCACACTCCGCTTCAAACGCCCATGATTGGACGCGGCGGACCGGGGCGGGAGTGGGCGGACTGCGTGGTCCCCCAAGCTCTTAACTCAGCCTGGAGGTGAGGTGCAATTTCAATTTTAAAAAGTAGTGACACACAAAGAAACGTTTTTTAAAATTAGCCTCACTCGCTACATTAAAAACAATACGCTATGACAGCAGCGCAAACAGTGTGACCATCAGGGTAAAAGCGCCAAGTAGATAGAGCCTGCCACTGCCACCGGCAAGACTCTTCTCCACAGCGCGAGTGCGCTTTTCCTGACCTTTAAATAGTAAACCACCCACAGCGTCGCTAGAGCGCTGACCTGTGAGCCCTGAGCCCGGAAGTGCTGGGCTCCTCCTCACACTCCGCTTCAAACGCCCATGATTGGACGCGGCGGACCGGGGCGGGAGTGGGCGGACTGCGTGGTCCCCCAAGCTCTTAACTCAGCCTGGAGGTGAGGTGCAATTTCAATTTTAAAAAGTAGTGACACACAAAGAAACGTTTTTTAAAATTAGCCTCACTCGCTACATTAAAAACAATACGCTATGACAGCAGCGCAAACAGTGTGACCATCAGGGTAAAAGCGCCAAGTAGATAGAGCCTGCCACTGCCACCGGCAAGACTCTTCTCCACCACTTCTGCCCTTATTGTTGTTACCTCTGTATTCACCCCTTTGGTAGCCCTACTGTAGGTGGATTGTGTAGGGGCTTTATAAGAGGTAGAGGGTGTGTCTGAAGAGTATCCCCTGGTGGCGCCTCTGTAAGATGAGCGGCGAAATGACCGTTTAGGAGCCTGCGACTGAAAGGCTTCCATAGAGTTGGCTGTATCTGATTCCTTTTTCATCTTTTTAAGGGATACATCTACATTAGGTCCGAATAAGTGTTGCTCATCAAAGGGCTGGTTAAGTATAGCACTTTGGACTTCAGGTTTGAATCCTGAAATGTGTAGCCATGCGTGTCTACGCAACAAAACACTGGTATTAACTGCTCTGGAGGCAGTGTCTGGGGCATCTAGTGCACAACGAATAGAGGTGTTTGTGATATTTTTCCCTTCTTGGATAAGCTCATTTGCTCTGTCTTTATACCCAACAGGGAGGTGTTGCATTAATGATTCTAATTCATCGTAATGTGCCCTGTCATATCTTGCCAATAATGCTTGTGTATTGGCAATATGCCACATGTTTGCTGCTTGAGACACAGTTCTTTTCCCTGATGCGTCAAGGAGCTTGGACTCTTTATCTGGTGGGGGAGCTACACCTGATGTTTGTGAATTTGCTCTTTTGCGTGCATTGGAAACCACAAGCGAGTCTAGTGGCACTGGGCCTTTAATATATGCTGGGTCTGAAGGGGCAGCTTTATATTTCTTCTCTATTCGTTGGTTAATGACCCGAGTTCTAACTGGGTCTTTGAAGACTTCAGGAGCATGCTTCATCACTCCTTTATATGGAAACAACAATGGTCCCTGGCAACGAGACAATTAAGTGAAAATAAATATAGACTCAATCAGTTCTATATTATAGAAGACATGCCCAGCCGGGCAGAGGTCCTCAAAATTTATATTTAAATCAAGGTTTTACAAAACAGAATAACACCTTCAACAGTTCACGTGCGTGGGGCACAAGCCTGTACCCAGCCACAACAACACACGAACAAAACATACATAAAGGGCTTGAAAGGCAAAATCAACATACTCTGAAAATTTCAAGTTTAGACAGAGAATTTCATATAGGTACCATTACGCAATTTTTTAAAACAAGGTATTTTACAAGTATATGGTACACAGTGGGTCGACGACGTTTCGGACCCCTTGCTAAATGATGGGGTCCATCATCAGGACAAAACAATGGTTGCCTTTTTAGTTAAAAAGCCTCTTTTGCCAATGATACAGTGCATATATTGGATAATTCGAGGGTCCAGACCAATCGAATTCACGGAAGACAGGAAGTTTATGCGCGGTATCAATTAGGAGACATTAATAGCTTGGTGGGTTCATCAGTGGGTCAAGGACGCTAGATCGGGGGTCCAGAGGCAGGCGAAGACTGATATCGTCCGTTTGTTGATTTTGCCTTTCAAGCCCTTTATGTATGTTTTGTTCGTGTGTTGTTGTGGCTGGGTACAGGCTTGTGCCCCACGCACGTGAACTGTTGAAGGTGTTATTCTGTTTTGTAAAACCTTGATTTAAATATAAATTTTGAGGACCTCTGCCCGGCTGGGCATGTCTTCTATAATATAGAACTGATTGAGTCTATATTTATTTTCACTTAATTGTCTCGTTGCCAGGGACCATTGTTGTTTCCATATAACTAAGCTCCCCGAGGTCCCTCGCTGATACTAATTGGGGTCCCCTTGTTGTTTAAAAATAGTCATCACTCCTTTAAGCATGGGTAAAATGGATGAGGACCTTTGTGCATTATCAAAGGTATCCATTAGGAAGTCTTCATCTACAGGGTCTGTATGCATGTCTACGCCATGATACTGCGCAGCTCTGTGTATCAACTGATTGAAACCCATAGTGTCTTCTGGTGGGGAAGGCCTAGAGGGGTATATGTCGTCCTGAGGGACATTTGGGACGTCAGGGGTGTTATAATCATCCCACGGGTCAGGTGAGCCTGGAGGAATAGATGGATCATATGGATTACCCCCTATATCATCAGAGCTATCATCCCTGTTGTCATCATCTGGTATGATAGAGGATGTAGGGAAATATGTTGGTAGGGGAACGGGTGGTGATGGCATAGGTGGAGTAGAAGGGGAAGGAACTCTTAGAGGAGAGGTAGCCCTGTCCTTTTTTGGATGAGGAGCCGGTGTCGGTGTATCCAGTGGTTATTTTTTTGAGGCTAAAGTTAGTTGACCAGTGATTGGATCTTTAACCAGAGTCTTTTGTGCAGGGTCTGGGTGAAATAAGTCCTCTGCAGGAGGCCGATCTTTTGGTGCGGAGGAAGGTTTCGGCACTGAAGTTTCTTCTTTAGGTTTTTTTGCAATGTCTTTAACAGGAGAAGCAGGAGTCTTTTTCAGCTCCGATGGTTTTTTAGGCTCAGATTATTTTCTCGGTTCCGGTGCATTTTTCGGATCCAATGGTTTTTTCGGTTCCGGTGGTCTTTTTGAATCTGAAGCATGTTTGCTTGGTTCCGACCTGGGTTTCGGTGCAGAGGGACTAGCGGTATGCTTCGGCGCCGATGGTGTGGATGTTGGGTTGTCTTTTTCGGTGCCGGTAGGTGTGCGCCGGCACCGTGGGGAGGCCGACTCGAGCCTGAGTCGCCGGAAGGCTTAGCTAGCTTCTTAGCCGGGCCCGAAGGTGGGGCAGTAGAAGCAGTGTATCGGTGAGCACCCGAGGACGAGGGTGTGACCGGAGCCTTCTTTGGATGTGTCGAGGAAGGGTCGGGGTTGACGGTCTTACTTACGACCCGCTGTGCTGGAGTGATGTCCTCGACTTCGGAATCTTCTGCCTCGGAGTTGCTGTCGACGCCCATGTTGTTCTGGGACGTCGACGCACTCTTAGAAGATGTCGTCTGGAATCGGAGCTGAAGTTCGCGCCATCGTTCTCCTAGCTCTTCGGTCCCGGATCGTCTTCTTGGAGAGGAAAGAGGCACAAGCGGAACAGTCTCTGGCCTTGTGCTCCGGGGAGAGGCAAAGGTTACACACTTCATGAAGGTCGGTGTGGGGAAACTTCGACCCACATTGAGGACACTTTTTAAATGGCGTCCTTTCCATGAGCTGGAGTCGAGGCCTAGTTAGGCCCGACGGCCGCCGTCGACAACCGGAATCGAAATGTTCGATGTTGAAGAGTAGCGTCGACTGGAAAAGCGTTCGAAACTAATTTCTGGAATCTGGCGAGGATTGCGCGCCAAAGGAAATCGGTTCAAACACGGAACACTGGAAACACATCCGAGCCCGGTGGTGGAAAAAAACAATCTGGGGATGGAGCAGATGCCCATGCGCAGTATGATCCAAAGGAGGAGTCACCTATCCTGTGGCTTCCAAAGACTTTTCTATAACAAAAACAAACTGCAAACATCCGTGCCAAACACTAGGTGGCCATCTATGCACAGTGTGTAATCTGCAGCTCATATGCCTTCAACACAATTTTTTAGTAATACCTCTGTGCACGGGTAGGTGGCGTTGTGTGGCTCCTCACTGATGCCATTCCAGTCCAAAATGACGAGCACAACCTATATAGATGGCCTCCACTCCTGCGTGCAGTAGCTTTCGAAGTTATCTGCGCCCTCAGATGCAAAGCCCCAATAGGTAATTGGTTGTGACCAGTGTGCATATTCCCAGACTTGGGATCTTAATAATGGATAGAGCTCAAATCTCAGAAAGGGGAGGATCGGTGAGGAATATACAATTAGATGGTGTCACTACCGAACGCGAGTAAGTTTTTCTTTTGATAGACATCCAACTACAGATTCTTCACCTTCTGAATAGATACAAAAGTAATACCTATTTGAAGGCATTTCTGTAAATAGACAAACCAGAAAGCCCTGGTAGGACTGAAAAAGTGAATAGACCCTCTCAGAAAACTAGGCCATCCCGACAGTACTGCTACGTGAACGTATGGAGGGACACCCCACACAGCTGCCTGGCAGATCTCTAGGACAGGATCTCCGTGTGCTAACACAGTGGTAGCATCTTTGGCCATGGTGAAATGGGCCCGCACTCCCTCCTGGATGCTGCTTCCTGGTCAATGTATAGCAGATCTTAATGCAGAGCACAATCTGACAGGATCGAGTGGATTGTCCACCTGGACATGCTCTCTGGTTCGATCGATGTAAAAACTCCGGGCTCTTTTGGGATCCAAATGATGGAGTCTCTCATCCCCCATAGAGGGGGAGAAGGGGAGCATAGAACGCCAGTAGGGTGATGATTAGGCCTATGTGGAATGGCATCACAACTTTTGGATGGAACGATGCTCGCATCAGCAGAACCAGTTTGTTTGGGAAGAAGGTAGTGTGCGGTGGGTTGACAGAGCTTGAAGCTCACTTACCCCTCCCTGCTGATATTATGGCTATGAGGAACGCTTTCTTCAGGGTGTGAGCCGCAGGGAACAGTAGACATCAAATATGTGAGCACCAAGTGAAAAAGGGAGAGGGAGGAAACAGATGTTATAAACCTATCACCAAACTGGCCACACACAGGTGATGTGAATAAGGAGGACTAGTACGGAACCATAAAAAGGCAGAAAGAGCCAAAAGGTACCCTTTAACTGCCTTGCCAGGCGAGGGATAAAAAACAACAAAACGTCAGATAACTTTGCCTGGAGAGTCTTTATTTGCTGCATGCCATACCAAGCCACAAATCTGTCCCAACAGTTGTATATAGTTCTTGTTGAGGGATACCTGGCTGCCAAGACGACATCAATCACCTCTGCAGGAAGGTCGAAGGTGTTCAGCTGTCACTCAATTTCCAAGCATGCAGGTGGAGATTTCAAAGGACATGCGTGCAGAACCCTGCCCCTTGCAACAGCAGATCCTTCTGGAGGGGCAGTCTGATCAGACAACAAATGCTCACACCCAGGAGCTCTCGAGTCATACTCTCCATGTCAATCCTGGGACACAAGGATAATTTGGGCCCGGTCGGTTCTTATGATATTCAGTACTCAGGGAAAAAGACCTATTGGCGAGAAGGTATACAGGTATCATGAGTTTCACCATATGTAGTAGGCATCTCTTAGCGAGATATGCCTTGGAAAATACAAAACACAAAACTGCTGACAAGTCGCATTCTTGGTGCTGACGAATAGGTAGTATTAAGGTTCGTCCACCCTCAATTAAAAAAAAATCCTGCCAGGTGGTTCTCCACCAGGAATATTCCTTGATTGTCCGGCATTTCAAAAGGCACATTCCCTCCTGGTATGGAGAAGGGTCTGCCACTGACCAAATTGCAGTCCAGTAGCCACCAATACAAATCGTTTGCAAGCTGCATATTTTTCAAAATCTGGATGTGGCCAGAGAGGTACTTTTACTCTTGTGCCCACTGAGACTTCAGATCCACTGCAGAACTCTTCGTGGGCCACCTGGCATGCTTGACCAGCAGATACATCAATCAATCAGGAGTTTGTTAAGCTTGACTACTCACCCGTAAGGGTCTCAAGGCGGTGGGGGGGGGGGGGGGGAGAATGTGTGCAGGTTCCAGTCCATCAAGGAGGGGGGCCTGTCGAAGAGCCAGGTTATCAGGTTTCTTGCGAAGATGGGGAGCGATGTTGTCTGTCTGAGGTGGAGCGGAAGGGCATTCCAGGCACTGGCCGCGAGGAGGGAGAAGGAGCGGCTTCCCGAGCTGGTCTTTCTGGTGCGGGGGACCACTGCGTAGGAGAGATGGGCTGATCGTAGGGTCCTTTGGGGTGTGTGAAATTTGAGTCGGCAGTTAAGGTATGCTGGTCCAGTGTGCGTGGGTGAGCATCTTGAAGGTGACTCTAGCCTCGATGGGGAGCCACTGGAGCGTGCGCAGGTGCTGGGAGATGTGGCAGTGTCTTGGCAGGTTGAGGACCAGTCTTGCGGTGGCGTTCTGGATGTTCTGTAGCTTGCGGGTGAGGTTTTTGTTTGTTCCGGCATAGAGTGTGTTGCCTTAGTAGTGTCTGCAGGTGACAAGGGCGTGACTGACGGTCTTTCTGTGTTTGAGGGGGATCCATTTGAAGGTCTTGCGTAGGAGGCAGAGGGTGTGGAAGCTGGAGGATGAGACGGAGTTGATCTGACGGTACATTTTGAGCTCGGAGTCCAGATGATTCCCAGGTTGCGTGCGCGGTGGGTGGGGGTAGGCGGGCTTCCGAGGGCAGGGGATTACCAGGTGTACATGAGGCCAGCAATCCCAGCAGCCTCAGAGTATACCTCAATGAAATCCATGACAGAGGCAAAAAGATCAGGGTCAGAGCCTGAATGGCCTGAGCGCTCCTTTCCAGGAGAAAGACAGGAAACAGAACAGTGTCTACAATGGCTCCGATGAAGGAGAGCGTCTGAGCAACTTTGGCATGTTGATACTGAACTCAAGGATGACATGAGGTTCTCCATATTCTGGAGGTGGTGGATCATGCTTGGGGCAAGCCAGCCTTCAAAAGCCAGTTGTTGAGGTGGGGGAATACTGGAATCCCTAACTTTCAAAGGTGTGCTGATACCACCGCAATCCCTTTCGTGCACACTATGGGTGCACTGATGAGACTAAAGGGAGAAATACAAACTGAAAATGCCCCTGTTCCACCATGAACTGCAGGTAGCGATGAGGGGCCTTTGGGACAGGGATATGGAAAGAGCACTCCTGCAAAACCACCGCCACCATCCAGTCTCCTGGGTGGAAGGCAAAAGAGACCTGGGCCAGGGTGAGCATTCTGAATTTGTCCTTCTGGAGGAAGACCTTGAGAGGGCACACGTCTATTATAGGACAAAGGTCTCCATCCTTCTTTGGCACAAGAACATAACTGGAATAATCACAGCATGCTTTTGACATAGGTATTCTCTCGATAGCTCCTTTGGCTAAAAGGGTCTCACTTCCTGCCGTAAGATGGTCCTCTGTCTGTCGGTTCAGGGGAAGATGCAGCGAAGTGGCTTTGAGGGGTAAGGTGTATCCCTTCCAGATAATCTGCACGACCCAGCTGTTACGGCCTGCCAATGCTGCAAGAACTGTTGCATCCTGCCTACAACCAGGTAGCTGTGCTTCACTAAGAGCATGCTAAAGGGGTTTGGCTGGTGGGGCCCTGCAGGAGCATGGGTGTTTAAATGGGGGGGGGGGACATTGTGGAAGGCTGACTTCTTCGCTGACCCCGACCTCTGTGGGTGCCACGGCCTCATTCGCAAAACTGCTGGGCACCTTGCGGAGGCTGAAGTATTCCCCGGTATGGGGGTGCCTCCGCCAAAACTGCAAAAACGGCAGAAGGGCTGATGTGGCTGGCGAGGCGGCGCAGATAGGCCCAGGGATAGTGCTGTGGCTGTGCTCGCTTTAAACCGCTCCAGAACAGAATCTACAGTGTTTCCTACGAGGAAAGCCCTGTCAAAAAAGTCATGTCCATAAGGGACGACTGCCGCCAGACATGGCAACGAATGGTACAGGAAAGGGCCCCTTTTGACATGGTTATCCCCACTTTTTGCCTGGTTAATTATGTGATTTCAACTGAAACTGCACTGGGTTCCTGCTACCCAGGTCACCAGTGCCAAAGCTCTGTCCAAAAACTGTACAATTATTCCCCAAGTCCTTAGTAAATGGAACTTATGGCCTGAGGTACTAAATAGAGTCACTAAGGGCTGCAGCACAAATTGTGCCACCCTAAAGGGACCCTTCATCAAGTGTAGGAAGCTGGTTCTGTATATACTAACCCTAAGTAAGGTATAGTGTGCACAGAGTCCAGAGGAACCCCAAAGGTAGGCATCGATGCCTTCCTGGAAGGTGTTATCCGGTATCGATGAGGATGATCGAGCCATGCTTCTTCGAGCTCGACAATTTCTGATGGTTTTCTTGGACCGGAAAGAGGCACAAGCCGGACAGTCTTTGGCCTTGTGTTCAGGTGAAAGACAGAGGTTACACACCTCATGCAGATAAGCATGTGGAAACTTGGCTCCACATTGAGGACATTTCTTGAAGGGAGTCTTTTCCACGAGCCACAAAGGCCTGATGGCGCTACTAGGCCCGAAGGCCTGCTTCGACGACTGGAACCGAAGTAACATTTTGTGAAGATGCCAGTCGAAAGGGAAACGCGATCGAGACAATACCGAAGAATTGGGTGAGGATTGCGCGTCGAAAGTTAACTTGGTAACAATACCGAACTGGAACGCGTGGAACACATCCGAGCCCGATGGCGGAAAAAAACAATCTGCTGGAGAGACTCCCATAACAAACTGTCGTATCGGCCCAGAAGCGCAGTTGAACTTGCTGCTTTCATGGAAGTGGCTGCTCTACTGCAGACCTTCCTTCCCGCCGAATCCATCTTGCGGCTCTTTGTCCGGAGGGACCGTGGAGGACGGGGCTGTAGAATGTTGCTTCTTAGCCACTACCACAATGACCGAATCAGGTGTAGGATCCGTTCTGAGGAACGCAGGATCCGAATCTGGGGGCCTGTACTTCTTCTGAAGCCTGGATGCAGCAGACTTCACCGAGGCAGGCGTCAGGAAAAGTTCCATTGCCTGTTCCTCCAAACCTGGAGCCAAAGGAAGCAACGGACGAGAGAGGTGCTTCCGTTGCAGTGTCTCGAAGATGACAGAGGTGGACGGGGTAGGCACAGTCAGTGCGATCCCTAGTTTCGCTGCTCCCCTCAACAGCACGTAGCGATGTCATCAACTGGCGAAACCCTCGTAGGTGGAGAGTCCGACAATGTAGGTGAGTACCTCCTGCCACTAGAAGAATCCGTGTCCCTTGTGTACCTGGACCGCGACCTCTCTCTGCGGCGACGATGTCGTGATCTAGTTGAAGATCTGCGCCCACTACGAGAGCGGTGTCTCGCCCGTGATCGGGATCTTGATCTGGGCAAAGCCGGAACCACCGGCACAGGCGGATGAGGCGGCGGCTGAGCCGGAATCAGAGGCCTTGGCGGAGGTGGAGGAGGAGAGGAGGAGGCGTTGGTGTTCTAGGCCGTGAAGTTGACCGGCGAGGAACCCTAGTTAATCCCGGAGACCTAGATGGTGAGTAGGTCCTGGAGTATTCTGAATCCGGAGACCAAATTATTCTCCTCTTCTTGCGAGCAGGCCTCGAAGAGGGTGCTCTGGAGGTCGAATCACCCAGATGAAGAGCGCCGGTGCCACCGCGACCAGGGACTCTCCGATGTGGAAACGCTAATCACAGAGGACGAACGTCTACTTGGCGCTGTCTAGGCGTCGACCTTCTCCCCGACGTCGACCTTCTCCCAGACGTCGACCTTCTCCCAGACGTCGACCTTCTCCCAGACGTCGACCTTCTCCCAGACGTCGACCTTCTCCCAGACGTCGACCTTCTCCCAGACGTCGACCTTCTCCCAGACGTCGACCTTCTCCTCGACGCCGACCTGCGCGTAAACGTTGACGGCAGTGTCACCTCGACAGCGAGCTCCGATCTCTTCGGGACTCAGCTAGACGACTATTGTGTGTCGACGTTGTCTGTGAAGTCCTCGACGTCGACCTCGTCCGAGGTGACGTCCTTCCCCGCGACGAGCCCTGGGTCGACGGGGTGCATATCGTTGTCATACCTCTCGACGCCGACGTCTTAGCCATCGATCTCGACTGGGACCAGTGCCGTTTCTGGGCCTTCTCTTGACTGGGGAGCCCTCCAGAGGCCGATGCACGGGCAGAGGAAGAAGAAAGAGTCCCTCCATGCCCCAAGGTCCCACCTGCATCCTGATGTATTCTCAGCTGCAGGCCTTGAAGACGGATCTTCTCCCTGTCACGCAGGGACCTCCAGGAGAAAGAATGGCAAATATCACAGGAGTCAGGCACATGTGTAGATGGAAGACAGAGTATGCCTACTCTGTGAGGGTCTGACTTGGCCTTCTTCCTACCACACTCAGGGCACTTGTCAAATAAAGCTGGCATTTTGACATGAAAGAGATGGCTTGGCTGCTCAAACAAGACAGCAAATGGAAAAGAAAGGCCCCAGACGTCGAGTGAAACACTAAATATCACGAAAAAGCTCCAAAAATTGAAGTTATACCAAAATAGGTAGAGCTCAATGCTCCAGGGTCCTGCTAGCAGGAACCGGAAAGTAACTTGCCTTTGGCTGTGCATCATGGGATACCGAGGGTCTTTGGAGGGTTCCTTAAAGGCACGGTATCCCTTTTCCAGACACATAATGGCAGCCTATGGGGCTTGTCTGTCCAACCCTTCCTCTCGATCATGACAAAGGATTTTTGTTAAGGGGAGTTTCTCTATGAGAAAAACTCTGTAAAATGTGTACATTTCTATATTATTTGGCTATCCTTTTTCACTTCAGGATGAAGTGCTGTCCAATGTAGCCTTGTTTATGTCAGGCTGCATTATTTGTCTTTCATTTTCTCTGAAGTGTCTATGCATGACTGCAGAAGAGGAAACTTAAGAGACTATTTTGATTGCTCCGGGGACCACGCACATAGGCGGGACTATTCGCAGATTATGGCTATACACAGAGATCCCCTACTACAGAAATTCAGTTTTTACACATACGCAGTTTTTCAATGTTTCATTCAAACCAACTCCACACTAAAGAATTTTCAAGCAAAAGCTGTCAATGCAATCCTATGGGGGGGAAATGAAGTTAACGGTTTACAGGTAAGTACTTATGTGTGGGAGTTGGTATTCTGGAATTAGAATCAGGGTTGAGGATGCACTCTAAGAACACCCTCAGTCGCACTAGGGCAGCTGGGTGCAGAGTGTTGAGGCCCAATGTTATCCAATGGAAGATAGGGGGCCTCCGGTTGGTTGGTGCTCATGAGCAGCAAACAAGATTGTGGGAGAAAAGCTCCTGGTGTTAGGCTCAGTGCAAAGGGGGATCCGAGTTAGCACCCAAAGTACACCCGCAGCGGCATAGGGGCAGCTGGGTGCATGGTGCTGTTTTAGCGTTTGGCGCCCTGTTGATTTTAATGGGGATTCTCTGGTTGCAACAAACACTGCATGCCCGGGATGAAGATCTTCTGGAGGTGACCACGGTAGGCGGATCTGGGTTTTTCTTACCAGATCCGGTCACAGTGGGGGATCCTCCTGAAAGGGGCTGCAGGCATCTATTGGAGACTCGAGGCAGATCAGAGATCACCAGATCTTAGGTCCGGATTTCCGGGGAGACCTCCTCGTGGTGTTGGGCCATTCGAACTTGGCCCATGGGTGTCAGGTGTAAAGGGGTGCAGACTTGAGGATTTGGCCGGAGCCACAGCCTGTGGGTGAGCAAATTCAGTGTCCATGGGAGACAACGTCTTGGTTTTGGAAAGCAGGGCAGGTCCTTTGGGTTCTTGAGGGCTGCTGCCTGCAGGACATACAAGGAGGATTTCGCTGGAGCAGGTTCTAGGTGGGGAAATGCCGGTAGGGCTGTGACCAAGTCAGTGGGCATCGACCTATTCTTAGTTAAGCATGGGTTCTTCGGTCCTTCTTCTCTTCTTCTGGTCGGTTCTTGTGCGAGGAGGCAAGGTTCAGGGTTGCCCCTAAATACTAGATTTAGGGGCATTACAGGTAAGTAAAGTTTGGGACCGATGATTCCCTTCGTTGGGGTGGGAACACCCCCTATTATGCCACCCTCCAGTAGGAGGGGGGCATATGCCACTCTCTGGTGGGCTTGGTCCCCCCCATCTGCAAGATGGCGGGGACAGAGTTGTGCTTCACCTCGCCTCCCCCAACTGAGGGGTGGGGTTGGCAAAGGTTGGGGTTGGCAAAGGTGGGCACACCTCCCTTCCTCACTTGTTTTTTCCCGCCCAAAGTGGGGGTCAGAACCATTGGGGACCAGTTGCTGGAAGCAGCAAATAGCTGGGGTAGCTCACAAAGACGGCAAAATCTTTGAAGATTCCCCTTCGGGGATCCTGCCCATCCTGGGGGAGGAGGCTTTGCACCTCGTCCCAGGGTGAGCATTGTTCAGACCCCCGAGAGCAGCAGTCTATCGACGCAGGGGTCCAGAAACATGTCTTGTGGTGGCAGCTGGCGAGCAGCTTCTCAGTCAGGACACTGAGTTGGGTAGTTTTCTCTAAGATGCCCTCTCAGTGTATTTTTCATTAAATCCCACACTGGCATCAGTGTGGATTAAATGTGCTGAGAAGTTTTATACCAAACTTCCCAGTTTTCAGTAAAGCCATTATGGTGCTGTGGAGTTCGTAATGACAAACTCCCAGCACCATATACTCTTAATTGCAATACTGCACTTAAAATGTCTAAGAATTGACTTAGACACTGTAGGGGTACAGGGCTCATGCTCCTGTACCCTCATCAATCGTATAGTGCACCCAGCTAGAGGGGTGGCTGACCTATGCCAAGGCAGTGGGTTGTAGGCATGGCACACAGGGACGTGTGCCATGTCGACTTCACTTTGTTCTGCACCAAAACAGCAACCTACAATGTAAGTGTGTGTGTGTGTGTGTGCATATAAATATAAAGGTTCAGAGCCTCTATGGGTGGCACATTAAGTGCTGCAGCCCTTAGAGGCGCTCCCTGGCCACAGTGCCCTTGGTCCCTAGGGTACAATTTACAAGGGACTGACAAGTTGCCAAAGAGTGCCAATTATGTTTTGTATTAATGCAGTTTAGGGAAAGAACATAGGCCCTGGGTACCTGGTTGGCAGGAACCCAGGGCACACTCAGTCAAAGTACTTCAACAGTTTGGCAAAAAGGGGGGAGTAACCATGCAAAAAGAGGGCGCTTTCTTACACCAAGCACACGCAAGACTGTCATTGTAGGCTGTGTGTCTTGGTGCAGACAAAGGTGAAAAGACGACATGACACATCCTATTGTGCCATGTCCTCTACCACTGCAAGTGATACTTGTAAGTAACCCCTAAAGCAGGGTGCTTAGTAGTACATGTGAGGGCAAACCTGCATGAGCAAATATGCCCCAGTGCCGGTCAGTTCCATTACTGCTAGTGCAGGTGACCAGGGAAGCCATTTTAAAACAGTTGCTGGACACTATTGAAAACGAGTTCCCCAGCTACAGGAGGGCTTCAATGAAAATAGGGA
This sequence comes from Lissotriton helveticus, assembly GCF_964261635.1. Taxonomy (NCBI): domain Eukaryota; kingdom Metazoa; phylum Chordata; class Amphibia; order Caudata; family Salamandridae; genus Lissotriton; species Lissotriton helveticus. The sequence goes on from NC_136068.1 coordinate 835,099,931, forward strand.
TGTTTGGTATCAAACATCTCATATTGGTAAATCTACACTGATGCCAGTGTTGGATGTACAAATATGTGCACCCAGAGGGCACCTCAGAGGTGCTCGCTAGAGGCATAACAGCCTCTGGTGTGCTTGCTGATTGGTTTCTGCCAGAATGCCATCCGAGACGCTGTTCCTAAGGTGAGAGCATTTGCTCTCAGGAGGCCCAGAACAAAAGCCTGTCCAGAAAGAGGATGTAAAACCCCCTCCCACAGGACGACCTGCTTATTAGCCTCCATGGGCCGGTGAGCTTCAAGGAAGCTGCCGCCTTTGGAATGCAAACCCGCTCCCCATAAAGGATAGGAAGCCACCCACCGACCCCCGCCCATTCAGATCCCCCTTTGCACTTGGACACGTGGGAAAATTAGCTAGTCATGTAGGCATGCCACCTCCTGGCTAGTACCACCCCTAAGGTGGGCACGATTTTCCAGAAGTAGCCGTCTTTGTGATGGCGTACTTGGGAATTCTGGGACAGGGTTATGCCCACCTCCCACGGGAAGTGGGTATATAGGGGGCATAGTGAATCCAAGGGTCATTAGCCCACTGGTTACTACTGTACACTCACCTAATGGCCCTTAATTTATCATTTAGGGGGGTCCTTGGCACCAGATCCTGACAACCTATGAAGGAAGAAGACACGAAGAGCTGCAGAAGGCTGAGGAGAGCGCCTGACTTGATCCCAGCCCTGCTGTCCTGTCTGCCCTCTGTGCCAAAGATGACTCATCTTGCAGCTGTGTACCACCAAAACCGTAGAGGACTGCTGCTTTTCAACAAATACAGAGACCTACCAAAGAGCAGCGGAACTGTTCCATGCATCCTACAAGACTACAACAGAGAAGAGTCAGAGGCCTCCGGAACTGAAAACACCCAACACCCAAAGCCACCACTGCACCCGTCGCCTCTGGCTAGAGTTGAAATGGTCAATAGGGGTGGTAGGGTGCTCACCTTTTTTCTTCTTATTTTCGCTGTTTTATTTCTTTCGTTTGTGTCCATGTTTGTCTTAATGCGTGCTCGTCAGTGTAATGCCCTGCCCAAATGGCATCAAAAAAATCTGGCAACATTGGTAAGTGGGGTAACATCTTGCCCCCAACCGACTGCACTGCCTTATTATATCCCGCCACTTTGGCATCCAATTAATGTTGTTCCTACATTTTAAAGCAACCTTTTGACCATGTAATCCTTTTTTAATGTATCTTTCACTTAAATCAGACATTGCTTGACTCCACACGTGGGAATTTATGCCATTTCCGTGTTTCTAATGTTTAAAGCTGTGCCCATCCAGACCTCTTGTTTATTAATCATTGTGTGCAGTTGCAAATGTCTTGTACTCCTATGTGTTAAATTTAAGGTTGCTCGACTACACTAATCCTAAGAGAGCACTGTGGGATTGCATAACAAGCCCCTGTTCACTCATAAGGAAACCCCTAGACTCTATACACGGTATATCAACTTCCAGAAAGGTAATTGGAGTAGTTCAACTAGTAAGACTCCTGCACCACTCAGCTCTCATAAGAGGGGTGGTGAAACAAAAATGCACGGTTGCCCCAGAGCAGGTCAGTGGTGTCTCGCAATTTGACTATTTACTGGGAGTCCAGGAGTATCCGTGTGCGCCTTGATAAAAAGGTAGTAGGGGCGAAGTAGAAGTTTGCCCCAGCAGGATCAGTTCAGGAAAGACAGTTTTGCCCTCTAAAGTGGGGAACTAGAGATGGATTGCTTCAGCCCCCCTCCCCATGACCACCGCGAAAGAAGCACCCTCTTTAGTGGCAGGACCCTGGGGGCATGAGGAGGCAAGAACCAAGACATGTGTTCAAGCCACTGGCCAATCCTCTTTATACCAATTATCTTCATACCAATTATCTTCATGGTAGGGTTTGCCAGTTTCCTCACCTGCGTCGTAATGATTGTCGGAATCCATACAAAACAAGGAATGCAATATATGGGATCTTCATTGCACAGGTGGGAAGGCAAGCAGTGGATGTTGTGGTCTGATGGAAACATAGCACAGCCAAGGTCGTAGTGACGCCAACTTGGAGACAGAGCCAAATGGGTCTCCTGAACTGAATCAGCATCAATGTACGGGGCACCAGCATAGAGGCAGAGTCTGTACAGGAGGCCCAGATGTGGATTTGGAGAGTCCAACTGCCGCTGAACGTGAACCCAATAGCAGTATCCCAGATGGAAGTCTTGCAACTCCTTGAGGACTACAGGTATGCCAGAGGGAGTCAGAAGGGATCCAAAGAGTCAGAGCAAGGTCTCACAGAACTCTTGGATCTGCCTCAGTGTCGCAGATGGCCCCAGAAACGTGGGTTGTGCCAGGAAAAGTTGCATGGTTGAATTTGAAGTTTACAAATTTCGGGAGCGAGATAGACTGGTATGGTGACACCCTCGCACCTTCTCTGGAGCACAAGATCAGCTGAAAGAGATAGAGTAACGCTTAGATTTTTAATTATTTTTTTCTTCAACTTACCCGAAGATTTTGAGTGCGACAATAATTCACCTCAGGATTGACTCCTTCAACTTTGGCTGGAACAGGACCGAGAAAGAAATCAACCTTTGGACCGATCTCAACATTGAGACTTTTGCCTCTTGGCAGCGAGTTTAGCCTTGCAGTCCTAAATCCCCTTTGGCTTCATCAACGCATAGTTACTACACGCCTTAAGAGACATGTCTTCACCAGAGGAAAAACTGATGAGAATCCGTCATAGACATCTGCTTGAAACAGTTCTTACAGGGTTAAAAACCTGTCATCTTGGAAGGTTACATTTCCCTTGCACACTATAAAATTTGGAGGTAAAGAAGGTCTCAAAAAGACAAAAGGGAGCTTCGGAACCGTGTCTGGTGGGACAGAAATAAGAGGACGGGCATCAGCCCAGTGGAGTTGCGTCTATATAGGCTGCACCGGTGATTTCCGAAGCGGAATGGCATCAGTACAGAGCCAGGAAGCGCTCCTAATGGTGTGCAGAGGTACTGCTGAAGATAATTTCTGGATCCAAGCAGATAACTGTAGGCTAATAAAAAGTTGAGACATCTGCGGTTAGAAGTCTTTATCAGAATGGTTATTATGCCTGCATGCGAATAAAGCAAAATAAAAGTAATTAATTAAGTTTAGAAGTCTTTCTGGACAACAGAAGATAAACATGCAACTGGAATGGTTTAAACAAAGGAGTTTTCATTTAATATGCACACAGTACGCGTTACAAGTGTTTGCACAAAAGATATAAGCAACAGTTTTAAAAAAAAAACTTATAGAAAGGAAGAGCATAATTCCGTATACTGTGACTGACTTTTTAAAAATAAGTAACTGTAAAAGCTTACCTTTTTTGTCCCTATGCTCAATATTAGCACCACGACCAATTAATACAGATACCAATTCTTCATGGCCACCTGCACACGCCAGGGTCAAAGCAGTGTCATGATTGCTTTCAGTCTAGACAATTTAAAAAAATAGGTGGCATTCAGTTATTTTTTAGCAAGCTAAAAACATTCAAAGAATGAGCAATGGATCATATACCAATATGTAATTACTTACATGTGCTTCTATATCAACTGTAGGATAGGCAGGAGGCACAGGCTGATTTGCCACACTGCATGCAGTTTGTGAACCAAGATCTGGAACAGGGGACGTTGCAGAGAGTGGGGAATGATTTGATATGCTGGGCACTCTGTTATTTACCGCTAAAAAAACAAACACATTTATTCAATTGTTATTCCTTTCAAATGTTATCTGCAGTAAACAGAAACTGATTAAAAAGGAGACTCTTGATGGTTAATGTCTATCTGTAATAGGAACCTTGAGAAATTAATATTCATCTATTTTACTTTTGATTTTTGTAGGTTTAACCACATACAAAACCTTTGCAGACTACAGAAATCTAGGATGTCATAAAACTAATTATCAATCTACAGATTTTAGCGCGCTGTTGTAAGAAGCCCCTTTGTCTTTAACCTGTGTTTTTCACAATACATATTTCAGGACTACTGTGTTTGAGGTATCTTTTCCATAATAGGCAGATCAGACCTATGGCATCTGATATAACTTTTCCAAATAAACAATCAGGCCTATAACCTTGCTTGTCACCATACCGAATCAGGCCTGCAGTACAGAGCATGAACTTTCGCAAAAGCAAACTTTGTGTTCATTTTCAGTGGAAGCAGACCCCTTCTGACCAATCACTACTACGAGGGGAAAACATGTGGGTAGAGTCTATGCCCCTTCCTCAGTGCTGGTTATTAAAGCTCTGCCCTATCATAGTCAAACCAAAAATCAGCCAGAACACTGCACAATCTTCAATCTCACCCAAACCTCAAACTATTCTTCTTGGCAGCAGGTTTTAGTTACATAAAACTACAGAAAACAACAGGAGGCAACCAATTAAAAACTTTATTTTGAAAGAACGCCTGTTGGCCAATAACTAATCAAAATTGAGAGCTGGCTTCGGCATAGAAGTAGCAACATTAAAAGATGCTGGATTATGTACTGCATTTACCTAACAAAAGAGATTTCTGCTTAAGTGTTCAAAAAGCCCTTAAAGCAGCCTTGAATTCTATAAAACAGAGTAGACAACTACTAACACTGCATGAACTTCAGAGACCAGATACAATGCTTGTTTTAAACATTCCCGACTTCTAGTATCTCAAACAGTGGAGATCATACTTCCACCAATGCTAAAATGGTAGGTGCTGCTTCCCGGATTCTATACTACTCAAATTATTCATTCTTGGCATGGAGCTATTAAGCTTGATCCTAAATAATGCTGATGACATTCAAATGTACCTAAAAATAATGACTGATTATATTCCCATCTTAAGAAACTACCAAGCCAAGCTACAAAAATGGATGCAAGAGAATCTTCCTCTTCAAATCCACACAAATATGGAATTGCCTCGCCACTTAAATGCGCTCTAAGGTATAATTGGCCCCATTCCTTTTAGAATCTGAAACTTGGAGGTTCCTCACCTGCACTACCTGCCACATCATTAGGCATGACTCTAGAAACATGTCTTACACTTGTTCCATATCTCAGTAAGGTGGTTAAATCAGCTCATTTTTATCTTCACATCTCAAAGACAACTATTCACATCATCTGCCCAGATTATCTAAAAACAGCCCTTTACTTACCAATCATCTCAATTAGTGAAAGCAATTACTACGCTAGTCCACTGTGATCAAAAAGGTTACACAACTGGCTGTTGACTAAGAGAATAAGAGAACAGTCCACCTCGTCATGAAGCAGTTCTGGGCTTGCTGCAATCATCCTTCTCGATTTTGAGAAGGATTTTATCATATCTGGGGCAATTTATTTCGCATCACATCCTGAAGACATACAATATAGGGCTGTTCTTCTAAGATAAGTCAACATTTTATAAAGGAACACCACTGCACAGACATGGGTCAATGAGATAAAGTCATCGCTAATCCCTATTGAAAGAGGTGCATGCCGGGGTGTCGATTGTCTCCATTCCTATTTGTCACAGTTGCTGAACCCATGGCAAAATGGATTCGTTAAGGGTGGGCTGTTGCAGGGGCTGGCGCCTGGGACGAGAAAGAGACGGATTATCCCTGTATGTTAAAAACTTGTTACTGTATTTCAAATATTCTAGAGGTCAGGCCAAAGCAGGGATCTCCAAATTTGTCTATAGTGGGAGCTACTTCTGATCATTGAGAATCATTGTGAACCACTAATGGACAAGCAACTTGTGCATTGTTACCAGACACCCCCATGCACATCTTCACTTTAAGTCGAACGTTCAAAGACCCAGAGATTATGGTTTGAACAAAATACTGTGAAGAGGGGCGCAGGGATGCAATGCAAGTTAGTGAGTGTGGTCTGTGGAGATGTATTAACATGTGAGTGTGTATACATTGCATACATTTGCATTGGTGACTGGGAGCCTATGTCATATGTACTTGTGGCAGAGGAAACCATATGTGGCACAGTTGCATGTAAAACTGTTCTGCAAAAATGTTCATAATATGTTAGATTTTTCTGCACTTTAAATTTCTCCCGTTTAAAAAAAAAGAATGGCTGAATTTTTCAGTTATTAATGTGGCACAGTGTCTACCAGCCACTGGGAGCATGATGCCTGCTAGCTGTAAATTAAACACTTTAAAATGAGAGAAAATTAAACTGAAGCGTTAACTTTGTTAATATGGATTCCATGAATCTAAGCATTTTAATTTTCTCACATTTCGAAGTGCTACGTTTTTACAAAAATCTGGCATTTTGTTCCCAGTGCCTGTAGACACTGCAATATTTATAACAGAATATAACAGCCATTTGTGTAAATGGGGGGAATTTAAAGTGATGAAACATGCTTCATAAAACATTAAGACAAATTGCCTTAATTGAAAGAGGAGCAAAACAATAGGACTTAATGTTTGATAGAAACATTTTCTTCACTTAAAATTTCTTCTATAAAAAAATAAGATTATTTTTCAGTTAAAAATATGGCACTGTGTCTACTGGCCACTGTGAGCAAGATGTCATCTGGTTGCAAATGCAACACTCATTCAGAAGGAAAATACTACTTACCAGTATGCATCTGTTCAAGGCATGTAGAGCTACAGAGTAGTACACTTTGCATTAGATCGCCATCTGGCGTTGGGCTTGGATTGTTGCACCTAGTTGTTGTCTTGGAAGAAGTCTTTGTAGTCACGAGATAGGGGACTCCTCCCTTGGACGATAGGGCGCATGGGTATCTACTCCATCCTTAGACTGTTTTTCGCCATGATGGGAAATGATGGAGTGAGTAGAAAAGAAAAAAGATGTCCATGTGTGTATATCTAAATTAGATATAACTGGAACAGATAAAAGTCCAGGGGAGGCGGGTGGGCGTTGAGAAGTTGGCCTGGTATATGATGTTCACTAATGAATATGCTACTTACCAGTATGCATCTGTTCTTGGCATGTAGGGCTGCTAACATTCATATCTAGTGCATAGATCGCCGCCTAGTGTTGGGTCCGGATGATTGCACATTGTTGTCCTGGAAGAGTCTTCGAAGTATCATGAGATAGGTGGCTCCTCCCCTGGACTACAGTGCGCATGGGCATCGACTCCATCCCCAGATTGTTTTTAGCCATTGTGGCAGAGATGGAGTGAAACAGTGTACAGGATGTCCATGCTAATGATGAATACAAGAGAGTGTCTGCAGCCGCTACGGGCACCGGGGAGGAGGGCGGGCGATATGAATGTTAGCAGCCCTACATGCCAAGAACAGATGCATACTGGTAAGTAGCATATTCAGTTCGAGGCATGTGGGCTGCTAAATTCATATCTAGTGCATAGAATACACAGCAGTCCCTCCATTAAGGGCGGTTGCCCGTGCCAGCTGCAGAAGCTTGAAAAAGTGTCTTGAGAACAGCCTGTCCTACAGCTGCTTGCTGTTTGGAATGCACATCTACGCAATAATGCTTGGTAAATGTGTGTGGTGTAGACCATGTGGCTGCTCTACAAATGTCTTCTAAAGGAATGTTCCCCAGGAAAGCCATGGAGGCCCCCAATTTGCGTGTAGAGTGCGCCCTTGGGGGTATTGTTAAAGTGCGTTTAGCCTTTTGATAACAGATTTGAATGCATTTAACAATCCATCTGGCTATTCCTGCTTTGGAAATGGGGTTGCCTTTGTGTTGTGCTGAGAAGGCAACAAAAAGTTGTTGTGTCTTCCTAAAGGGTTGTGTCCTGTCAATGTAGTACATTAGCGCCCTCCTAACGTCTAATGTATGAAGCATTCTTTCTGCTACCGTTTGCGGGTTTTGGAAAAATGCAGGCAGGTCAATAGTTTGGTTGATATGAAACTGTGACACCACCTTTGGAAGGAATTTGGGGTTAGTGCGGAGCACTACCCTGTTAGAGTGTATTTGGATGAATGGCTCTTGGATTGTGAGCGCTTGCAGCTCACTAACACGCCTGAGCGACGTGATAGCAATGAGAAAAGCCACTTTCCATGTTAGAAATTGAAGTTCGCATGAGTGCAGTGGCTCGAAAGGTGGGCCCATCAGCCTAGTGAGGACCACATTGAGGTTCCACACAGGAACTGGTGGAGTTCTAGGAGGAATGACTCGTTTCAGTCCCTCTAGGAAGGCTTTAATGGCAGGCACTCTGAAAACAGAGGTGCTGCCGATTCTGGAGGTAAGCCGCTATGGTGGATAAATGTATCCGAATGGAAGCGTACGCCAGATTGCATTTGTAAAGATGTAACAAATAGCAGATGATGTTAGGAATGGATGCATCTAGCGGGTTGATATTGTTGTCTGTACAGTAAATGACAAACCGCTTCCATTTTGCAGCATAGCAAGCTCTGGTCGTGGGCTTCCTTGCCTCACGGATGATGTCCATGCATTCAGGAGGCAGGTTGAGGTAGCCAAATTCTAAGACCTCAGGAGCCAGATCGCCAGATTGAGCTGTTGCGGATCTGGATGCTGAATGTCGCCATGGCTCTGCGTCAAGAGGCTGGGTGTGAGATGCAGCCTTTGATGCAGTACCACGGAAAGTTCTAGAAACGTGGTGTACCACGGTTGGCGTGCCCAAGTTGGAGCAACTAGGATGAGAGTCATCGAGTGTTGCTTTAGCTTTCTTGCCACCAGCGGAATGAGAGGTGCTGGGGGAAAAGCGTACGCAAATTTGCCTGACCAGTTCATCCATATCGCATTCCCCTGCGATTGCGGATGAGGGAACCTGGCGGCAAAGCTTTGGCATTTTGCGGTTTCCCTTGTGGCAAACAGGTCTATCTGTGGATGACCCCACTGCTGGAAGTACGGGTGGAGCACTGAAGGATGAATCTCCCACTCGTGCATTTGATGGCTGTACCTGCTGAGCAGATCCGCCATCTGATTGTCCTTGCCGGGGAGGTGTTCTGCCATGAGGAAAATGTTCCTCTGAATGGCCCACTTCCACATGCTCTGAGCCAGATGAGACAGCTGTGGTGAGTGAGTACCTCCTTGCTTTTGGATGTAGTACATGCTGTCATGTTGTCCGTCCGGATCAACACGACTTTGTTGCACAAATGTACCTTGAAGGACATTAGCGCCATGAAGATTGCCATCAATTCCAGGTAGTTGATGTGCAACTTCTGTTGTTGAGTGGACCACAGTCCCTGCACAGTGTAGTGGAGCACATGAGCTCCCCAGCCTTGGAGAGATGCGTCCGTCGTCAGGATAATCTGTGGCACCGGCTCTTGGAACGGTCGTCCCTTGCAAAGGTTGTGTGGATTCCACCAATGCAGAGAGTTGTATGCCCGACCGGTCACCAACACTAGGTCCGTCAGTTGTCCTTGAGCCTGTGTCCACTGATTTGCCAAGCATTCTTGGAGAGGACGCATGTGCAACCTCGCGTGCGGGACTATGAAAATGCAGGAGGCCATCATGCCTATCAACTGCATGAACACTCTCGCTGGTAGGGAGTGTTGCGGTCTGAACCGTTGGATTAGTGACTGGATGCTGTTGATCCTGGCTGGGTTTGGCTGAGCCATAGCAGTCAGGGTGTTTATTGTCGCGCCTAGATACTGCCGCACATGGGCTGGTTGAAGGTGCGACTTTGGGTAGTTTAGCGAGAATCCCAGACTGTGAAGGAGTTGAACAGTGTGGGACATGTCCGCGGCGCATTGTAGTTCCGACTTCGCTTGAACAAGCCAGTCGTCTAGGTACAGGTAGACATGTATGTTCTGCCGTCTGAGGTGCGCCGCTACTGTCGCCAGACACTTTGTAAACACTCTGGGGGCAGTAGTCACCCCGAAGGGTAGGACTTTGAACTGATAGTGTTTGTTCTGAATGGTGAACCTGAGTGTAGGAGAGTAGGGTCTGCAATCCTATGATCACCCAGATTTTTGCTTTTTGCTGCACTGGTTTACGACTTTCCCTGGCTGTGGGCCTGCTAATCAGACCCACAGCCTAGCTGTTCTCTCTATCCAAATTGTACTCAGGTACTGAATTGGCACTGGGTCCTCTCCAAGTCCCTGTACCCAGGGCTGAGGTGTACCCAGAAGTCTCCCAGGGGCTGAAGCATGTATTATGCCACCCCTGGGCTGACTAACTAAACTGACACAACTGGCTGCACGACAGCTGGGGCAAGGTGGTGTACTCACCCTTTGCTTTAGATATAGTATACCTATATCTAACCCTAAAATGGACACACAGATCTCCTATCAGTCACTCCTATGGCAGGCCTTAACAATCCTGAAGGCAGAGTGCTTGGAATCGTGTGAGATGGTGCTCTGGCATGAGCTGAGCCTGTCTGCGGCTTTCGGGATCCATCCCTTAGCCGTTTCCATGATATCGCATACCATATACTCTTAAGTGCATTATAATCCTCGCGGTTATATGCCAACTCTGGTATCGCTTTATCAAAACATGTCGAGTAAGGTGTCATACGAATTGGAATACTAACCCCTCGCCAATTCTGGCGACGGGGTTAGCATTCCACCCTTCTAGAGGGACACGACATGTATGTAACCCCTAACCCCGGTTAAAGTCAAACAGAGCCTCAGCTCCACAAAATGGATGCTGCAACCGAGACACAAGTCTGCCCTCCTGCTGCTGGGAGTCCTCCCAGAGCAGGAGATAAGGACAAAGGGTTTCCTGCCAGGGGCGGTGCCAGCACCGTCCCAGACAGGGTTTTGTGTATTGTAGGTAGGCAGGGCTTTAGAGGAAGGTGACTGCACGTGGCACCCCGGTGCTCACTGTGCATAGGCTGGCTGGAACCAGTTCCAGGGTCACTCCAGACCCTGTGCTGGGGAAAAGCCCGCCAAGGAAGTGGGTGTAACCACCCCCTCCTAGTCCCACCCCTAGGGCAGGACTTAGTCGCGTGCCAGCCCCTTTTTACAGGATAAAGGTAGGAACTGGCCCTCTTCCAAATCAGATCATCTTTGAATCCTGAAACTACTTTCCACGAAAGGAACTCAAGACTTCTTCCTAAGATTTCTCCCTTGTGACTAAGGAGTAGTCACCCTGCATCCGCAGGCACCATCTAAAGAACACTGCGGTCTGCTGCAAGTCCTTCCTCCGGAATCCGACTGCCCAGCTCGACGAGAACCGGCTTCCCTGGCACCTCTGACCTCTACCCACCTCTACAGCCCAGCTGAGAACCGTGGGTGCGACGAGACCTCGAGGGACCGGCCATCTGCAAGACTGCACGACTTCTGCACAGCAAGCCCGCCGAGTAATTTCCTGGTGAGTGCTTTGGGGTCCGAGAAGCCCCGACCCTGAGCAGCTCCAGCACCGAAGTGCAGCCCCCCAGCATCTCCACGATCGGCGTGGGGCCCTTCTGCTTTTTGCTGCTCACCGCGTTGTTTGGCTACTAGCCCGCTGGCTTGTTGCCTCCTGAACGACGCCCGACGACATCACTGCTGCTAGTCTGGTTGCTCCAGACTGGCCCTTGCTCCCTTCCAGAAGAGGAGCACTCCGGACCCTCCTGGTCCACTCAAGACGCCATTTTGAGTCCACCGCGTGGGCTTGAATTAGCCAAGGCTTGTTGCCCAATCCTGGGTAACTTCGACGCCGACAGCTTCATCCATCGTGGGACAGCTCGCCTCTCCATCCTGGTCGCCGACAACGCCTCCTGGTCCGTGAGATCTGCAGAGCCAGCGTCGCCCACTCACCTAGTCGAGGTGACTTCGCCCGGTGCCATCCTGGTGCCCACTTAATCACTGGCTAGTGATTCAAGAACTTGGTCCCCTCTGCTTTCAGGTTTTCTTCTTCCTTGATCCAGGCTTGGATCCATCGAACTTTCCTTCACTGGTCGCCTGCCAGCAACTTCCTTCTTCCAGGCTCCTGGTCCGGCAACGAGATTCCCGACGTCTTTTCAGACCTATGCAGCTGCAGCCCCTGGGCTAGGTAACTTCGGCACTTCGGTGTCCCAGCATAGCCTCACTATCCTAGGGTCAGGATCCACTGTCGTTTTCTCCCTACCAGGTCGGGTTCGCCCGTGAACACTAACTTTGCCTTTACTAGCTCCCATAGACTTTGTCCCGCATCCCGCGTGAGAGTGCACACTCTGCACCCGAGTCCCCTAGGTCTCCTAGAAGTAATCTAACGATTCTATAGTCAAGTCCTAGCGAGTCCAAAGCCTATTAGTACTGTACTTACCTGCTAGTAATTTCGCATTCCACTTTTAAAGTATATGGTTTTTCGTGCCCCTCGGGCATCTGTATATACCGTGCTAACTTAAGTATTTTCGTAAGAGTTTTGTTGTGTGCCTAGCACCCTGTCCTCATAAAGAGTACAGGGTTGTTGTGATTCTAATAAATACACTGTTTATTTTCATAACACTTGTGTGGTGTCCTTTCACTGGGTGTTCAAGGGGTAATGTGATGGTAAAACAGCTGGCTTAACACGCCCTCTAGAGTCTTAGCCTTAGACTGCTCGTATCCATGCTACTAGGATAGCTGGTCTATAAGGTTGACTTACAACCAATCATCAATAAGGGTTGTTTGGACTGATATATAGTGATCACTAGAATAGTGAACACTGCACATCAGGCCAACTTCTCACATTGAGGTACTTTCTGTGGGATGGGTGGAGTGGGATGTGGAAGTAAGCATCCTTGAGGTCTAAGGTTGCCAGGAAGTCCCCTTGGTTTAGCAGGGGAAGAATTTGTTGCAGTGTCAGCATGTGAAAGTGTTCTGACAGTATATACATGTTGAGGGGGCGTAGATCCAGAATAAGTCTGAGGGATCCGTCCTTTTTTGGGATGAGGAAGTACAGGGAATAGACCCCTGTGCCTTCCTCCTCCATTGGTACGAGCTCTATTGCGCCTTTTTGCAGCATTACCAAGACCTCCTGCTGCAATAAGTGCAAGTGCTCTGCCGACATAGGACGGTGTCTTGGGGGAATGTTGGGAGGAGTGGATGTTAACTCCAAACAATAACCGTATTGGATTAGTTTTCTCACCCACCTGTCTGTGGTGATGGATGTCCAGACTGGCAGGAACTGCTGGAGTCTCCCCCCGACAGGTGTTGGATGGTCGGGGGGCAGTGACAGAGTCACTGTTTGTTGGCGGCAGAGGAACGGGAGTTGTTGTTCCCTCTGCCCCTGCCCTTGGCACTGTTACCTCTGTAACCCCCTCTACCTTGCTTGGGGTAGGAGGATTGTGCACCACCCTTTGTAAATTGTGATTGTTGACCCAAGTGTCCTCTGGTAACACCACGCGCTCCTGAGCGACGAAAAGTGTTTCCCCTGAATTGTTGGGACTGAAGTGCCCCCATGGACTTAGCAGTCTCGTTGTCCTTTTTAATCTTTTCAAGTGTGGTGTCTACATCTGGGCCAAACAGTCTGTCAGGATTGACGGGCTGGTTGAGGATTGTAGTTTGGATGTCAGGCTTAAATCCAGATATACGAAGCCAAGCTTGTCGTCTTAGCATGACGCTAGTGTTAATCCCCCTAGCCGCTGTGTCTGCCACATCAAGTGCACACTTTATTGCAGCGTTTGATATAAGCTTCCCCTCTTGTATGAGCATTTCGGCTGCTTCTTTATACTCATCAGGTAGATGTTGAAGGAGCTGTTCTAGGGTGTCGTAATGCGCCCTATCGTAACGCGCCAATAGTGCCTGTGTGTTTGCTATACGCCATACATTGGCAGCCTGCGCAGCCACCCTCTTGCCGGATGCCTCAAGCACTTTCGACTCCTTGTCAGGGGGAGGAGCTTCACCCGTAGTTTGGGAGTTTGCCCTCTTGCGGGCATTGGCGACCACCAACGAGTCCAGAGGCAACTGTCCTCGAATATATGCAGGATCTGCAGGTGCTGGCCTGTATTTTTTCTCGATACGTGGTATCACCACTCTTGCCCTGGAAGGTTCCTTAAAGATCTCTGGGGCATGTCTAAGGACACCTTTGAGCATAGGAAGTATTTTAACAGTTCTTTCTGAGACAGAGAAAGTGTTAAACAAAAAGTCTTCCTCCACCGGGTCAGCATGCATGTCTACATCATGATTTGCTGCTGCCCGTTCGATTAAAGCATTAAATGCTGCAGAATCCTCTGTTGGAGATGTACGTGCCCCAAAACCTTGTGGATCTTGTACCACCTGCTGTCCACCTTGGTCCCCAGTGTCGTCATATGTGTCCTGCTGAACATCAGGGTCATTGTCCACTGGGAAATTGTATTGGTCGTCTTCCTCATCATCCTCTCCCCCTGATTGGTTTGGGGAAGGTGATGGACTCCTTCTTGGTGGTGGTAGAACGGGCTCAATAAGGGCAGGACTGTCCAGTGCTGTCCTCTTTTTCTTCAGTGGAATAACATATGATTCCAGTGGTTGGGAAGTGATCTTCCTTTTGTAAATGGTCAGTTTCCCTGTGTGGGCATCGATGTAATGCTCTGATTGGTCATCTGAGGCTTGAAGCGCCGAAGGAGCCGAAGTCTGTGGCACCGATCTAGGTGCAAACGCCTTTGGTGGCACCTTTGGTGGAAGAGTGTAAAGAAGCTTGGCTGATGACTTCTGAGGAGCGTCAACCTCCTTTGGAGCCGACGGCGTGGGAGCCGTCGTCGACAAAGTTTTTTCCAGAATCCGTTTCAGGGAGTCGGTGACCTGCGCGGTGAAGGAGGCGGAGGGTGCGGTAGCCGACGGCCGGTGTCGTCGGAGTCCCTCGGTGTCGACGAATCTTCAGCCGCATTGTGGCGCGGGTCCTTTGTAGACTTTGGCGCCGACGCCGATGCTGCAGATTCGACATCTTTGTGCCGATGCGTAGTGCCTGCGGCCTTCGGGTCGTGGCTTGTAGTCGACTTTTGTTCGACTGGGCGTTTAGTTGGCTGCGCCGTAGGAGCGTCTGAAGGCGTGTGAACCGACTTCGACGACTGTGCCGGAGCAACAGAGGCCGACTCTTGACGGACGGCCTTCTTGGAGGACGAGTCCTTGTGCACCTTGTGCGGCGCTGCTGTCTCGACAGCCTTCTTCGACTTCTGTGGGCCGGAGGTGGACGGAGCCGATGAAGGAGCCGGTTTCGATACTGTTTGCTGGACGTCGGCCTTTTTTGGTGTTGTCGCGTCCGGTAGTTTCGTTTTCGATTTTGCCTGGACGTCGGCCATTTTGTCTTTTGTCGAATCCGTGGGTTTCGGTTTAGATTTCGGCTGGACGTCGGCCATCTTAGGTGCCGTAGAGACCGAAGGTTTCGTTTTCGGTTTCGATACGGTTAATGGCGGCTCCGCTTGAGTGTCCGTGGCCGGGCGAGAAGGCGGGGCCGGGGATAGCGGTGCGGGGTCGTGGGTAAGGTCGAGTGGCGATCCCGTGACCTGAGCCTGAATTATATAGACTTCGGGGCATAGCTCTTCCTCCGAGCTATCTTCCACGGCCCCATAAACTTCTTCGTCGTCCCCTACCTCCTCGACTTATTCAGTGTCCTGGCCGTGCCCTTCGACGTGTTCTTCGGCATCGGACTGGACCTCCGTCGTCGGAGGCGAAATTTGGAGATGATGGCTACTGCCTTCCACCGCGGGATCGTCGAATATGTTGTCGGGTGCCGGTGCCGCTCGCTGGGCCTCGAGGCGCGCCGCGCGCCGATGCTTGAGCGTCTTCTTTGACCTGAATTGAGAGCAGGCCATGCAGTTGTCTTCGTTGTGGACCGGTGACAGGCATTTGTTACAGACCGGATGCACATCGATGTGTGGATATTTGGATCCACAGATGGGGCAGTATTTAAATGGGCTCCGCTCCATGGTAAGGTTGTCGGGTCTTGCTGCGACGAGAGGGCCTCGATGTCTGAAGAGTAACTTGACTCCGTTGATTTCCGGCTCCGAGAGTCGGACGACGCACGAGACCGTGCGCAAACAATACCGACGCTGGTAACGAAGGCCTTTTGGCCTTAAGAACAAAGTTTATCGGTTCCGACACGGAGACGTCGAGAACGACATCCGAACCCAATGGCGGAAAAAAACAATCTGGGGATGGAGTCGATGCCCATGCGCACTGTAGTCCAGGGGAGGAGCCACCTATCTCGTGATACTTCGAAGACTCTTCCAGGACAACAATGTGCAATCATCCGGACCCAACACTAGGCGGCGATCTATGCACTAAATATGAATTTAGCAGCCCACATGCCTCGAACTCTAGTGAACACCTTGCACCAGTCCAAACAACCCTTATGGTGATGGTTGTAAGTCAACCTTATAGACCAGCTATCCTAGTGGTAGCGTGGACAGAACAGTCTTAGGCTAAAAGACTCTTGAGGGCGTGTAAAGTCAGCTGTTTTACTATATCTAACCCCTTTAATATCAAATGAAAGGACACCACACAGGATATATATAAAATATATATGTATTTATTTACTAACACACTCCTCTGAACTCTTTATGAGATCAGAGGCAAAAGCACATAACAAGTTACTTAGTCAGAATACGTTAAGTTGCACAATTTACAGTTAGGCCCTAGGGGTGAAGCAAACCATATAATAAGAAAGTGGTATAAGTACCACGTCACGAGAAAAGGAAAGGCCTAGGGTCTAGAGAATCGCTGGGGCTACACTATCTGAACCTTAGGTTAGGAGTAGGAGGCCCACAGGGTGCGTGCAGTGTCTTTACACACACTCGAGAGTCAATGTAAAGTCAATGGGAACTTAGAAGTTAGATAAAGAAGGATCTAGGACACTTCTGGTCTAGCTAGGAGGAAACAAATAAAAACCTAGAAACTTGGATAGTCAATACCCTTGGGAGCATCGAAGTACTCGCGTTACCTCACCCACAGGAAGCGGGTGCATAGGGGTGAAGATGTGTCGGGTTTCGCCGTTGAAGTCTATGGAGCCTTTGAAGAAGGATGCTGCAGGCGACCAGGAGGAAGATGTCCGGGTGGATCGAGGATGAAGAGGACCTGAAAGCAGAGGGGACAGAGTCTGGGTCACTAGCCAGTGACCGGGTGGAACCAGGATGGAACCAGACGACGTCGATGAGCAATCAGGTGCTGTCGTGAAGCTTGTCTCTTCAGCCACGTGGACCAGGAGGCGTCGAGGATGACCAGGTGCTGGAGGCGAGCTGTCCCACGAAGGTTCTCCCAGATGGAGGGGTCGACTGCCAGATTGGAGTTAACAAGCCTTGGCAAAGGCAACCCACGCAGGATTCAAAGGAGGCTTCTGGTGCAGACCAGCAAGGTCTGAGGTGCCTCACCCTTGCAGGGAGGCAAGGGCCAGTCTGGAGCAACCAGACCAGCGAGTTGGTTCAAAAGGATTGTCGTCACAGAGGCTACTAGCCAACGGGCCAGCAACCGGACAACGTGTCGAGCAGAACACAAGCAGAAGGGCCCCACGCAGAACTCGTGGAGTGTGGAGGGCTGATCTTCGGTGCAGGTGGAGCTCGGATTCGGGGCTTCTCAATCCCCAGTGCACAGCTTCGAGGATACCTCAGGAGCTGCACAGTTAGCAAGTTGCAGGCTTTTCAAGATGTCCGGTCCCACGTGTCTCGTCGCCTACACGGATCTCAGCTACACTGCAGACGTGAAGAGAGGGTCAGAGAGGTCTGGGTCTTGTCAGGCTCTGTGCTCGGGTCCCGGCGGGAGCGTCGACAAAGCAAACCGTTGATTTGCTGGATGGTGCCTGGTTGCCCAGGGTGGTCACTCCTTGGCCACAAGGGAGATTCTTCAGTCTTCAGCAGAACGTCGAAGGTCCAGAGTTTCGTGTCAAGTTTCGATTTCAGGATTAATCTAAAGTCCTAGGACTCAGCTCCTACCTTTATGCAACTAAAAGGGGCTGGATTACTTTCTAGGTCCCTCCTATGGGTGGGACCAGGAAGGGGGGTGGTGACACCCCCTTTCCTTTGTCCAGTTTCGCACCAGAGCTGGGGCTGGAGTGCCCCAGCAACCGGTTTGAACCGGGGTATGCATGGAGCACCTAGTGTGCCCCAGGCAGTGTCCCTATCTATTCAGCCCTCCCTGTCCCAATACACAAAGTCCTGTCTGGGGTGGTGCTCGCACCTCTACTGGCAGGAAACCTATAGTCCAAACCTCCGTGACAGAAAGGACTCCCTGCAGCAGGAGGTCAGACTTGTGTCTGTGGCAGCAGCGTCCGTTTTGTGACGCTGGGGCTCTGGTTAACTTTCACCGGGATAGTCAGCAACAACATGTCTTCTCCCTCTAGAAGGGTGGAATGCTACCCCCGTCGCCACAATTGGCGAGGGGGTAGTATTCCAAAGCGCATGACACCTTACACGACATGTTTAGATAAGGCCAAACCAAAGTTAGCATTTAACCGCGAGGTTCATAATGCACTTAAGAGTATATGGTATGGCAATATCATAGAACAGCTATAAGGACATGGTTCCAAAAGCTGCAGACCGGCTCAGCTCATGCTAGAGCACCATCTCACACATAACCAAGCACTCTGCCTCCAGGATTGTTAAGGCCTGCCATAGGAGTGACTTATAGGTTACTGTGTGTCTATATATAAGGGTAGATATAGGAATACTATACCTAAGCAAGGGGTGATTACACAACCTTGCCCCAGCTGAGTGATCAGCCAGTTGTGTCTATTTGAGTGGCCAGTCAGGGGTGGCATAATACATGCTGCAGCCCCTGGTAGGCCTTGGTTACACCTATGCCCTGAGTACCTAGGGTACACTTCTACAGGAGTACATGGTGTGAATTTTGAGCGAGTGCATCTGGGCTGTGGGTCTGATTAGCAGGCCCACAGCCAAGTCGAAAACCATTAAAGCAAAAGCAAAAAGTGGGGATGAGCATAGGAAGCAGACCCTACTCTCCTACAGGCGTGTACTACTCTGTAGCTCTACATGCCAAGAACAGATGCATACTGGTAAGTAGCATTTTCGGTTCGAAGCATACGAGCTGCAGATAGTACACTTTGCATAGACTGTACAGCAGTATCTCCCTTAGTGGTGGTCACCTGTATCACTTCCAGTAGTTTGACAAAGTGTTTTAAGAACAGCTTGGCCCACAGATGCTTGTTGCTTGGCTTGTACGTCAACACAATAGTGCTTAGTGAAGGTGTGTGTTGTAGACCATGTTGCTGCTTTACAGATGTCTTCTAGGGGAATGTTCCCTAAGAAAGCCATAGAAGCCCCTAGTTTGCATGTTGAATGCGCTCTAGGGCGAACTGTTAATGTGCGTTGGGCTTTTTGGTAGCATATTTGTATACATTTCACAATGCACCTTGCAATCCCAGCTTTAGAGATAGGATTACCTTTATGAGGTGGAGAGAAAGCTACAAACAATTGTTTTGTTTTTGGAAAGGTTTTAGTTCTGTCAATGTAATAACGTAGAGCTCTTTTGACGTCTTGCGTGTGAAGAGCTCTTTCTGCTGCGTTTTGAAAAAACACTGGTAATTCTACTGATTGGTTAAGATTAAAAGCAGAGATGACTTTAGGAAGGAATTTTGGATTTGTCCTGAGAACTACCTTGTTACGATGTATTTGTAAGAAGAGTTCTTGAATAGTTAAAACCTGGATCTCACTTACTCTAAGAGGTGATTGCAATAAGGAAACCTACTTTCCATGTGAGGAACTGAAGTTCACATCTATGCAAAGGTTCAAATGGGAGTCCCATGAGCCTAGTAAGTACAATGTTGAGATTCCACACCGGAGAGGGTGGTAATCTAGGAGGAATGATCCTTTTAAGGCCTTCCATAAAGGTCTTAATTGCTGGCACTCTAAAAAGTGACAAGTGTCTGTTTTGTAAGTAAGCAGCAAGTGCTGCTAGATGTAGACGTATGGATGAGTATGCTAAATTACATCTTTGCAAATGTAGCAAATGTAGCAAATGATGTTCTGGATGGATGCATCCAGTGGATTGATATGATTGTTAGTGCAGTAAATGGCAAATCTCTTCCACTTTGCTGCATAGCAAGCTCTGGTTGTAGGTCGTCTGACTTCTTTAATGATGTTCATACAGTCGGCGGAAGGTTAAGGTAACCGAACTCTAGGACTTCAGGAGCCAGATTGCTAGATTCAGCAGAGTTGGATCAGCATGCCTTTTGTCTCCATGGTTCTGCGTTAGTAGTGATGGAGAGAGGCGTAGTTTTTGGTGTGGGACTAGTGAGTTCCAACAGTATGCTGAACCACGGTTGACGTGTCCATGTGGGAGCTACTAGGGTCAACTTTAGAGACTGTTGTCGGAGGTTGCGTAACACTAGTGGAATCAGTGGGAGTGGCGGAAAAGAGTACAGAAATCTGCCTGACCACTTCATCCATATCGCATTGCCCTTGGACAGCGGGTGTGGAAACCTGGCGACGAAGGTTGGGCATTTTGCGTTTTTGTGTGTGGCAAACAAATCTATGCCTGGTTGGCCCCACATTTGGAAAAATGGTAGAGGAACTTGGGGATGTAGTTCCCATTCATGAATATGTTGTGTGTCAACTTAACAGATCTGCAATCTGATTGTGAACTCCTGGAAGATGTTCTGCAAGGAGGTATATATTTTGTGGAATGGCCCACCTCCAAATGTTCTGTGCGAGCTGGGACAGCTGTAGAGAACGTGTTCCTCCTTGTTTTTGTATGTAATACATGGCTGTGCTGTTGTCCGTCCGGATGAGGTAGGCCTTGCTTTGGACATGGAGTTGGAATGATTTCAGTGCTAGGAATATTTCTAATAGTTCCAGATGGTTGATCTAGAACATTTTTTGTTGAGTGGTCCATTTGCCTTGAGTGGTGTGATTGAGGAGATGAGCTCCCCATCCTGTGAGTGATGCGTCTTTAACTATCTGTGGGACTGGCTCGATGAACGGCCGGCCCTTGGATAAGTTTGTTGTGATTCACCACTGCAGAGAGCGGAGTGTGCGCCATCGTGCATATTAGTTGCATGTACACTCTGGCTGGGAGAGAGTGTTGTGTCTGAAATTTGGCAATGAGAGTTTGTATACTGGCTATCCTGGCTGGATTGAGGTATGCTAGAGCTGTATCAGTGTTTATCGTGGCTCCTAAATATTGTATCTGAGCGGGCTGGAGGTGCGACTTGCTGAAGATGATTGTTAATCCCAAGTCGTGGAGTGTTTGTACGGTCTGATGAGTGTGTTGAGCACACTGGTCGGATGATCCGGCTTTTATTAATCAGATATAGGAATACATGAATGTGTTGTCTTCGGAGGTGTGCCGCTACAACTGCAAGGCAAACACTCTGGGTGGGGTGGTTACTCCAGAATGGAAGGACTTTGAACTGATAGGTGTTGTCCGTCCACCACAAATATTAGATACTTCCTGTGAGAAGGATGTATGGGAATGTGAAAGTATGCTTCCTTGAGATCTAGTGTGGCCAGGATGTATGTTTACTACAAATGATAATTATAGTCTGGTGGCTGCCTCTCCTAGCACACCGTGCCTTTTTAGTTCCCCTCCTCAGGTCTACCCTGGGGTTTTGTGGTTATACACATGGCCAGAAAGTCTTCCTGTTGGAGCAGTGGAAGCACTTGTTAGAGAGTGATCATGTGAAAGTGATCCGAGTATATGTACAGATTGAGGGGTCTGAGATAAGAGTATTGGTCTCATCCTTTTTGGGGATTAGGAAATAAAGGGAGTAGACTCCTGTATTCTGATGAAGCAAGGGAACTGGCTCTATCGCCTGCTTTTGAAGCAGCGAGAGAACTTCTTGTTTTAACAGTGCAAGTTGTTCTGTGGACATGGGACCCGGTTTGGGTGGTATGTTGGGGGGGGGGGGGGGGTGTGGGATGAGGGATAGCTAAGTTCTAGGCAGTAACCATATTGGATAATCTGTCTTACCCACTTGTCTGTTGTGATGGAATTCCAGGCAGGTAGGAACTGTAATAATCTTCCCCCGACCGGAGTGGAATGGCCTGGGAGGAGTGGAGGGAAGTCACTGTTTAGAGGCAGGGGAGGTACGAGTGTTATTGTTACCGCGTCCTCTGCCTTTGTTATTATTTCCTCTATAACCTCCTCTAAAATATGCTCTGTTGGGGGATGTTTGAGTGGTAGTCTTAAATGAGGATGAAGTGTCTGTACTGATGTTTTTTGAGGCTCCTCTATAAAAGGAGCGACGAAAGGAACTACGTGTTTGTGGAGACTGTAAGGCTCTCATGGACTTTGCAGTCTGTGTCCTTTTTCATTTTTTCAAGAGTTGTGTCCACAGCCGGTCCAAAAAGGTGTTCTTGATTGAACGGCTGATTTAAAATTGTTGTCTGGACATCTTGCTTAAAGTCTGAAATGCGTAGCCATGCATGTCGTCTGAGCAGTACACTGGTGTTAATGGATCTTGAAGCGGTGTCTGTCGCATCAAGTGCATATTTAATTGAGGCATTTGTTAGGAATTTCCCCTCTTGAATGAGGTCATTTGCTTGGGCTTTATATTGGCCTGGCAAATGTTGTAAAAGGGTCTCTAATTGGTCTTAGTGAGCCCTGTCATATCTAGCCAGTAATGCCCGAGTATTAGCTATGCGCCAGTGATTGGCCGCCTGCGCAGCTACTCTTTTGCCTGATGCTTCTAGCAGTTTGGATTCTTTATCTGGGGGTGATGCATCCGCTGATGTCTGTGAATTAGCACACTTTCTAGCATTGGACACTACTAGTGAGTCTGGAGGTAGTTGTCCTTTGATATAGACCGGATCTTCTGGGGCAGGTTTATATATTTTTTTTTTAATCAATTCTAGGATTTAAAATCCTGGCTCTTACCGGATCTTTAAATACTTCAGGGGCATGTTTAATGACCCCTTTGATCATTGGTAAAATTTGTACGGATCATTGGGAATTTTCAAACATCTCTAGGAGGAAATCCTCTTCTGGTGTGTCAGAGTGCATAGTCACACCATGAAAAACCGCAACCCTAATGAGTTGGCTAAAACCAATATTGTCGTCTGGGGGAGATTGTTTTGTTGGGTATGGCTGTGGGCTTGGGAAGTTTAATGGGTCTATTGGGTCATTGAACTCCCAGTCATCCTGTGGTATAGGCTGTGGATCTGGGAATGGGTCCATAGGACCCCCCCCCCCTCCCCTTCCAAATCATCATCATTATTTTGTGGTGGTGTATGTGGTGGAGAAGTTACAGGCTGTGGTGTAGCTGGTTTGGGGAGAGGACGTGAATTAGAAGGATGTACAGGAGAAGAGGCGGCATGGGTTAAGTGGCACAGTCCTTCTTTACATGAGTATGTGAGTTCGCGCTGTTGGATGGCACAGCTATGACATGTCCTGTTTTGGGATCAATGAGGATTTTCTTCTGTTAGGGATCGACAGGATCCGGATGAAACCGTTCTTCCTTGATAACCGCTTTCGGCGCCTTTTTTTTCAGTTCCGAGCGTGGTTTAGTTTTGTGGTCTTTGGCCTTAGGAGGCGTGGTAGAATCCTTTGGCATTGTTTTCGGTTCCGAAGACTTATGTTTCGGGGCCGAATCTTGATGTTTAGGCTTGGAAGTGTTCGAAGCCATTCTATCAGTAGGCCTGGATGAGTTCGGAGCCGGTTTATCTTTTGGCGCGGATGGAATCGAAAACGATTTTTCGTGCAGAGTGTCCTTTTGGCTTCGGTATCGAAGGCGCCTGTGGGACTATAACATGTGGTTTGTTCGGCACCGAGCTACAGGAAGGCTTATATTTTTTTCCTTCGGAGCCGGGCTCAAAGGCGGGGCTTCTGAAACATGTTTTCGGTCACGACTGGGGCCAGCAGGCGTAGTCTTGACCAGTGTCTTTTGTTGTGGTGGTGGGGTTGGGAAAGGGGCAGCAGTACTCACTCATTGACCAGGAATGATGGGGTCATTTGAGTCCTCTGCCTCTGACACGATTTCGAGTTCTTCGGAATCTTCTTCTGGGACATCTGGGCCTTCATCGAAGATGTCCACTGGTTCCGGAGCTGATCTCTGCGCCATGATGTGTCTTCGAGCCCGGCTATCTCGGATAGTTTTCTTTGATCGAAAAGAGGGGCAGGCCTGGCAGCTGGATTCGACGTGTTCCGGCGAGAGGCACAGGTTGCAGACCTTATGATGGTCGCTGTGTGGGAATTTTGCTCCACACTAGGGCTTGAACGGTGTCCTTTCCATGAGCCGTAGACCCAGCGGCGTCAATAGACCCTGCGGCCCGGGTCAACAACCGTAATCGAATAGATGGAGGTTGTGTCGAAGTTTGGATAGGATTTGAAGAGTTATAGATGTTTTGTGCATCGAAAAAGTTATAAAAACTAAGTTTTTGAATCGGTGCGCAAAAAGTTGCATCCAAACCCAATGGCGGAAAAAAACTATCTAAGGATGGAGTAGATGCCCATGCGCACTATCGTCTAAAGGGGGGAGTCACGTATCTCATGACTACAATGACTTCTTCCAAGACAACAAGGTGCAACCATCCGAGCCCAACACCAGATGGCGATCTAATGCAAAGTGTACTATCTGCAGCTCATATGCCTCGAACATATCATCTTGTTATCAGCACCAATATTGAGTTGACAAGTTTTAATTAAGAGTTAAATATCACAATGCTTCAGTTCTTCACCCTTACCTCCGCTGCCTTGGTCATAAAGCGGAGTCATGCATTGCTCATCATCAGGCTCTACTTTCAGCAGCCTGATTATGTAAAATAAAAACATAGCCTTCTGTTAACTTTGAAATGAAAACACAACACTTATGTTTTGATCCAGTGCATATTTAAAAATGAAGTCAAGGCTGCGAGCTACTCTGAAAGTGCCTGACAGCTACTGGTAGCTTGCGATTGACGAGTTGGAGTAACCTCGGTTAGAGACTGATAGAGGTACTTGATAAGTCTGGCACATTATCAGGCTGAACAGTAAGCGGAGACAAGTCTGTAACTTATCCGCTACAAGAGGAAAACATGCAACTAATTGGCAGTTCTACTTAAAAGTTGAGGAGGAAAGCTTTAAACTTTCTTGAGATACAGGTTATGAGGCATCCAGTCTCTCCCTAGGTGCTTAATCTAACCCCCATCCTTAAAGCGACAGGCTCAAATCTGACACACAAACACGTTGCCTATCTCAATAGCAGGCAGAGTAGTCTTATTTAATATGGTCTCCATTTCCAGATTAGTATACATCCTTCAAAACTACCAAATACAAAATCCATCACAGTTTTGTTAGAAGAATAAGGGAACACTGTAGGAAAGTGCCCTTTTTGATGCGGTCACCTCCACTTTTTACCTGATTATTGATACAATTTTAACAGAATTGCACTGGGTTCCTGCTATCCAGGTCCCTAGTGCCAGATCTCTTACCCTAAAACTGCACAATTATTCCTCCAATTGACAACAACTTTAGTACCCCTGTAATTCCCTAGTAAATGGTACTCCTGGTACTGAAGGAATGGGTACTAAAAAGGGTCTCTAATGGCTGCATCATGTAATGTGCCACCTAAGGGACCTCTAACCAGACTCATGAAAACTGCCACTAAAGGCTGGGTGACAAAGTGCAGACAAAAGTGAAAACACAAATTGGTACGTCTCCTGTGCGCCTTGTCTGCCGAAACTGCATGCAATATATGTAAGTCACCCCTACAGCAAGCCTTAATGCCCTAAGGCAGGGTGCATTATAGTACTTGTGACAACCTATCTGAAGGAGAAGCTATGCCCCTGTGATATCCAAGTCGATGTTTGGACATTACCAGGTAACAGGGAAGCCATTTTAAGTACATGTACTGGGCACCGGCAATTAAGAGTTCCCAAGCCACATGATGGGGTCACTGAAACCAAAGATGTCAGATCAAACACACTGTATTAATTAACCCACACTTCCAGTGATGGATTTATTAATGGATGCACCCAGAGGGTACCTTAGAGGTACCCCCTTAAATATACTCGTTCACCGGTGTGCTGGCCGGTCCAGTCCAGCCTGCCACCACAGACCTGTTTCTGACCCCCTAGAAGGTGGGAGTCCCACTCTGTGGTCAGGAACAAAGCCCGCTCTGGCAGGAGGTGTTTACACCTCCTCCAAACAGGGCGGCTAATAATCAGCATATCACTGCAGAGGCTTCAGAGCCATGCCGTCTTAGATATGCGGTCCCAACATTCCCCAGACCTGAAAAAAGCCACACCCTGCCCTGAGGCCCATTTGGTAACAGGGCATGGAGGAAATTAGTATACAACGTAGGCATGGAGCACACCCAGGTCAGTCACACCCCACTGTAGGATAATTACGCCATCTTGGTGATAGCAGAATTTAGGGAACTGTAACAGGGTCATGCCTACTTCCCACAGGAAGTGGTCATATTGTCATGCGTTTCTTACATAGCCTATTGTAGTTTTCCCTATGTTAGCCAGACTGTGCACGTTACTATATAAACAAGCTTGCTTTTGTGCCATATTTTACCTTCACACGGAACCTGCATATGTTTTCACATTCTGTTCTTTCCCTGGGATTTATTCTGAGCACCACCGTAAAAGTCAAAGACGAATGCCCCTTGTTATTCTTTCTGGCCAGGCACTAGCACCTAGCACCTAGACATAACACAAGAATGCAGCTGTTTATGCGCACACATGTCCTATCCTTTAGATGAGTACATGAGCCACCGACACACATGGAACGAGATTTCTGATGCAAGAGCTCTGCGTCCGCTGAAACGTAGAGCGTCCATCTGTGTATGCTAAGGTACGGGGTCTGATGGTAATCCTAGAGATCTTTCATATAATCATTTAGCTTTAGTACCAGGGATGGGGGTTAGGTCACTGTCCTATACAATTACAGTGCTTTTCATGGTATATGGATTATTAACCATGCTTACAGTATTTTTATTATGCATCTGTTTTCCAATTGTGGTACGTATACTACATTTCAGAGCATGGTAGTTTGACAAAATATTCCAAATCTTTCTTCATTTCTCCTGGTTATCTCACTGTGGACAATAACGAGTGTGAAAGCAAAAGGGTGTGTCCTGTTACCGCGATCCCTGAGAGGGTTGAGAGGGTTGTGTTCTGGGGGTGCCAATTCATTTGTTTCTCTGGCAAGAGAGGCACTACAGCTAGACGGGCCCGGATTTATGGACACTGAGGTGGTATGGTGACTCTATCCCTGCATACTGATGTTCTATTGTTCCCAGGATAGTTCTGTTTAAGAGCAGAATCCCTGCAACAATGTAGGGGCGTAGTGACCACAAGGGTATGTATCCCATTGACTACTACTCTCCCCTCTCTCTAACGTGCCTAAATTTAGTATTTAGGCATTCCTTGAATCCCGAACTTCAATTACCACATACTGAAAAGAAGGAGAGGACACTGAAGAGCCAGCCCCACAAGAACGGACGACTGCTGTGGGCTTATTTGATGCCAAACCAGATCTGCAGCACAGAGATTCAAAAATTGCAAAGACATGACATCCTGCAGCTGTGCATCCTCCACAAGCCTTGGAGGGTTGTCAGCACTTTGCCCAGCAGCCAGCATTTCCCTTGGAGTATAGGAGATATTCCCATGCAGCCACTGACCAAGATGCCTGCCTTAAAGAAGCTGCTGTACACCGGGACCACCGACCATTAGCCGCCCAAGAGAGGGTCAGTGCACTCAAGGAGGTCAGATCTGTTTTCTTCTCAAGCCTGACGATGCCAGGACCTCCAAGGTCCCCCCTTCATCAATACCCGGGTTGCTGGACCCTTGCCGTGACAAAAGCTTGTTGAAAGTTCAGTCAGGACTCCAACCACAGCACCGACGGCCATCCAACGAGAGATGTCCGCACCGCAGAGGACAGCACCAAGAGTGGCCCAGCTCTCCTGTTTTTGTCCCTCTTGTAGGCCCTGACTGACACCAGTGAGCGCCTTGACACAAGAGCTAGCCAACCACAAATACACTGCATCTGAGCGACCCGGCCCAGGCCTAAAGAAACCGACTGATCCCCTGTGTTCCCAGGACCTTCATAATCCTGACAACCGTTGGGACATCCTGGACATGTCCCCCCTGGCAGCCTATTTCCAGGTGGTCCCCCTTCCTTTCTACTGCGTAGAGTGCAATGCTACCAACCCGTCCAGCACCTCTGCACCCGGACACACCAGGGCAGATACGACCAATCTGCTGCAGTAACTTTGGTCCTTGCCCCTCTACTACTTCACGGTCTAAACGGGTCCCACGGAAACGCTCTGTAAGTATATGAATGCAGTAGATTTTCTTTCTCCAATAGGAAAGCATTATACGTAAAAACACACTGTTGGTTAACATTGCTAAAACTACAAAAAGTCTATTATGAAAAAGTATTTACCTGATGAAGAAGTTCTTGGGTTCAAAGCACATATAAAGATACCTGTTATTTTTCCAAATTGGTGTGGTTCTTCTTTTTGAGTGTGTGCATCATTTATTGACTGTGTGCCACAAATGTCTAACATTCCTTTCTGATGAGCTTACGGCTGCTCAACCACACTACCCTAGGTAGAGTACCTTGGAATTGCTAGAGCAAGCCCCTGTCCACTCATAAGGGCTAGCAGGACTCTTTACAGAACATAGCTTTTTTTGGTATACTATATAAATACTCTATAAAGAGCCAGCTTTATCTTGTTCATTTATATGGGCTAATAAGAAGCTGAGTATGGTATTTAATAAATGTGTTCAGTCATGATACGATGGCAGCTTCACAATGGCAGATGAGCAGCTATCTTCCTGGGCAGCCCAGTTCTCACTCCTAAAACTGTTGGTGTTTAGATCACGTGAGGACCTGACAGTCTGGGTGCAGGTGCCAGAGTTGAAGGAACTAATAGTGCTAAGTGCAGTGTATCAAGGCCCAATATTGGACACCCTGACTTCTGATACAAAAATGGTACCAAGCTATTGGAATAAAGCAATAAAAACGATGGAATGAAAAAAAGAAATTTAACAACTAAAACTCACTCTGGCATAGGAAATCCCTCAAAAGAGGCCCTAGGCTAAATAATTTTTTCGATTGGGATTATATCGGAATCACCAGGGTGGAAGACATTTGAAATAAGAATAATATCAAATCTGTCTCTGCTGGAAAAGAAATCTTCGAGTTAAATAAAACCCATGTGAATGATGGTGACAAAACTTTTGATTTTGGTCAAGCTAATAACATGCAATATAGATGCATGATAAATCATTACGGACGCGCCTGGAGACTCAGGCCACAGCTTGGGAAAATCACCATCACCGTGAGGGAAACAGCCAACCCAGCAGGAGCCTTCTTGCCAGCCGTGAGGGGAACGGCTCTCAGGGCTTACGAAGGACCGGGAACTACATCCCCCAGAGTCCTCTGCACCGTCACGTGGCTGACGCGGCAGAGCGCGACTGGAGGCACGATTTAAGCAGTGCCAGAACCACGCACCGTGGGACGCGCCTGGAGACTCAGACCACAGCTTGGGGAAATCACCATCGCCATGAGGGAAACGGCCAGCGCAGCAGGAGCCTTCTTGCCAGCTGTGAGGGGAACGGCTCTCAGGGCTTACGAAGGACCGAGAACAACATCCCCCAGAGTCCTCTGCACCGTCGCGTGGCTGACGCGGCAGAGCGCGACTGGAGGCGCGATTTAAGCAGCGCCAGAACTACGCACCGCGGGACGCGCGTGGGCGATCGCCGGGCTAATCCCGGGCCGTCTGTGGCCGTCCGTGGCAGACCGAGGCAGAGCTGGGCCATAGACTTTGGTGCTGGATTCAGAGGTAACCTCTCTATTCCACTCCCTACAAACACAGTGAGACTCCACAATATACCTGGGTTTAGTTTAATTGTTGAGATAAGCTTAAATAATAGTATCTTTAAAGTGATGAGCGTGGAAGTTGCATATACTGTGTTATATATTTGACTTGTATTGTGGTTTCCCCTATTGTAGCTTGTAGCATGTCGAAACATAGTGTTCTACCTGTTTCTGGTACCTTGGATAACTACCTGGTCAAGGTGGTTAATAAAATAAATAGTGACAGACGACAGTCTTTAGGTTTAAGCTGCGACCCTTTGTAGGAAGGTAGATCCCTGACTATGGTTGCCCCCAACTTTTTGCCTGGTGTTTTGCTGGTTTTCTGACTTAGTTGACCTGGGGCCCTGCTATTCAGGACCCCAGGCCTACTGCTCTCTCTGTAAAATGGATTCCATGTACCTTAGGTACATATCTAATTGGATACTGAGTCACCTTATCAGTCCCTGTACAGTGTACCTTAGGTACCCAGGGCATAGGTGTACCCAGGGCCTACCAGGGGCTGCAGCATGTATTATGCCACCCCTGGCTGGCCATCCAAATCTGACACAACTGGCTGCTTGACAGCTGGGGCAAGGTGGTGTAATCACCCTTTGCTTTAGATATAGTATACCTATATCTAACCCTAAAAATGGACACACAGATCTCCTATCAGTCACTCCTATGGCAGGCCTTGACAATCCTGAAGGCAGAGTGCTTGGAATCGTGTGAGATAGTGCTCTGGCATGAGCTGAGCCTGTCTGCGGCTTTCGGGATCCATCCCTTAGCCGTTTCCATGATATCGCATACCATATACTCTTAAGTGCATTATAATCCTCGCGGTTATATGCCAACTCTGGTATCGCTTTATCAAAACATGTCGAGTAAGGTGTCATACGAATTGGAATACTAACCCCTCGCCAATTCTGGCGACGGGGTTAGCATTCCACCCTTCTAGAGGGACACGACATGTATGTAACCTGTAACCCAGGTTAAAGTTAGACAGAGCCTTAGCTCCACAAAATGGATGCTGCCACCGAGACACAAGTCTGCCCTCCTGCTGCTGGGAGTCCTCCCAGCCCAGGAGGCAAGGACAAAGGGTTTCCTGCCAGGGGCGGTGCCAGCACCGTCCCAGACAGGATTTTGTGTATCCTAGGTAGGCAGGGCTTTAGAGGAAGGTGACTGCAAGTGGCACCCCGGTGGTCACTGTGCATAGGCCGGCTGAAACCAGTTCCAGGGGCACTCCAGCCCCTGGCCTGGGGAAAGCCCGCCAAAGGAGAGGGGTGTAACCACCCCCCTCCTAGTCCCACCCATAGGGCAGGACTTAGTCGCGTGCCAGCCCCTTTTTGCAGGATAAAGGTAGGACCTGGCCCCCTTCCAAATGAGATCAATCTTTGAATCCTGAACCGACCTTCTTCAAGAAGAACTCAAGACTCTTCCCAAGATTTCTCCCTTGCGACTAAGGAGTAGTCACCCTGCAACAGCAGGCACCAACCAAGCTTCGCGGTTTGTTGCCAGTCTCTCCTACGGATCAAGACTGCTTCATCACGACGAGAACCGGCTTCCCTGGCACCTCTGACCTCAACCCACATCATCAGCCCAGCTGTGATCCGTGGGTGCGACGAGACCTCGAGGGACCGGCCATCTTCAGAACTGCACGACGCTTGTCCAGCACGACGCCTGAGTGACCCTCGACTGAGTGCCTTGGGGTAAGAGAAGCCCCGACCCTGAGCAGCTCCAGCACCGAAGTCCAGCCCCCCTGCATCCACGAGATCGGCGTGGGGCCCGTCTGCTTTTTGCTGCTCACCGCGTTGTCCAGGTCGCTTGCCCGTTGGCTAGTGGCCCCTTCACGACGCTCCACGACAACTAACACTGCTGGTCTGGTTGCTCCAGACTGGCCCTTGCTTCCCTTCTTCAGAGAAGCACCCTGGACCCTCCTGGTCCCCTCAAGACGCCATTTTAGGTCCACCGCGTGGGCCTTGCATTTGCCAAGACTTGTTGCCCAATCCTGGGTCCAGCGACGTCGACAGCAAGTACCTTCGTGGGACAGCTCGCACCTCCATCCTGGTCGCCGACAACGCCTCCTGGTCCGAGAGACTGCAGAGCCCAGCAGCGCCCACTCACCTGACTGCGGTGACTTCGCCCGGTGCCATCCTGGTGCCCACTCAAATCACTGGCTAGTGATTCAGAACTTGGTCCCCTCTGCTTTCAGGTTTTCTTCTTCCCTGATCCAGGCTTGGATCTCCTCGAACTTTTCTTCACTGGCCGCCTGCCAGCAACTTCTTCTTCAGGCTCCTGGTCCGTCAACGTGGGTTTCCGACGCAACTTGAACCCTATGCAGCCGCAGCCCCTGGGCTAGGTAAATCCAGCACTCCGGTGCCCCAGCATAGTCCAACACTCCAAGTGTTCGGATCCACTCCCGTTTTCGTCCCAGCTAGTCGGGTTCGCCCGAGAACAGTAACTTTGTGAGTTCTAGCTTCCATAGACTTTTTCCCGCCTTACGCGTGAGAGTTCCCACTCTGCACGTGGCGTCCCTAGGCCTCCTGCTCCTAACCTAAGTGTTCAGTATTGTAGGCCTAGCGTTTCTAAAGCCTCTGAGAATCGTTACTTACCTGCTAGTAATTCGCATTCCACTTTTGTAGTATATGGTTTTTCGTGCCCCTCGGGCATTTGTGTAAATTGTGCGACTTGAAGTATTTTTATAAGAGTTTTGTTGTGTGCTTAGCTCCCTGTCTCATAAAGAGCCAGGGTAGTCTTGTTATAAATAAATACACTGTTTATTATCATAACAACTTGTGTGGTGTCCTTTCACTTGGTGTTCAAGGGGTAATGTGATGGTAAAACAGCTGGCTTAACACGCCCTCTAGAGTTTAGCCTTAGACTGCTTGTATCCATGCTACTAGGATAGCTGGTCTATAAGGTTGACTTACAACCAATCATCAATAAGGGTTGTTTGGACTGATATATAGTGATCACTAGAATAGTGAACACTGCACATCAGGCCAACTTCTCACACCCTTTACCACCTACCACGTGTACTTCACCGGTTGTAGTGGGACTGGATGACTGCAGCAATCCCATTAATCCCGAGGTTTCTGATAGGGAAACATCTGAATATGTTGAGCTGGACGTTTCGTTAGATATAGCGGTACAGCTTCCCCCGACCCCTGCCCCGAGAGTGGTTAGAGCATGCCGAAAAACAGTCGAAACGTATGGGCACCCGCTCCATTAGGAAATAAGTGGTTACACCTATCAAAAATCTAGAAAAGGAGGATGATGTAGCAGTGGGACCTAGCACTGTAAAACTGGATGATGAACAGCTCAACCAGTTAGCTAGTCTCATTGACCTAAAGATTAAGGGTATTCTTAAACCTTTAGTAGCAAAACTTAACCGGATGTCTGCAGAGGTAAATAGACTAGGTGGACTCTTGAATAAGTACATGGACGCAGCAGGGGCTGCTACTATTTCCACTAAGGATAGCAGTACAAATTCAGTTACGCCTCCTGTGTGTGTTGCTAGTCTCACAGAGAATTCGGTTCCCTTAGCAACACCTCAAAGTTTGGCACCAAGTATCTCTATCGCGGAGCCAAAAGTTACTGGAGCCATGAGTGAGAAACAGGGTCCTCGGGGTCCAGCAGGGAGTATAAGTTCACAAACACAGCCCCATAAGAAGAGAGAGTTTCCACTAAATTTACCAGTTGAGGCTTGCCCCTACACGATAATTCTTGCAAATGTCCCGAAAATTAAGGTGGGTCAAAATGAACACTGGACCTCATTAAGAAATAAAACCCTTTATTATTTGTCAAACAAAACAGATCTGGGTAATTATTTGGAAAATAATATTAAGATGGTCAGAAAGGTCCCTTGGGTGGGAAAGACTAAAAAAAGCCTAAAGGGTGACTGTGTCGTCATCAGCTTTAGATCCCCCAGGCTGGTTGGCGACATATTGAGACAGGCAAGGTCAGCCAGAATTCAAAATGATTACGTGAATCTACTCCCATTGGGCTTCTTTTATCTACCACAACAGAATAGACAAATGAATAGTGATTTATATAAAGGGAGACTGCCATATGATTTTTTCGTCCCAGTTCTAAACAGATTTGATAATCTCCCAAATTTGGGTGAAAACGAGTGACTAGGGAGCCAAACTACTATTACCACCCCTGTCGCTGCAGTCAGTGCCCCCATCGCAGCGACAAAGGTTAGAGCTAAAGGTCCACGGGACACCGTGATAAAGCTGGTAACTTGGAATGTTACTGGCCTTAAAAATAAAATAGACGACCCAGCGTGGAGAGAGTTCATTAGCATGGGCGATATTATTGGCCTAGAGGAAACCTGGGATACAGGTAATATACGGAGTCTGGATGGGTGCTCTTGTTATTCCATCCCCGCAGTTCAATCTAACATGGGGAGGGCAAAGGGTGGCTTGGTCACCTTAATTTCGGCTAACATTCCTGGTACTCACACTCAACTAGACACTGGTTCACGTAATAGTTTGGCAGTACAAATCTGCTTGAGTGGGGTGGGAACTATTTTAATTGTTAATTTTTATAACTCCTTTGATAGAGTCACCGCGACTGATCACTTGGCCACATTAAATTTGTTCTTAGCAGATTATAGGGAGGTTAATAAAACTCATTGCTTCTTTATAATCATGGGAGACTTTAATATTCATGGATGTCCGGATGAGTGTCTGTCCTTAGACCAATTAGAACCTGTAGAACTAGGGGACACTCATTTCGAACATTCTGTACAGGGTGGTCTTCTTGAAACAATCCTGGCAGATAATGGTCTGATGCTCCCAACAATGTTGGACAAGGAGATACCAACTTTTAAGGGGAATGGTTGTCATTCTGTTATCGATTATATCTTCATTCGTTCAACATTAGGGGATAGGATACAGGGATATTTACCCGTGTGGTCACATTTCAGTGACCATAATCCAGTGATGTTCAGTGTTTCGGATCGGATCATGAAATCCATGATAGATCAAAATAGAACGACAAATCAGATATTCGTCCGACAGATCAGGCCCGTAGACTTAGATGGAGTAGAATCATACCTGGAGAATTCCATGCTAAATTAATATCTAAAGTAGGACTTGAGTTGGAAACATGTTTGAACTCTGAAGCAGGGAATGAGGAGGTTTTAGAGGCCTATTCAACAATCTGTACCCAGGTTTCTGCAGACCTTACACAAAAGGGGAAAGTTAAGGACCCTGCCGAGCTGGGGTGGTTTGATCATAACTGCTCGTCAGCTAACGAAAAACTAAAAGCCGCACTGAATTGTAAACCTGTGAATAGGGTTACTGTGGCCCTATTAAGAAAAAGTTATAAGAAACCCCTGGACACGAGAAGACGGAAGATCAGGGAGGCGGCCTGGGTAGAACTGACCTCCGTAGACGTGCTCAGGAACAGTGCTAAATTCTGGGCTGTCAAACAAACCTTTTTTCAGCGATTCCTGCAACGAAAAATTATATTGTGGTATTCAAGAACAGGCATGGTGTGCACATTTTAAGTCAGTCTATGAAGGGGAACATGTAGGAGTGGGTATTACACCCACCACTATTTCAGATCCCTATACTTTAACTGTCACAGAGTTAGAGGTGGCAGACGCAATCGGGAAGATGACTAGTAATAAGGCTCTGGGTCCCGACGGCGTTCCTGCCGACCTCTTTAAATCAGATGTCAAGACTTGGTCTAGAGTTTTAACCAATGTTTTTAATAGTGTCTGTTTGGCAGGTATACCGGACACTTGGTCCAAATCGGTCATCGTACCCATTTTTAAGAAGGGAAATAGGGGGGATCCTAGCTGTTATCGCCCTATCTCCCTCATTGATGCTGCAGTGAAGGTGTTAGGGCGAGTGGTCCTTAGTAAAGTAACATCTTGGCTGGAGGACACAGATACCCTTTCATGCCTACAATATGGCTTCAGGAAAGGTCGAGGCACTATAGATCAGTGCCTCAACCTTCAACTGTTAATAGGGAAATACACTATTGCTAAAAGGGGCACCCTGTACTTTGCATTTATGGACCTTTCCCCGGCCTTTGACCGAGTGAATAGGTCCAAACTCTGGGAATTGCTCCTCAAGTTAAGGGTTGATAAAAAATATTGTGTATTTTCTTGCTGACTTACACAGGGATCTTACGGCTACAGTTAGGTATGATCGTTTGGGTAACAGCACAGGCAAAATTGGGATCTTTAACGGAATTAGGCAGGGCTGTATTTTGGCCCCCTTACTTTTCACCCTTTACATTAACTACCTAGGTGCTGTTCTAACAGAGGCGTGCAAAGACATACCAAAGGCTGGCAACATTTCTATTCCGGCACTACTTTATGCCGATGACGCCGCCTTAATAGCACGCACAGCAGTGGGGTTGCAACGTCTTTTAAATGTATTTGCTTCTTTAATGAAGGCGCTGGATCTCAGTGTAAATTTTCCAAAATCTCATGTAATGATTGTGGGCAGTAAACCAAAAAAAATCAAGACTATGAACTGTGAAGGGAATGTTTTATCTAGGGTTACAAGATTTCCCTACCTGGGGGTGATCTTTGATGAGAACTCTACCTGGTTGCCCCAGTTGGCTGCCAAACGTAATGCCTTTGCTAGGTCTATTTTGGTTGTCTTGGATTTCGCCCGTAAACTGGGTGTGAAGCCTATAGAGGCAGTGTTGAAAACTTAAGAGGCCAAGTGCACATCAATAGCCATGTATGGAGCGGACCGGTGGGGGCTAAACAGTGTAAAGGCCTTGCAGGTGGAGGAGGACACATTTTTGAAATCTATGTTATGTGTCCCCCAGTCTACACCTGGATATATTGTTCACCAAGAGTGTGGGGTTGAATACTTGGAAGACCGCATAGCCTTACCACCGCTACTGAAATGGATCTCTATTTGGCTGAACCAGGATCTAGAACTGAATCATGAGATCCTGAGGGACTGATTAGCATTGGAGCATGGCCACTCTATCCCCTGGTTGAATTACATTAAAAAATTAGCAACTAGATTGGGCCGACCGGAACTGTTTAATTCCCCAAACAAGTTGCTGAAAGGGGACATAAAATGGGCCAAAGAGACATATAAACAATTGGCATATTTGGCAAGAGAAGAAAATGAACTATGTAAACCAACAGTAAGGGCTCATCAATTGTTAACCACTAGAGGCATAGAACCTTATTTGAGAATCGTCAATAATATGAATCATCTATTTTTATTGACCAAGTTCAGATTGAACAAATTCCACCTTCTCCTGACAGAACGACCAGGTTGGACTAAGGATTCGGAACTGGAGATTTGTTCTTGTGACGGTTTCTCTATCAAAGATACTATGCATTTTATCTTTTTTTGTAAGCATTTATGCCCTATCCGTAAAAAGTATATCATTCCCCTCATTAAAGATAAGGGTTTTAGACAAGTTAAACCTGCCCTTTTATATTTACAGCTGTTGTCAAATGTATGGGAGATTTTTAATATAGCAAATTTTGACAATAGCATTGAGATTGAGGAGGAAAATTAACTGGATACATTGTACATAGCTATGCATTTAGGACCCAGGAGTCAGCGTCCTCTTTCTTTTAAAGTGCTTTTTGTGCTGGTTTTACTGTTTTTATTAGTATTTATAATGTATGTTTTTTTTTTAAACATATGAAATTGTCATGAATCGATTATTAATCAATGTATTATATCCTTTTTAGGTTTCGCCTGGCGTTTACTGCGCAAGCTGTATCGCGAAGGCGAAAACCTTTGTAAACAAGTATGGGGCTTCGTTCCGCCTCTCCATAAATGGAAGCTAGCCATTGGAACAGAGATGCGTCACTCATTCCCCGAGCAGATTCGTGGGCGTTCCCACGATTTTTACT
This sequence comes from Lissotriton helveticus, assembly GCF_964261635.1. Classification (NCBI taxonomy): domain Eukaryota; kingdom Metazoa; phylum Chordata; class Amphibia; order Caudata; family Salamandridae; genus Lissotriton; species Lissotriton helveticus. The sequence goes on from NC_136068.1 coordinate 835,137,262, forward strand.
CATCCCGCCCATTTTCGTGTGTCATTGCGGCGGTGGGCGGATGTTATTTTTTTTCGTATCGGCATGTTTGTTTCATTTCAAACATGTGCTTTGCAGGGGTGGGCTGCGCGATTTCACTTTGCAAGAGTTGCTAGCAGGTAAGCGGCATATTTTACTATTTTTGTTATCCCGTTCCCGCCCCCCTCCCGCTGTCCGTCCAAACCCCCGCCCCCCTCCATCCCCCCCACCCCCACCCCCCTCCGCACTGCCATTTCCCGTGAGGCGACTGCGAGTGAATATGTGGCTGTATCTCAGCGGAAGCACGAAAGAGATGCCGAGGATTACGTTTATTAGCCACTGCATGTGTTTTCACAATAGCGTGCTGTTCTTGAAGTGGTAGTTTTCCTCAACGCAGTGGTGTAAACAAAAGTCCTGCGGGGTTCTCCAGGGGGCATCTTCTGGCTGTCTCAGATCCCAGAGCTGAGATCTTCGGACTGGGTTAGGAGCGAGCCGTCCCCCAGTTTGGTTACGTCACTACCTTAAGGGCTACAAATGATCTTCTGCGGTATAGCGCCCTGACACTGTTTTGGGCTTGTTCGCGCTTTTTAAAAACATAGTACATTAAACAAATCTATAAGCGCGGGGACAACACGCCTTAGGAAAGATTGAGGGCTTTCTTCGTGGCAGGTTTCTCTTTGAGTGGATTCCATTTTATGTGGGGCTTTTGGCAAAGCCCGGCGACGGGTCCATTTTGGGTATTCAAGATCTCGAGTGCTGGCCAGTGCGCTTCCTTAGCAGGTTTATGGATTGCCCTCTGTGATTTAAAATCTTAACTGGTGAATTTCCACTGCTTCGGAAACATGTACCCTGCTGACTACGTTTTCCACAGCTCTGGCGACATCCTCTTGGACGCTATATACCCAACAATAAATAAACGGTGGCCTGTTGTGACTGCCATGCGACATGACTTTTGTGCGTGCCTTCCCAGCCATCAAATCTCAAAAGCTTCGGCCAGATTTCACGTTCTGCAAAGAGTTTTGTATAACTGAAATCAAGCACCCAGGATTAGCGCATTGAAGTAATCCCCGCGCTCGAGACAGCCCCACCCCCTCGCCGTCAGAGGGGATATAAATCTGGGTGCTTACAAAGGCCTCCTGTGGCGCTCTGGGATGTGTATGCAAGGAGGCATGTTCGTATAGCTATGCATGAAAATAACGAATCTCGGCCATGTTGCGTTTCCCGCCACCTAACTAGACTCGTATGGGACTTATTGACTAGTGTTTGTCGGGGCAGACTGGCCGCTTACTGGGGTGAATGAGTGAGTTGGGTTGTAGTGTCACTGGTTACAGAACTATGAAATTACATGCACTATTATTGCAAGTGCGGTGTTAAAATATATATATATATTTATATTCTGAAACGTACATTCGTGCAAGGAAGATGGTGAAAGACATTGCCACTTTGATCAGGCCCATAGAATTTAGTTCTTCAATAAAGTGCAGTGAGCTTTTGTATGATATATCTGGTGCTCTACTGCAGGCACGATGTGCTCTTGTTGGACCAAAGGCCTGTTTTGTCAAACATGAGCAATTTGTATTATAATCGGATTAAGTTCGTAGATTTGTCAAAAGTACGGAGTCTGGTGATACTCCACTCCATTAAACACACATGCATCCGGAGTCTAGTTAACATCCATTTTGCACATCTGCTAATTTGTGTGGTGCTGCCTAACCCCTACTTAATGATGTTAGAACCCAGATATCAGCAAACAGTTGTTTATTGAAGGGTTACTAGTCAGATGCAAGTTGGCCTCATTTCTGATGAGAATACTATGAATTTTGTAGAGGACTTCTGCAGAACGAGGTTTCATTAATATTTAGAGTTGGCAATGCACTCGCCTCAGTCATTTGTTAATCTTCTGACCTTGTGTCTCATCTAGCAGACTGGTTGGACCGTATTTCTTCAGACTGTTTGCGAGAGATTAAGCTATTGGCATTGTAAATGGCAATGCCATTTATTTATCTGTTTTTAAAACCAACACAAATAAAAAATGTGTCATTTACAATGCCAATAGCTGTAACTTTTACAAAGGCAAAACCGTTGCATTGTAAATGCTTGTTAACTTAATGTCTTGACTCTGATGAATTTTGTAGTATACTTTTATGGTTTTTGTTATGAACCGAATAAAGTATTTTTGACTGACTGATAAATCATTAAGGGAACATTCTCACATTCATCACAACACATGGCATTTTTTAGAAACAACTATTTATAATATGTTAAAGTAAACTTGTTTACTTCTTTATAGCCCCTCTTGCTTAGCAGGTTTAAATTCAAGAAGCATGAAATTAAATGTTAACTGTTCCAAAGACACCCAAATTCACAGCAGAATACATTCAGAAATACTGGATATTTTGTAACTCACCTGCAATTATATCATCAAGTGTGTCAGTAAGAGTCTGTGCTGGCTTTGCAACCATTAATCCATCTGTAACTTCAGTCAGCAGATCCTGATCATGTGCATCAAAACCTTCTTGTTCAACCATCTGCTGTGTACTTAATATTTTATGAAGCTCAAGGCAGCTTGACTGTTTGCACTCTAAATTACTGGATACATTTAAAAGTGAAGGAGAGAAAGACTGAATTGAGCTAAATCCCATTTGTGCATCTGCTGGTTGCGGATGAGGCGGCTGTTGATCTTTAGACAGTTCATCCACAAGAAGAGCATTTGAGAAATTTCCCTCATGTGAACAGTGCTCTGTTTCGAACTGCGGAGAAACATCTTTGTGTGGACATTGCTGCATATTAAGCAGCACCTCTTTCTGACCATTAGTCTCCAAATATTCTTTGGTAAATTGCTGCTGAGTTTTCATCTGCAATTGTCTTTCCACTTTCTGAAGTTCCTTCAATATTTTCTTTTTCTTCTGCACCTGTTCTTCTCTATTCTTTTTCAATTCTTCAATTTTATCTTTATTTAAAGGTTCCCCTTGGATTAATTCCAAAGATTTCAGTTGTGCTTTTTCAATAGCGCTAATTCTCTGACCCAGTTCATTCAATTTCCCTTCAGTCTCCTCTACTATACATTCCAGCGGTTGATATGTGCTGAACGGAGTTAACAAGTCCTGATCCGCAACCTGAAGAGAGTCAGGCACCACCTGCTTGCATGCACCTAAGTACAAAAACAAGTATTTCAAATTGACACCAAAATCATCTACCAATAACGTGACACCCAACGCATAAAAACAGGCTACAATCAACAAACTCATAGCACATAAAGGATGCATAAAGCTGTCCTTACAAACTGAGATCAACTAGTCACATTTCTGAGAGAAATAAAACACAAGAATGAGTTAATAAACTAAATGCTAATTATAATTGTTATTTTCTTCTAACAAAAAAGATCACTTTGGGTCTCTACACCTGAAAGCACTTTGGAATACTACCCTAATAGATAGGAAAAAAAGCAGTGGCAAAGCCAATAGCTTTCACCTATGAGAAAACTACTGGCTTTGTTAATTTTTTTATATATGCTGCCCAGCCATGCGAGATGCTGTGCAACATGGCTTGAAGAAAAAAATTAAAAGCACTATGAAACCGACAGCATTGACCATGTCACAGCACTTTTCTACTTTAAGCCATGTTGCACAGCAGCCCATACTGCTGTGCAACATGAAAAAAACATGAAAACAAAATACCACGGGTGTTTGGGGGAGGGTTAAGCAACACACGGGAGGAGGGCGGGAAGCATATTGGTGAGAGAGAAGGGAGGTTGAAACAGGGGGATCGGTTAAAAACAATGGAAAGCAGCAGGAGGGCAAGGGGTTTAGCAACAATGGAAATGGGTAGGTTAGAAACAGAGGAGAGCAGGTGGGTGGGGTGGAGACAAAACAGTGGGGGTTAAAAACAAGGGCAGGTATGAAGGAGAGGTACTTTAGACACATGCACTCTCAAAGAGTGCATGTGGAAAATTACCTGTGGCCGGTGGAAGGACACTGGCCACAGGAAGCAGTACTTGGTCCATGCTCCATGGCATGCACAAGGACTCCAAAGCCAGGGGACGCTGACCAACAGGAGGCAAAGAAACGAAAGAGACGTGGGAACTAACCAATTGTAAGTAATAGATAGCCTGTTGAGATTTATTTTTTGTATTACATGAGACTCTGCGAGCACAGTGCAAGTGCTGCGCGGACCAAGTTTAATGATTTGGACCAGATGTGCAAAGAACAAGTTACTTACCTTTGGTAAAGTTCTTTCTGGTGGATACTATATCCAACTGCATATCCCTCACCTTGCAATTTTCCCCAGGTGATGGGCAGGATATAGAAAACCTCTTCCATAGCAATGCTCCCAAACATCACAGGGTGTCATCAAGCAACTTCATGCTTAGAGTATCCACCTGACAGTAGTAGCCCTGAAGTGATGTTCTTATGATGGATACTTCTAACCGGAGATTCCTCTTTTTAGGTTCTCTGGAGTGAACTCAGACCAAAAAGGCTTGCAGGGCTTTGCGTGCGAAATGTCCTTCCAACTGAACCAGGTGTCCAGGCAAGAGTGCTCCATGAATGCATGCACCGACGCCTGCGTCGCAGCCCGGTAACGATCAAGGACAAACACTCCAAGCACCAACGCAGTTGTAGCAGCATTAACTTTAGTGGAATGAACTTTTAGATCTTCTGAAGGCTGCCACTTGGCAATGTGTAGCAGATTTTAATGCAAAGGTCCATCTACTTCAACAAAGTCCTCTTCTGCCCAGTCTTCCCTTTCTTCACTCCAGAGAACCTGACAAAAAATTGATTGTCCATGCGGTAGTCCCTGGTATGATCAATGTAGAAGCTTAAAGCCCTTTTGGGGTTCAAACGATGGAGCCTCTCCTCTTTCAAGGGGTTAGTGGGAGCAAATAACATTGGCAAAGGGATGGATTGCCTTATATGAAAAAGAATTTTGGAAAGAAAGCCGCCAGAGTCCTCAGCACCAACATGAATAAAGGTGGTGTGGGCGGTTGCCATGGAAGTTCACTCACACGATGAGCTGACAATCACAATTAGGAAGATGGCCTTTAAGGTTCGAAAATGTAATACGCTGCTATGCACAGGTTCAAAGGGCCTTTACTTGAACAATATCAAGACCAAATAAAGATCCCACTGAGGTATCAAAAAAATGTTGGGAAGAAATGTGATCAAAGCTTTAATAAATCTCAACACAACAGTAGATTTAAACAAGGATAGCTGGTAAGGTAAACTTAGAAAGGCCAAAAGGCCTGGCAAATAACCTTTAATAATTCCCCACTGTAAGGCCTTACTAATCCAAAGATGAAAACCAAATAGAACAACCCTGAGATTTGCATGCAAGGGTCATTCCTACGAATCCTACAACTGGTGTAGGAAACTATTTTTTGATGTCCCCCCACTTTTTGCCCTCTTTTACTAGATGCTGGTTTTGAACTCTGACAGGTCAAGGAAGCCTGCGAACCTCCTTGCCAGTGCTCTTTCCTTAAAACAAGGTGTTGTCTAATTGTAACACAACTGGCTAAAGACTTTAGCACCCCACTAGGTCCCTAGTAAATGGTACCCTCGGGACCTACGGCATGGGTACTAAAGAGGGTCCCTAAGGGCAGCAGCATATCTAATGGCACCCTAAGGTAACCACACACAAATTCCACATGGATTGCCATTGCAGGTTGGGCAACATGGTGCAAACCACAAGTGAAAACATGACATGGCGCACTCCTATGTGTCATGCTAAAGTTACTGCATCTAATCTATGTAAGTCACCCCTACAGCAGGCCATTGAGCCCTAGGGCAGGGTGCATTATATTTTATGTGAGGACATATCTGCATGAGCAGATATGCCCCTGTGATACATAATGGCTTCACTGACACACATGGCGTTAAACACCTCGTATTAATAAACCCACACTGTATCCAGTGATGCATTTATTAATACATGCTCCCAGAGGTTACCATAGAGGTACCCCTGAACCCTACTAGTCCTCACACAGGAGTTTCTGAAGGCCCCCAACCCTCAGGAGGTGAGATGCGCTCTGAGGTCAGAAACAATGCCTGCTCTGGCAGGATGACTAGTAAATTAGCATGTCAAGGCAGTGAGCTTCAAAGAGCATAACACCTTGATATGTGTGCCTGGCTTCTCCCACGCCTGGAGGATGCCACCCCCTTCCATGAGGCCCATTTGGCACAAGGACAGGTGGGAAAATAGCTATGCAGGGAGGCATGATACACTACCAGGCTGAACACACCTCTAGGGTGGGCAGCCTGAAGTGAACACGAAAAAAGGATTCCACCATCATGAGAGGTGAAATTAGGAACTCTGGAACAGGGTGGTGCTCACTCCCTACAGGAAGTGGTCATCTAGGTGGGTAGTGACCCCAGGGGTAAGAAGCCAATTGGCTACTACCCTTCACTCCCCTTAAGCCACCATACAAGCCACCATAACGGCCCCTAATTTGAGTGTTTAGGAAGCCCCCTGACACCAGGAAATCAGATTAAACTACTGAGAAAAGAGGAAGAAAGAAGAAGGACCAAAGAGCAAGAACTGAAGATCCGCACCAAAAACTGCAGCAAAACTCTGCCAGGTGGCTTGCCCTTCGCCTATCGATGGGAAAGACTTCACCAAAAGCTAGATATCCTCCCCAAACCCTGGCGGACTGTCCATCACCTCAACAACCGGGAAAGAGCTCCCTTGGAGTAAGGGAGCTGCTCTCCTATGCCGGCAGCCACACTAAAGCATCTGCAAGACCACAGTGTTGCAAGTCATCCGGCTCACCGAAGGAGCAGTGCGACAGGAGAAAGATCTTCATGCTCCAGGAGGTCAGATATGTCTTGTTGCCATCTTTGTAGCTGGCAGGACCCCGCCCAATACACCTTCCGCCCTAGCAAACATCTACCCTGGGGACCAGACCTGTTGCACCAACCAAGGATTATTGCTGATCCAGTCCGGACTGCAACAGCACAAAGCACAACCTACCATCAAGGGACGCCAGGATCCAACAGGCAGCCCGAGAGGGGCCCTGATGCCCTGTACCCCCTTCAACAAGTCAACAAGACACAGTTATCCTCTGACTGATAGCGACCCAGCCCCTTAAAGCACCCCAGCACCTGCGCTCCATAGCCCAAGTTCGAGGGAGGCAACGATGCAAACGTAGTCCTGAGACCCTCAGGAGCTAAGCCCACCCTTTGGTTTGGCCAGACTGGCCACCTGCAGCCTCTTTCGGCAGGAATCGAGAACCACGAGAGTCTCTAGCCAGAAAAAGCACCACTGCACACAATACCCCAGCAAGAGTTTGAGTGGACTGACTGTGCTCCTTCTAGCCCAAGACCCTCAAGACCTGAGCCCCCTGCGTTCAAATGGACTGGCCGCCCCAGTCCCTAATTGCAGCCTCTTTTCAACAGGACAGTTTCCCATTGGCTTTCACGGGGCATCTGACGCCGAAAACCATCTCTGCACCCGGACAGCCCAGAGCAGACAGAGTTCACCTGTTGGTGCCACTTTGGGCCTTGTTTTTACTTACCTTACGTCCAGAAGAACAGTCCTGTAAGTCGTCTCAAAGTACTTCCTAGATTACGACAATCTTGCTGTCTAAATTCATATAAATTCATATAAAAGTCTATGTTTTTCTATATTGATGTCGGATTTCTTTATTGAGTATGTCTCTCTCTTAGTGACTCTGTGTGCCATAAATGCTTAATATTATCTCTTGATAAGCTTACATTACACGCCCACACCACCACTAAAGAGATCATTTCGGATTATTATTTTAGCCCCTGTAAAGCAGAAAGGGTCACCTGGACTCACTGAACAGTGTGCCTCATTTTGGTACATTCAAGTTCTTAAAGCTGGTCACAAATTTGTTCCAGTGTTCAGCATAAACAGAGGCCGTTGAACGCACCTGGTGACAAGGACTACATCCATCACTACAGGAAGCAAACCAATAAAGCTAATTGCCACTGCTCAATCTCCAAGTTCGGAGATGTAGATTGCATACATTCAGATGGAGCACAGTGAGACTGCAGGTCCTTGAGAAGTGGCTGGCTGATTTGAGGAAAGATGCTTAGACCCAGACGATCCAGGTACCATGGTCTTCTTGCCCAATCTGGAGCCATTACGATGACATGGGCCAGGCTGTTCATGATCTTTTTCAGAATTGGAGGCAGGTACGGGAAGGAATACAGAGGCCTCATGTTCCATTCCAGCCGGAATTTATCAGCCAACGCGTACTCTTGCAGAAAAAGCAAAGCATAAAATGATCAACACTACATGTTCTCAGCAGTGGAAAAACATCTTTCCAGGGTTCTCCCTATTGTTGGAAGATGCCCTGTTCCACCTTTGGGTGTCAATGCCACTCGTGATCTGCCAGACGACACATACTTTATTAGTACATGCTGGCATTCAGTGTCTCTGCTAGGCGGTTCGTGATAAGAAAAACATCCTGGCCCTCCACCCACCTCCAGGTGCACATGAGGCCAAGAAGCCTCACAACTGCTCACACTATGGTCAGGGGGAACTTGTAATGGCACTGTCGTTGACAGGGGTTCCTGTGGTGCGAGACAGAGCACCTCATGAGGAGAACAGTCAAGAGGAGGTCATTTTTTGATGAACATTTAGTGCAGAAGTAAAAACAAGATCCAGCATCCGCTACAGTGAGTTTTTGTGTAAGGTCAAGAGATCGAGCGGGCCTGTTGGTAAGAGCAGTTAGGCAACAAATGCGGTGCCCGAACAGTACACATCCAAACCAGATGGTGGGGGAAAAAAAACTAAGCAAAACTGGATCAGGTGCCCGAGCATTGCCAACTAATGGAGAAGTTACTATTAGCTTGTGACTGAAAAGACTTAACTGAAGAAAAACAAGTTTAAAAATTCAAAGCCTTGTGTATCTACAGCCACACATGCTGCAACCAATATGATCTGTCACAAAACTGAAAATACGTTCTCCTGATATCTAAAGAGTTTGAGTGAAGAGCTTAAAGCGAGGCTTTGGGAAGTTGTTGACAAAACAAAATCAAAATGGGTTCGCTCTCTGGTCCCGGATCAGCTTACCAGTAACCGGAAAAAATACTTAAAACAGGCTTACTATCTTGTGGGCTACTGGCAACTCAAGATACCTTTAATGACTTTCTTGTATGAAGCCCAGCCTACTAAATTCAACGTTTTTGCTTGGTTAAATTAATATATTTGAACAAAAACTGCAAAGTGGGAGGAGGAGCTACGCTACGAATCAAGATGGCCGCGTAAGCTCCCGGCTCCGCCGACCTCCGCCAGCAGCTCGATTATCCTGTCTTCAATCCTGACCTTACACCTGATCTCCTTGTTTATGAAGGTCTACTGCTTCTAAAGGTGCAATCCCGAGATTTCTGCCTCATCGGCCAACGAAGATACGCCGTGTTTCCATTCTCGGCCTAACAACGTGTGGAAGCCGGGGCCTCCATTTCTGGACTACCCGGGTCAGAGTTGAACAACATCGGCCGTGAGACCTGGACTGAGCACGGTCTCCCGAACAGTGCCTGAATTGTTGTCTTTTTGTGACGATCCTTTGAACGATCTACACCGGGGACACGCCAGCGTGCCACGCCGGCTGCTGTGGTGGGGGTCCGGTGCCTGGAGACCTTGCTGCCGTCCCAGGGTCGACGGGCTGGGGCCCTCTCTGACGGCGAAGGTGTGTTCTGTAAGACGAGGAGCGCCCATTATTTGATATCAGATTTGCGTGGCCTGCGACTCCGGAGCAGCCGGCCTCCGGGGTTCAAGTCCGGCTCTGTCGCCTATTGAGAGGGGATGGAGCGGACGGAAGGCACGCCATCGCTGCAGGCCGTTGTGGCCGCCATTGGGGCGCTCCATTCGCACACAGTCGCTGTGTTTCGGACACTGATGGTTAAAGTGGACGGTATCCTGGAACCTGAGGACGACACCTCGTTTAGTTTCCAGCTAGAGATGGTACCAGCGGTGCATTGCACATCAGAGGTCGAGGTCCCCGTGCATAACCCGGAATTCATGAACCTTGACGGTCCCCTATTACCGACAAGCAAGCCCGTGCTTCTCGCTAGCGTCTCTTGCCTGACCCTGCTGCCGCCCATCACATCTATAGACGGTCTTCCATGTGGCTACGAGTTCCTTGGTGATGGTTTCGGATACTCGCTGTACTTGGACACCTTTCCTCGTTCCAGCCGTGAACTTTTATCCTGTATTCGATCCTCCTGTGCTGACAAGAACTTTTATGGACGCTTTGCCTTTACCATCAAAATGGCGGCTCGAGTGGTAAAGACTCTTCTGACGGACCGTACTGGCCAGGGCTGAACTTTATCGCTGGGGTCCGATACAATAGCTTTTGGCAATGCCGGGGTTGTGCCTATATTGTGACGGGAACTGGGTGGTTGTTGTTTATCCTCCCCTGACTGGTTTGTATAATTGCTACATATTGATTTGACCATGTCTCGGGGTGGTCGCTGTTGGCGGGGGGTATGGGAGACCGGGAGTGTGTTTGCTTTCTCCTCCTCCGCTTTCTCTTTTCCCTTCCTTTAGGGTAGTTCTTGGGCGACAGGCACGCTGCTAGTGGGGTTAGGCCGTAGCCATTGCAGGGGTGCAGGGTGGGGGGTTAGGGGTGGGGTTTTTTATTTTGCCTTTCTTTTGTTCTATGGCCCCTTTTGTCTTTTCTCTTTCCTTCTACGAGAGATGGGCTGTTTATTTTTCACGAATCCTTTATGGTCTGGGTGTCTTCGCTGGCTTAATTATCCCATAATATTGTGGACGGGGTCGCGCGGGTGGGATTGCTTTTGATTGGTTAATAGATTGCTTATTTCCTTTTTCCGTTATGTGTACCCGTGATGGGCCTTTTACTTCTTACAGTGATTATTGTTTGTATATTTCCCCGCCTGGCCCTGTTCTGTATTTCACTGCGAAACACCTGATATCTGTATTGCCTAATCTTGTCTTACTGTTAAAATAAAAAAATATATAAGAAAAAAAAACTGCAAAGTGCATTTTCAGTACTCATAAGCGGATGTTTGGAGTCAAATAGCTGAATTTTTAAAATATTTGTTTCAACCGGATATTTGAGTGATAAATGATGTGACATTTGTGAGACTTTTTACTATTTTAATGATTAAATTGAGCATCTATGGCGGTTATGCATTACCTATACTGAGAGATTCCAAAATAATAAAACATTTTTTATATTACTGCTGGCAACTATGCCTGAAGCACGGAGGTGACCACTGCTGGTAAATATGCACGGGTTGACCACTAATTTAATCTTGTTGAATGTTGTCACTTTTACAACACTAATAATATTATTACCTCAGAGTGATTTTCAATGAACACAAGTAGATATTATTCAGAAAAGGTCATAGACCCCTGAACTAGAACTGGTAGAGTGTGCTGCATTAAAGGAGGCGTCCAGCTACATGCCATATTTTTCTCAATTCTCTTTTTAAAAAAAGGCTTCTGAAAAAGTTTGTCTGTCACTATTTATTGACTTTTTAAATTAAAATGTGCTGCTTTGCTGAGTAAAAAATGGCTTACTGAGAGAAAAGTACCGTATACATTTATATTATGTGAAGTGTTTGTGTTGAGGCAATTCAGTGATTACGATTATCGATATAGAGATACTGAAGGAGAAATGATTTTGCTTTCCCCTTTACACTGGATGGATATTTAAAGCTGTCATGAAGTAAATCTTACCAGTAGAAGACTTAAAATGTTACACTTTGATGGTTTTAAGCAACTTTCTCCCCTAATTGCACAAGTTACTACTTGTGTAACGATATATCTGTAAGAGACATTAGTTAGTGATATATTCCTTACCTTAGAATATCCCCAGGCGTCAGACTGGATCCGGAAAATTTTGCGTAGCAATACCCCTGAGCGCCGGCAGGCGTCGTCCGCGGCTCCGCGGCCGTCGTCGGCGTCGTTAGCGCCGGAATGACGTCGGAGTACTTAGACGCCGCCCATGCGCACTGATGTCAGTTCTGATACACAGCTTTTCCGCGCCAGATACGCAGAGCCATGATAGAACCAACACTGGTGCCATGAAACTAGGGCCCTAAAAGGGGATGACCTTAACCCTAGATATCGGTTCGCAGAACGGGGAGGATGGGTGGGTCGGTAAGGAATCTATCACGAACGAATGTCTCTTACAGATATATCATTACACAAGTAGTAACTTGTGCATCTGAAAGAGACACGTTAGTGATAGATTCCTTACCTTAGAATAGATACCCCAGCAATACCAACCCCCGTGGTGGGTCTGCGAACCAATAATCACACCAGAAAGTCCTGGAGGCCAAAGAAGCCATCCCTCCGGACTTGGCTGTCCAGGCAGTAGTGTCTTGTAAACGTGAGCAGCGAGGCCCACGTAGCTGCCTGGCAAATGTCCTGCAAGGGCACTCCTCGGCCCACGGCAGTGGTAGTCGCCGTGGCCCGAGTGGAATGAGCCCGCAATCCAACAGGGGGCTCCTTCTTAGCCAAGGAGTAACACGCTTGGATACACAAGATGATCCACCGAGAGATGGTCCGCTTGTGCACCGCCTTTCCCTTCTTAGCGCCCACGTAACCAACAAAGAGTTGGTCATCCACCCGGAACTGGCGTGTGCGATCCAGATAGTAAGAGAGCGCATGTTTTGGGGCAACGGTGGAGCCTCTCTTCCTCTTTCAAGGGATGTGGAGACGGAAAGAAGGTGGGTAATGTAATCGACTGCCCGATGTGGAAGGCTGTGACAACCTTGGGCAGGAAAGAAGGTCTTGTCCGCAACACAACCTTGTCCAGATGAACAGAGAGGAAAGGAGGTGTGGAAGAAAGCCTGGAGCTCGCTCACTCTCCTGGCAGAGGTGATGGCAACCAGGAAAGCAGTCTTCAGAGTAAGAAGACGGAGAGGACAGTTATGGAGCGGCTCAAAGAGAGCACACATTAGGTAAGTAAGTACAAGGTTCAAGCCCCACTGGGGCATCACGAAAGGAACAGGAGGGAACATGTGTGTGATGCCCTTCAAAAACCTATTTACAATTGGGGACTTGAACAAGGAAGGCTGATCAGGTAGCCTTAAGAAGGCGGAAAGGGCAGAAAGGTACCCCTTGATAGTGCCCAGAGCAGAGCCCTGCTGGGCAATAGAAAGAAGGAAGAGGAGAACCTCAGAAAGTGGTGCAGAGTGGATCCACAGCCTTTGCTGTGCACCATGTCACAAATCTGTTCCACCTGCAGGCGTATACAGACTTTGTTGAGGGACGCCTGGCTGCCAAAATGACATTACACTTCAGGAGGCAAGTCAAATGGCCTCAACTGCCTTCCGGTGACCAGGAGGCTGCTTTCTCCTCATCTGCTGCCCTGCTCGCTCTCTGACCCTTACAAGAGGCATGTGAACACGCATAGAAGCCCCGGGTCACTCTCTGCAGCCATGAGTTTCTCGAGCGCAACCCTGCCGGTTCGTGGAAATAGAAATCTCCAAAGGCCGTAAGGAGCGGCGCCCAGCGGCGCCGCTCCGACGCCAGAGCCGGACCGAAGGGAGAATTGGGGACGGCATCCATAGTGGGCGCCGGGGGCGACACCCGCAGGACCGGCGCCGGTGAGGTCGTGAGGTCGACCGGCGACGACCCAGATCCGGAAGTGGATCCAGTGATGCCTGCGGCGCCGGGGCCGAAGCACCCGACTGCGTCGGAGCCGAAGCACCCGACCCGCTAGGCCCTCCAGCCGGGGCCGTTGGGCCCGGAGGCGCCACGGAACCTGGCTGAGAAGGGAGGGACCTCATGGCCATGAGGTACCGCTCGACCTCCTCTGGCGTCGCATCATGCCCAGGGACCCGAAGGTGTGGGGCAGGTGGCTGTAGGAAGGTGGATATCTGACTATGGTTGCCCCCAACTTTTTGCCTAGTGTTTTGCTGGTTTCTGACTTAGTTGGCCTGGGATCCTGCTATTCAGGACCCCAGGCTTCCTGCTCTCTCGGTTAAAATGGATTCCATGTACCTTAGGTACATATCTAATTGGATACTGGGTCACCTTATCAGTCCCTGTACAGTGTACCTTAGGTACCCAGGGCATAGGTGCACCCAGGGCCTACCAGGGGCTGAAGCATGTATTATGCCACCCCTGGCTGGCCATCTAAATCTGACACAACTGGCTGCATGACAGCTGGGGCAAGGTGGTGTAAGCACCCTTTGCTGTAGATATAGTATTCCTATATCTAACCCTAAAATGGACACATATATTCCTATCAGTCACTCCTATGGAAGGCATTATCAATCCTGAAGGCAGAGTGCTTGGAATTATGTGCGATGGTGCTCTGGCATGAGCTGAGCCCATTTGCAGCTTGCGGAACCAAGTCCTAATAGCTGTTCCATGATAGCTGTTCCATGATAACGCTATACCATATACTCTTAAGTGCATTATCAACCTCGCGGTTAAATGCTAACTCTGGTATAACATTATCAAAACATGTCGAGTAAGGTGTCATACGATTTGGAATACTACCCCCTCGCCAATTCTGGCGACGGGGGTAGCATTCCACCCTTCTAGAGGGACACGACATGTATGTAACTGTGAACCCCGGTTAAAGTTAACTCGAGCCTCAGCATCACAAAATGGATGCTGCCACGACAGACACAAGTCTGACTTCCTGCTGCTGGGAGTCCTTCCAGCGAGGATGGCTTAGACAAAGTGTTTCCTGCCTTGGGAGGTGCTAGCACCACCCAGACAGGATTTTGTGTATTGGGGAGGATAGGCCTGAAAGGAATGAGACATGCCTGGGGCACACAAGGTGCCCTGTGCATACACCGGTTCAAACCAGTTGCTGGGGCATCCCAGCCCCAGCTCTGGCGGGAAGCCGGACAAAGGATAGGGGGTGTAGCCACCCCCCTTCCTGGTCCCACCCAGGGGAGGGACCTAGTCAGTAGTGCAGCCCCCTTTAGGAGAATAAAGGTAGGAGCTGGTCCCATTCCAAATTAGATTATCCTGAACTATTCAACAAGAAGAAACTCTGGCCTTCGACGTTCTGCTCCACAGAAGACTGAAGAATCTCCCTTGTGGGCAAGGAGTGTCCACCCTGCAACTGCAGGCACCATCAAGCGTACAGCGGCTTCACTTTGTCGTCTTCCCTCGAGGATCCAGACTTCAGAGCCCGACGAGACCCGGATTCCCAGACCTCTCCGACCTCAACTCACATCTACAGCAAAGCTGAGATCCGTGGGTGCGACGAGACACGTGGGACCGGCCATCTTGAACGAACCTGCACTTCGCTTCCAGCACGACCCCCGAGGTAAACTCGACCAAGTGCTTTGGAACTGAGAAGCCCCAGTCCCGAGCAGCCCCTGCACCGAAGATAAGCCCTCCAGCATCCACGAGATCTGCGTGGGGCCCTTCTGCTTTGTTGCTGCTCGACGCGTTGTCTGGTCACTTGCCGGCTGGCTAGTGGCCTCCTAGACGACAAACCTTTGAATCTTCTTATTTTTTTATTTATTTTATATTCTTCTATAGCGCAAGAATAAACCCCCGGAGGGGTATCTCCGCGCTTTGCCAGTGAATAAGTTCTCAGATGTTAATTAGGGAGGACAATGGAGCATATAGAGAGAGAGAGATCAGTTACTGGGAAATAGATATGTTTTCAAGATCTTACGAAAGGTCAGATGATTGGTTAGAGTCCTTATCTCAAGAGGCAGAGAATTCCAGAGCTTTGGTCCCAGGTGGGCCAGGGCTCGCCCCCCTTGTCTGGCCTTTTTTATTCTGGGCACCTGCAGAAGCTGTTGGTTCACTGAGCGCAAGATGCGCCCAGGGGCATAAGGTAGGAAGATGTTGGCCAGATATTTAGGGCCTTTACCTATCACACTCTTGTGAATTGTGCATAGGGTCTTGAAGTGCACTCGTTTCTTTACTGGTAACCAATGAAGTTTGGTTAGCAGGGGAAGGGAGGGAGTCCTGGGAGGGGCGTTGAGGACTATCCTAGCTGCCGTATTTTGGATTACTTGCAGTTTTTTTAACTGCCCTTCATTTGCTCCCAAAAGAAGGCCACTGCAGTAATCTACTCTGCTGATAATTAATGCCTGCACTAGAGTTTTTCTATGGCAGTCTGGCAGGTAGGGAAACACTCTCCTTAGCATGCCGATGGCTCGAAAACAGGTGCTTGCCACCTGGTTAACGTGGTCCTTGTAGGTAAGTGTTTGATCTATTAACACTCCTAAGTTTCTCACTGTGTTTTTGGGGCTAGGAACGGGGCCTAGTTCCAGGGGCCACCAGTCCGGTGTCCAGTGCGTTATTGCTTGCCCAAACAACATGACCTCCGTTTTTCCTATATTGCATTGGAGGCAATTTGCTGACATCCAAGCAGATATTGCTCTCATTCCCTCTGCGAAAGATTTTTTTATCGCAGGTGTCAGATCTTTAAAGGGGAAGAGGAGTTGGGTGTCGTCAGCATACGACACTGGTGTAAACCCAAATGATCTTGCTAGGTTGGCTAGGGGAGCCACATACACGTTGAAAAGTGTAGGGCTTAAACAAGAGCCCTGTGGCACTCCCTTATTGAGCTCCCTATGGATGGATTTGTGGGAGCCCAGCCTAACCTCTTGAGAGCGTCCTGACAGAAAGCTTTCCATCCATGCCAATGCCGTACCCTCCAAACCTACGTCTTTTAGTCGCTCAAGAAGCACTTTGTGAGACACCGTATCAAAAGCGGCGGAGAGATCCAACAGCACCAGAATCATGGAATTGCCCCCATCCAGTGCCATTCTGATGTTATTGGTCACTGTTTGGAGGGCAGATTCGGTGCTGTGGTTTGGCCTGAACCCAGATTGAGAATAGTCCAGGCCCTCCGTCGCTTCTAGATGTTGTGACAGATAGGTGTTCACATGCTTCTTCACTGCTGGTCTGGTTGCTCCAGACTGGCCCTTGCTCCCTTCCAAAAGAGGGGCACCCCGGACTCTCCTAGTCCGCATCAGACGTCTTTTTCCTTCACCGCGTGGGTTGCCTTTGCCAAGGCCTGTTGACTCCAATCCCGGATCCGACACCGCCGACAGAGAGAGCCTGCGTGGGACAGCTCGTGCCTCCATCCTGGTCGTCGAAGACGCCTCCTGGTCCACGTGGCTGCAGAGTCCAGCGTCCACTCTTCACCTGATCACGACGACGACATCTGGTTCCTTCCTGGTTCCACTCCAGTCACTGGCTAGTGACTGTGAACATTGTCCCCTCTGCTTTCAGGTCTCCTTCTTCAACAATCCACCCTTGGATTGCATCGGACATCTTCCTCCTGGTCGCCTGCAGCATCTTTTCTTTCAGGCTCCATTGACTTCAACGCGAGAACCCGACGCACTTTGACACCTATGCACCCGCAGTCCGTGGGTGAGGTAACAAGAGCATTTCGGTGCTCAAGGGTAGTTTAACTGTCCTAGTGTCCAGTTCCACAGTCGTTTTAGTCCTATCTCGTCAGGATTGTCCGTACCCACCTTTAACTTGAACTGTACTGTCCGTAGACGTTGTTACGCATCTCGCGTGTGAGTTCACACTCTGCACACGCGTTCCGTGGGCCTCCTATTACTTACCTGAAGTTAGTATAGCGTGGTCCCATCGATCCTACAGCCTCTGGACAGCTCCATTCCTTTTATCGACTTTCACATTCCACTTACTTAGTATATGGTTTGTCGTGCCCCTAGGGCACCATTGTAATTTTGTGCAACTTGTAGTGTTTTTCTTAAGAGATTGTCATGTGCTTAGCCCTCTGACCTCATAAAGAGTTCAGAGGTGTTGTTATTAATAAATATACTGTTTATTTTCATAACAACCTGTGTGGTGTCCTTTCATCTGGTATTGAAGGGGTTATATTGTGGTAAAACAGCTGGCTTCACATGCCAGAAGAGTTTAGCCTAAGACTGCTTTGTCCATGCTACCATTAGGATAGCTGGTCTATAAGGTTGACTTACAACCAATCACCATAAGGGTTGTTTGGACTGATACAAGGTGATCACTAGAACTAGTGAGCATCATCTATCAGGCCAACTTCTCACAGTGGCGACACCTGTGACTCCGCCAGAGCCGTGTGGGTGGTGTCACTCGAACCCCCGGCCGCTACGTGCGAGCGTCAGGGTGGGTCGGAGGAACATTGACGTCTCTCCGACCTCTCATGCCTCTTACCTGAGAACTTGGATCCTGACGACCGATGTCCACTCCCGGAGCTGCGAGGACTCCGACCCCGCGACCGGTCCCTCGACCTCCTGTGGGACCGGGACCTGGAGCAGCGCGGGGCCGACTGCCGGAGCTCAAGTCGCTTGCGGGACCGTTCCCGCCTAGCTTTAGACGTCAGGGCCCCGCAGTCAGAGCAGGTGCGGTCGTCGTGGTTGAGGCCTAAACACTTGAGGCACCAGCGATGGGGGTCGGTAACCGACATCAGTCGGTCGCACTTGGAGCAGGGTTTAAACCCGGGCATCCCTACCGGCACCGTCGGAGTCGAAGACTCGAGAAATGATCAAAAGATCAAAAAAGTTTAGTCAAAAAATGACTAAGGGGTAGAGGTTCTCCGGATCTGCGCTAGCTGGCGCGGAAAAAAGAAGAACTGACGTCAGCGCGTATGGGCGGCGTATAAGTACTCAGACGACGTCATTCCGGCGCTAACGACGCTGACGACGGACGCAGAGCCGCGGACGACGCCTGCCGGCGCACAGGGGTATTGCTACCCAAAATTTTCCGGATCGAGTCTGACGCCTGGGGATATTCTACGGTAAGGAATCTATCACTAACATGTCTCTTTCAGATATATATAAGTAAAAGCATTTTGCAGTATGTAAAGTAGTACTCCTGTGGTATGCTTCTACATACTCTTACAAGCTGTTTTAAATTGGCACCCAAAGGTATCAAAAATGGGAATAAAATAGGAATATTTAGGGAATGTCCATATACAATTAGTACAAAGAGAAAGTATTGTGCCCTCATTGCACTTTGACTAATAGGCAGTTGGCCATTTTGGGGCCGATTTAAAAAGGCATGTAAGAGTACATAAATGAGTAGTACTACTTCCCATACTTACAAATGATTTTGTGAATGAGACACATAGGTAAACTAATTAAACAGCTGTTAAATAACTTGAAATGGGAGATGGGCCAAAGCTCCTCTCAATCATTTTGTGAAAAGGATATGCAGGAGATAAAATCTAAAACTTGCTGTAGAGAGAGAGAAAAGATATGTACAGTCACACAGCGATTCCTACCCTGAGAACGGGCTAGATCAAGCTAAAAATGTTAGTTAATTTTAAATACAACTGGTCCCTCAACAAGGTTAAAAATTTGCTTCATCAGCTATGCAAATTTTCAGATGCTTTGATCAAGTTCTCAACTTAGATCTTAAAAAATCAAAAAAAGTGTGGCTTATTTTTAGATCAAGGAGGTTAGAGTTCCTTTCCACTTTTTCCCGACCCAGTACATGTCTGTTTCTCAAACCTACTAACACAATTTCAGTTTTAAAAAGCATATGGCATGAGAACGTAAAGCTTCGGAATCTATAGGAGTCATGATCAAACCAATGAATTCATCAATACTCGTAAAAAGATTTAAGATGCCTGTTATGGTCTGGGCTATGAAGGTGTGAATAATTTGCAATTATTTTGTCAAATGTAAAATATTAAAAACACCTATTACAAACTGGTGTGCTCTATTAGCTAGCTTTATCTAATACATGAAATCGGGCACAGCTCGAGGGAGCCTTTCAATTTTTCAACATTTCATCAAAGGACTTATGACTTAAAATGATTAAGGAGATGACCCAACATTCCATGCGAAATCTAGATTGTAAAATACACTGTAAATGGTTCTACCAGGTTATGCTTGAATAAAAGGAACATTAATTTGGTGGACTTATAAAAGTATGTGTATGACTGCACTAATCACTTCATACTAACCTTTTTCCACTTCCAAAAATAAAGGTGCTTCATCTTGTGGAGCTTTGTCGGGTTCTTGTGGGGGAACAACCATGGCAAGTGCATGCATTGGAACACGTGGAACCTAAAAATGATAAAGGTTTAAAATAAAAAAAACTAATATTCAAACATGATGCTATGAAAGCTTTTAAATTAAAAGGACATTAATTAGAACTTTAAATAGGTTATTGACACAGGGCAATAAAGCTAAAGTGTGTCAATGTTCTTCACAGATATGCGCCATTTGTCAACAAATTATTTGATTTTCCAAGAGGCATTACACACAAAAGACAATTATATCGGAAAGGTTTGCAATCAATATAATTGTCAAAAAATACTGCATTATAAAGTTTGTTAACAGCAAATAAGTCAATTTGAAAAATGTTATTCAAAACAGATTCTGAAAATATTTCAGTTGAAAATGAATTACTAACTTTCTTGTGCAATATTACAAACCACTGATGTTAATTAAAACATGCATTATCACTACCTGAGATTGATCAGAAGACGGGGTGATCTGGGATAAGTCTGAAACTGGCAGAATATTATTGGGATAATCCAGCAAATAGGAAACAACATTAGTGTGACCACCCTTTGCGGCCTCGATCAGCATTGTGGAACCATCCTGTTGCAAGGAAGAAAAAAAAGATGCTATAAACCTTTCACCCTATAGTCATACATGCCTCAAAGCAAGATTTAAGACAAAAACAATTTATTTGTCTAAACAAATATGAAATAAACTTAGAGGGTTATTACCTTTAGCCTGTGGGTAGGGTCTGCACCATGTGCCAAAAGAAGCTCCACAACTGCAAGATGACCTCCTGCACATGCCAGTGACACAACTGTGTGATCATTATTCGCAGTTGATCTATTCATATTCGCACCTTGACAATAAAAATATTTTCATAAAATATCAAAACTCTTAGTTTGTCATTTCATTTCCAATCTACTAAATGCCAATTATGTATTACTTCTTAAAGGTGTGATGAGGCCGTTCAGTTGCACAAACATGCAATAACTTGCCTTTTAAGTGAAACTGCCAATTAAAGGGCTAAATACTGGATATTATGATGATCAACATTATTAGAACTAAGCTATGATAGGCCACAGTAGAAAGTAGAAACTGCGAGTAATGTTTTTTTTTATTGAGGACTTCAGACTCACATGAGATAGACACAGAGAGCAAAGCTAGCCAACTGTGTACCACTCAACAGCCAGAAAGGAAAAACGTACCCGGTGTTCATTTACCCATGTGCAATTTTAAGTTGTATATGGGCAGCTTACCCATCCCACTATTGTGAACAGTTTGTGCTTTTCTTATACACAGAACTAAACATTGACTGAAGGAGACACGCTCCTGGGTCCAGTGTGAATCAGTCTGAAAATCTTTTGGGCAATTCAAATGTTTACAAAGGACAACGTATTTGAATCACAGTCAAGAAGTTGCTGGCATACAGCACAATAGTACAGCTCCAATAGTGATATTTGTATGGGGGCAACATTTTCTGATTCCAATTAGATGAATGTGGCACGTCTATGCATTGACTGGAGCAGACTACTGCAATGCTTTCAGAGTGAAATTGACTGCAGAGTACTTGGGCAACATGAGGAAACCTTCAAGAAATGTGTGTAGGTCCCTCAAAATAGTTCTAGAAATGCTATACATACTTCTTAACAGTTTAATGATAATTTTCTGAATCTATAAGGAAATTCCTTGCCCTTCAGAAAGATAGGTAGAGGAAGCAATTCAAGAGGATAAAAAAAACAACGCTGACCGAGGTGATAAAGTGAGCTGTCTATACTATAAAGGGCATGTCAGGATAGACACCCCCTTTTTCACAGAACAAAGCCTAGGAGTATAAAACAGACTGAGATGTGAACAAAAGGATCTGTTGCAAAGATTTGAATGCTGCAGCAAACAATTATATTTATCATGTCATTGAAAGAATGGCGACAAGCATGGCAATCAACTCTACAGATATGATGAGAATACTTTATGGATTCCCACAGTTCACCATGGGTAAGAACAATTGTTACTTACCTGTAAACAGGTGGTTCTCCAGTATTGGTGTCTTTCATAGATTCACATGCTTGAATATTCCCCGTCGTCGAAGTGGGAGTCCCACGGTAAATAAAATAGCAACAAAAAAAATGCTAAATATATATAAATATATAGAAACATAATACAAGAAAAAGAAAGGAAATACAACTGAAATCCTCTAAAAACGATTTCTACATAGGAATGCAAGGCAAAGAGAAAAAACTATCTGTAACACATTAGTGTCATTATGTTAGTCTAAACTGCAGCCAATCAGGCGCCAGCACCCTCTAGAACCTTCTCCTCAGAAGCTCAAGCCCTCAGATTTTCGTAGCACAAAGTAACCAAGAGTGTATGAGGAGAAGAGAGCCTCTGAGGGGAGGAGGGTGGACCGCATGTGAATCTATGAAAGACACCAATACTGGAGAACCACCTGTTTACAGGTAAGTAACGAATATGCTACTTACCAGTATGCATCTGTTCTTGGAATGTAGGGCTGCTGACATTCATATCTATAGCATAGATCGCCGCCTAGTGTTGGGACCGGATGATTGCACATTGTTGTCCTGGAAGAGTCTTGGAAGTATCACGAGATAGGTGGCTCCTCCCCTGGACTACAGTGCGCATGGGCATCGACTCCATCCCCAGATTGTTTTTAGCCATTGTGGCAAAGATGGAGTGTAACACCGTGAGTGATGACCATGCTAAGAGTAAGTGTAAGTGCTGCAGCCGCTACAGGCGCCGGGGAGGAGGGCGGGCGATATGAATGTCAGCAGCCCTACATGCCAAGAACAGATGCATACTGGTAAGTAGCATATTCGGTTCAAGGAATGTGGGCTGCTGAATTCATATCTATAGCATAGAATATATAGCAGTCCCTCCATTAGCGGCGGCCGCCTGTGCCAGCTGCAGCAGTTTGAAAAAGTGTTTTTAGAACAGCCTGCCCTACAGCTGCCTGCTGTTTGGAGTGCGCATCTACACAGTAGTGTTTTGTAAATGTGTGTGGTGTAGACCATGTGGCTGCTCTACAAATGTCTTCTAAAGGGATATTTCCAAGGAAAGCCATGGAGGCCCCCAACTTGCGGGTGGAGTGCGCCCTTGGGGGGATTGTTAAAGTGTGCTTTGCTTTATGATAGCAAATTTGAATACACTATGCACTTTGTCATGCTAAATTTGCACATATATGTTGGATAAAATTGCTGCTACTGTATATAATGTTCCGCTACAATGGAATAACATCTGCACTCTGTCTTCACTGTATATAGTTGGATTAAGAGCTGCTAAATTGCATATTGCACTTTAGGAAGGTTGCCACTGAACCTTGCTTTTGATTTGCCAATTTGCACATTTACTGTTACGGTAATAATACCTGGCACTTTATTTGCATATTTGCACATATTCAAAGGCCGTATAAATGGTTACTATTATAGTCAAATGCACCTTTAGAATGAGATAGTGATTAAGCTTTATACATGTCGCTAATGTATATTTTATACAGAACTATTTGTACTGGGATTTCGTGTTTTATCTTGGTATTCTGATTAGATTTTAATTGAAGCTTGCTCTTGAACTGTAACTTTATTGATGCTTATCTTGTCTGTTGCTATATGGTTGTACTTTTTTACAAACCGAATAAAGCATCTTTGAATTGAATTGAATACACTTAACGATCCACCTGGCTATACCTGCTTTGGAAATGGGGTTGCCTTTGTGTTGCTCGGAAAAGGTAACAGAGTTGTTTCGTCTTCCTAAAATCTTTGGTTCTATCAATGTAATACATTAAAGCTCTTTTGACATCAAGAGTGTGGAGCATTCTTTCTGCCACTGTCTCAGGATTTTGGAAGAACACAGGCAGTTCAATAGTCTGATTGATATGGAACTGTGAAACCACCTTTGGAAGAAATTTAGGGTTAGTGCGCAGCACCACCCGGTTGGAGTGAATTTGTATGAATGGCTCCTGGATAGTTAGTGCCTGGAGTTCACTAACACGTCGCAGTGACGTAATCGCTATTAGGAAAGCCACTTTCCATGTTAGGAACTGGATCTCGCATGAATGTAGAGGCTCAAAAGGTGGACCCATTAGTCGGGCGAGGACTACATTAAGATTCCATTCAGGAGCTGGTGGGGTCCTGGGAGGAATGACTCGTTTGAGTCCCTCCAGAAAGGCTTTAATGGCAGGCACTCTGAAAAGGGAGAGATGCTGCCTGTTTTGGAGATAAGCCGCTATGGCGGATAAATGTATTCGAATGGAAGCATATGCTAGATTGCATTTGTAAAGATGTAACAGATAACAAATGATGTTGTGCGTAGACGCGTCAAGCGGGTCTATGTTGTGGTCTACGCAAGAAATGACAAACCGCTTCCATTTTGCCGCATAGCATGCTCTGGTGGTGGGCTTTCTTGCCTCCCGTATGATCTCCATGCAGTCTGGAGGCAAGTTGAGGTAGCCAAACTCTAAGACCTCAGGAGCCAGATCGCCAGGTTGAGCTGTTGCGGATCTGGGTGCTGAATGTCGCCATCAATCAATCAATCAATCAAAGCACTTGTATAGCGCGCTACTCACCCGGAAGGGTCTCAAGGCGCTTGGGGGGAGGGGTATGCTACTGCTCGAACAGCCAGGTCTTGAGTTGTCTCCTGAAGGTGAGGTGGTCCTGGGTCAGCCGAAGATGGATGGGGAGGGAGTTCCATGTCTTGGCCGCCAGGTAGGAAAAGGATCTGCCTCCGACGGTGGCTCTTCGGATGCGTGGTACGGCGGCGAGGGCAAGGCTGCTGGACCGTAGCTGGCGGGCGGGCGTGTAGAAGGTCAGGCGGTCGTTGAGGTACTTGGGGCCAAGGTCGTGGAGAGACTTGTGTGCGTGGGTGAGGAGTCTGAACGTTATCCTCTTGTTGACGGGGAGCCAGTGCAGGTCCCTCAGGTGGCCGGAGATGTGGCTGCGTCGGGGGACGTCCAGTATGAGTCGGGCGGAGGCGTTCTGGATGCGTTGGGAGTCTTTTCTGTAGTTTGGCTGTGGTTCCGGCGTAGAGGGTGTTTCCGTAGTCCAGTCGGCTGGTGACGAGGGCCTGGGTGACCGTCTTCCTGGTTTCGGTTGGGATCCATCGGAAGATCTTGCGAAGCATGCAAAGGGTGTGGAAGCATGACGAGGAGACGGCGTTGACTTGTCTGGTCATCGAGAGGGAGCAGTCCAGGATGAAGCCTAGGTTGCGTGCGTGGTCTGTTGGCTTGGGAGCAGTGCCCAGGGCTGGGGGCCACCAGGAGTCGAACCCAGCGAAGGGTGATGGTCCTAGGATGAGGACTTCCGTCTTGTCTGAGTTCAGTTTCAGGCGGCTGTTCTTCATCCACTCGGCGACGTCTTTCATCCCTTCGTGTAGGCTGGTTCTGGCGGTGTCTGGGTCTCTGGTGAGGGAGAGGATCAGCTGGGTGTCATCGGCGTAGGAGATGATGTTGAGGTTGTGTTGGCGTGCGATGGCAGCAAGAGGTCTCATGTAGACGTTGAAGAGGGTGGGGCTGAGTGATGATCCTTGCGGGACGCCGCAGATGACTTCGGTGGCCTCGGATCAAAACGGGGGGAGGCGGACTCTGTGTTCTTCCGGCGAGGAACGAGATGATCCACTCCAGTGCCTTCTCTTGGATTCCAGTATTGCTGAGGCGTTGGACTAGGGTGCGGTGGCAGACAGTGTCGAACGCTGCAGAGAGGTCCAGGAGGATGAGTGCCGCTGTTTACCCGTTGTCGAGCAGGGCTCGGATGTCGTCGGTGGCTGCGATGAGGGCGGTCTCAGTGCTGTGGTTGGCTCTGAAACCGGACTGCGAGGGGTCGAGGGATCCGTTCGTCTCGAGGAAGGCAGCAAGCTGTCTGTTGACGATCTTCTCGATGACTTTGGCAGGAAAAGGGAGGATCGAGATGGGGCGGAAGTTCTTGAGGTCGGTGGGGTCTGCTGTTGGTTTCTTCAGTAGGGCGCTGAGCTCGGCGTGCTTCCAGGTCTACGGGAAGGTGGCGGTGTTGAAGGAGATGTTGATGACGTCCCGGAGTTGGGGTGCGATGGTGGAGTCGACCTTGTTGAAGACGTGGTGGGGGCAGGGGTCAGTGGGGGATCCGGAGTGGATGGTGTTCATCGTGCGGGCTGTGTCTTCGGTGGTTACCGTGGTCCAGGTGCGGAGGGTGGCGGTGGGGTACGTTGGTTCGGTGGTTGGGTGCGAGGGCGGTGCACCGAAGCTGTTGTGGATGTCAGAAATCTTGCGGTGGAAGAACGAGGCGAGAGAGTCGCAGAGATCTTGTGTGGGAGTGATGTCGTTGTTGCCCGTGCTGGGGTTGGAGAACTCCTTGACGATGCTGAAGAGTTCCTTGCTGTCGTGGGCGTTGTTGTCTAGTCGTTCCTTTAGTGATTTCTTCTTGGTGGTACGGATGAGCTGGTGGTGCTTGCGGGTGGCGTGTTTGAGGGCGGTCATGTTGTCTGTGGTCTGGTCGCGGAGCCAGGCTTTCTCGAGGGTGCGACAGGTCTTCTTGGAGTCCTTGAGTTCGTCGGTGAACCAGGGGGCCTTCTTGCTACAGGGTCTGCTGGGAGGGTCCTTCAGTGGTGCGAGGTCGTCGGCGCAGGCGGTCAGCCACTGCGTGAAGTTGCGGCCTGCTTCGTTGGGGTTCGTTGTGCTGGCAGGTGGGTTCTGGCTGAGGGAGGTGGTGAGCTGGTCGGCGGTGATCTTGCTCCATCTCCTGTGAGGAGCCTGCTGCGGGTGGTGGTGGGTTGTGGTTTTTCTGACGGCTGATGGCTCTGCGTCAAAAGTCTGGGTGTGAGGTGCAGCCTTTGATGCGGTACCACGGAAAGTTCTAGAAACGTGGTGTACCATGGTTGGCGTGCCCGCGTTGGAGCAACCAGGATGAGCGTCATCGAGTGTTGCTTTAGCTTTCGAGCCACCAGCGGTATTAGAGGTGCTGGGGGAAAAGCGTACGCAAATTTGCCTGACCAGTTCATCCATATCGCATTGCCTTGCGACTGTGGGTGCGGGAACCTGGCGGAAAAGCTTTGGCATTTGGCGTTTTCCCTTGTGGCGAACAGGTCTATCTCTGGATGACCCCACTGCTGGCAGTACGGGCAGAGTACTGATGGATGTAGCTCCCACTCCTGCATTTGGTGGCTGTACCTGCTGAGCAGATCCACCATCTGGTTGTCCTTGCCTGGGAGGTGTTCCGCCATGGGGAAGATGTTCCTTTGAATGCCCACTTCCACATGCTCTGAGCCAGATGAGACAACTGTGGAGAGTGTGTACCTCCCTGCTTCTGAATGTA
The DNA here is from genome assembly GCF_964261635.1 of Lissotriton helveticus. Classification (NCBI taxonomy): domain Eukaryota; kingdom Metazoa; phylum Chordata; class Amphibia; order Caudata; family Salamandridae; genus Lissotriton; species Lissotriton helveticus. Next base: position 835,164,440 of record NC_136068.1, read on the forward strand.
GTACAAGGCCGTCATGTTGTCCGTCCGGATCAACATGACCTTGTTGCACAGATGTACTTTGAATGCCTTCATTGCCATGAAGATTGCCATCAGCTCTAGGTGGTTGATGTGCATCTTCTTTTGCTGCGTTGTCCATAGTCCCTGTACTGTGTAGTGGAGTACATGAGCTCCCCAACCCTGGAGAGATGCGTCTGTCGTTAGGATGATCTGTGGCACAGGCTCCTGGAACGGTCGGCCCTTGCAAAGGTTGTGTGGAATCCACCAATGCAGAGAGTTGTATGCACGACCGGTCACCAACACTAGGTCTTTTAACTGTCCGTGAGCCTGATTCCACTGACGTGCTAAGCACTCCTGAAGCGGACGCATATGTAGTCTCGCGTGCAGGACTATGAAGATGCAGGAGGCCATCATGCCTATCAACTGCATGAACACTCGTGCTGGAAGCGAGTGTTGCGGTCTGAATTTCTGTATCAGCAATTGAATGCTGTTGATCCGCACTGAATTTGGCTGTGCTGTGGCTGCCAGAGTGTTTATTGTCGCGCCCAGATACTGCCGTACATGGGCGGGCTGAAGGTGTGACTTTGGGTAATTCAGTGAGAATCCCAGATCGTGAAGAAGGTGAATGGTGTGGGACATGTTGGCAGCGCACTGCTGGGCCGACTTTTCTTGGACAAGTCAGTCGTCCAAATAAGGGTAGACATGAACATTTTGTCTCCTGAGGTGCGCAGCCACTGTCGCCAGGCACTTTGTGAACACCCTGGGCGCTGTAGTTACTCCGAAAGGGAGGACTTTGAATTGGTAATGCTGATTCTGAATGGTGAATCTGAGGTATTTTCTGTGTGACGGATGTAGTGGAATGTGAAAATATGCATCCTTTAGATCTAATGTTGCGAGGAAATCCCCCTGATTGAGCAACGGAAGAACCTGCTGCAGTGTGAGCATATGAAAGTGTTCCGATAGGATGTATTGGTTTAGGGGTCTGAGGTCCAGTATGGGTCTGAGGGACCCGTCTTTCTTTGGGATTAAGAAGTACAGGGAGTACACTCCTGTGCCTCTTTGTTCCACTGGTACGAGCTTGATTGCCCCTTTTTGCAGCATGACGAGTACCTCTTGCTGCAATAAGTACAAATGCTCTGTGGACATAGGACGGTGTTTTGGGGGTATGTTGGGTGGAGTGGATGTTAACTCCAGACAATAACCGTACTGGATAAGCTTTCTGACCCACCTGTCTGTGGTGATGGGTTTCCAGACTGGCAGGAACTGTTGGAGTCTCCCCCCGACCGGTGTTGTATGGTCGGGGGGCAGTGACAAGGCGTCACTGTTTGTTGGCGGCGGAGGATCGGGAGCCGTTGTTTCCACGACCTCTGCCTTTAGCGCTGTTTCCGCGATGGCCACCTCTACTTTGTTTGTTGTACGAGGTTTGTGCGCCACTCTTATTGTACTGTGTTTGCTGGGACAGCTGGCCTCTGGAAACACCTCTATTGCTTGAGCGACGAAAAGAACCACCCCAGAACTGCTGGGACTGGAGAGCCCCCATAGACTTTGCAGTGTCGGTGTCCTTTTTGATTTTTTCTAGGGTGGTGTCCACCTCAGGTCCAAATAAGTGATCAGGGTTTACAGGCTGGTTTAGGATGGTGGTTTGTATCTCAGGCTTGAACCCGGAGATTCGGAGCCAGGCCTGTCGCCGCAACATTACACTGGTGTTAATGGCCCTGGCCGCGGTGTCTGCTGCGTCCAGTGCACACTTAATAGAAGCATTTGAGATGAGTTTCCCTTCTTGTATGAGCATCTCTGCTGCCTCTTTATATTCATCTGGCAAGTGTTGTAACTGGGTCTCAAGTGTATCGTAATGTGCCCCGTCATATCTGGCCAAGAGTGCCTGAGTGTTTGAAATGCGCCAGATATTGGCCGCTTGAGCCGCCACCCTTTTCCCTGATGCTTCTAGCACTTTAGATTCCTTTTCAGGGGGAGGAGCATCACCAGTAGTTTGTGAGTTTGCCCTCTTCCAGGCATTGGAAACAACTAAAGTGTCCAACGGCAACTGGCCCTTGATGTAGGTAGGGTCCCCAGGCGCCGGCTTGTACTTTTTTTCAATTCTGGGGTTTATAACCCTGGCCCTTGTGGGTTCTTTCAAAATGTCTGCAGCATGTTTTAAGACACCCTTTAGCATTGGCAGCCTTTACGGTCTTCTCAGAGGTGGAAAAGGTGTCAAACAAAAATCCACCTCAATAGGGTCAGCATGGAGCTGGACGTCATGATTTTTGGCTGCCCTTTCAATAAGCGCATTAAATGCCGCTGAGTCCTCAGTAGGCGATGTTTTTACATTATACACTTGAGTGTCTGGGGCAGTTTCTGGATCCCCTGGGTCAGCAGCATCTGCCCATGTGTCATGTTGATCCTCAGGATCAGTGTCTGCAGGGTAGTTGTACTCATCATAGTCACTTTCCCCAGCCTCCACCTCTGAGTAAGTGGGAGAGATTGGAGCAGTGTCCTGTCCACGTGGAGCTATTAGTTCTACCAGAACGGGTGAATCCGTGGAATCCTTCTTTTTCTTTAAAGGAATTGTGTAGGACTCCATAGGCTGTGCTGGGGTGATCTTTCGTTTGTAAATAGAAAGTTTACCGGTGTCGGCGTCGATGAATTGTTCAGACTGCTCCTCCAGCAGGGGTTGTCGATGCTTTGTGCCCACAACCGCAGGTGTAGGCTTCGGCCCCGTGGACACCTTCATGGAAGCCTCGACGACCGTCTTCGGCACCACTTTCGGCGGCAGCGTAAACTGAATGGGCGCTGTCGACTTGTGCGGTTTGGTGGCTGGCTTAGGCGTGGAAGCATCCTTCGGATCGGCAGCGGAAGCTTTGTCCTTAATGCGTTTCAATGATTCCGACACCTGCTTCGTGAAGGAGGCGGACGGCTGCGTCGACTCGACAGGTGCCTTCGAGCCACCACCAGGTGCGGACTCGAGGGTTGTAGTACTTTTGGCCTTGTCCGGCCGACGCGCAGGATCGACAACTTTTGTAGCTCCGAGTCCTTTGTCTGTGTCGATGGCCCTCGGCGCCGAAGTCTTCGGGTCGACGACCTTGACAAGTGCTTTTGGTGTCCCAGTCTTCGGCACGACACCCTTGAGCGACTTCACCGGGTCGATAACCTTTTTTGGCTTTGTCTGCACCGACAGGTCTGAAGACTTGGAGCCGACCAAGGCGACACGCACTTTCTGTTTCGACGGCGCCTCTAGCACTTTCGGTTGTGTAGACACCGAAGCTTTCTCTTTCGGTTTCGATTTCACCAGTTGTGGCTCTTTAGAAGTGTCCGTAGCCGGGCCCGGAGGCGAGACTGTGGAACTCGGTACAAGATCTTGGGTAAGGCCATGTGGTGATCCCTCGACCTGAGCCGTACATATTGTTTTAACGGGGCATAGCTCCTCGCTTGAGCTATCTTCTGTGGCCCCATAGGCCTCATCGTCGTCTCCTACCTCGTCGACGATTTCTTCAGCATCGAGCATTTCTACGTCTGCGTCGTAGTTGGAGTCGATCGCCGCCGCTGGATTGGAAAGCGGCTCTTGATCTTCCTGCTCGTCTGCCTCTTCTCCCTCGGTATCGAAAATGTTCACCGGGTCAGGTGCCGTCTGCTGGGCCTCCTGGCGCGCTGCGCGCCAAAGTCGTATTGTCTTCTTGGAGCGGAAACGAGAACAAGCCATACAGTTGGCTTCATCGTGATCCGGCGACAGGCACTTGTTGCACACCGGGTGGACGTCGATGTGAGGATACTTCGAGTTGCACACGGGGCACCTTTTGAACGGGCTCCGTTCCATGATGGTTCGTCGACCGGGCCTCGAGCACTGAAGAATCACGCGACTCCTCTGGATGTCCGACTCGGGAACTGAGCTGGAACAGAACTGGGCACCGATCGTAAGACAATACCGACGATAGGAAAGGCCTTTGGGCCAAAAAGAAAATTTCTATTGATTCCGAACTTGAGTGATCAAATATGCATCCGAACCCAATGGCGGAAAAAAACAATCTGGGGATGGAGTCGATGCCCATGCGCACTGTAGTCCAGGGGAGGAGCCACCCATCTCGTGATACTTCCAAGACTCTTCCAGGACAACAATGTGCAATCATCCGGACCCAACACTAGGCGGCGATCTATGCTATAGATATGAATTCAGCAGCCCACATGCCTCGAACCAATTGTTCTTCTCCAGTATTAGGGGTGTCTTTCATAGATTCACATGCTTGAATAGAATAGTAAGCAGTAACCTCCTAGGACTGAGATTGCTAGGCATACGAAGAAGAAATCAAGACCGTACTAATAATAATAATAATACAGTCATATAACACATCATAGCAATCACAGGAAACACTAAGGAGGAGGGAACAGAGGCTCACCATACTGAAAAAGATGGCGAAGCACTGCCTGTCCCACTGCGGTATCCACTTCATTGATGGCATCCAAACAGTAATGTTTGGTGAAGGTGGGCCTGCTGGACCATGTCGCTGCACGGCATATCTGATGAAGTGGTACACCAGCAAACAAGGCGGTGGAGGAAGACATCGCCCTCGTAGAATGAGCCCTCACTGAAGACTGCAATGGTTTGCCCGCTTGTTGGTGGCAGAAGGCAATGGCTGAGGAAAGCCACCGGGCAATAGTCGGTTTGGAAACTGGATGTCCCCTGCGCAGCTGTTCGTAGGCAATGAACAGTTGGTCGGACTTGTGGAAGGGGGCAGTTCTGGCAATGTAAAATTTAAGACATCGTTTAATGTCCAAAGAATGTAAGCGTTGCTCCGCCGGAGATTTTGGGTCCGGAAAGAAAGTCTTGAGGAACACAGGCTCATTCAAATGAAAATCCGTAGGTACTTTAGGTAGGAAAGAGGGATTGGTACTAAGTGCCACTGCGTTAGGTTTGAACTGTAGATAAGGCGGTTTGACAGTAAAAGCGTGAAGGTCGCTCACGCGACGAGATGAGGTCAAAGCCAGAAGAAGCGCAACCTTCCAGGTGATGAATTTGATATCCGCCTTATGGATAGGCTCAAAAGGTGATTTCATAAGTTGAGAAAGTACAATATTGAGGTGCCAAGCTGGAGGAGGGCGACGCACAGGTGGGAACTTGCAGAAAAGCCCTTTGAAGAATTGACGTATAATTCGTGATGAACAGAGGGATGAAGAGCAATCATGTCGGAAACGAGATATTGCAGCTAAGAAAACTCTCAGTGTAACGAGAGAGTCCTGACTGAGCGAGGCTCAAAAAGAATGGAAGGAGCTGTTCAGGAGTGGAATGGATGGGATGGATATTGGCTGTAGCGCACCAATGACAGAACTGCTTCTATTTAAGTTTGTAAGTCTTGATGGTAGACAGAGCTCTGGCATGAGCTAGGATGTCTCTGCACTCCTGGGATACGTTCAAGCCAGCAAACAAGGTGCTCAGGTTCCATGCCCATAATTGTAGTGTCGAGGGATCTGGATGACACACTAAGCCCCTGTCCATAGTTAGTAGGTCTGGACGAGGACGTAGAGGAATGGGCTCGCACTGGGACATTAGAAGCAGTTCCGAAAACCATGCCTGTCTGGGCCAACGAGGTGCGATCAGCAGGATGTGGCAGGGCTGCCTCCGCATCTTCCACAGTACCCGCGGTATTAATGGGAGCGGCGGAAAAGCGTAAGCGAATAGATCGCACCAGCTGATCAAAAGGGCATTCCCGCAGGACCCTGGGTGGGAATGCCAACTTGCATAAGACGGGCATTTCCGATTCTCCGGTGTTGCAAAGAGATCTAGATCTGGGTGACCCCATTGGCGGAACACAAGATCCAGAGTTGGTTGGTGCAGTTCCCACTCGTGTGTTGAGGAAGTGGACCTGCTCAAAGAGTCCGCCAGAAGGTTGGACACGCCCGGAAGGTGGACAGCTGTCAAGGTGATGTGATGGCGAAGAGCCCAATCCCAGATCGACTGGGCCAAGCTATGCATACTGGTGGTATTGTCTGTTTGGATTAGCACTGACTCCCCGTGAACAACTGGGAGGAAGGACTTGAGCGCTAGAAAGATCGCTATCAATTCTAGCCTGTTGATATGCCACGTGCGCTGCGTCAGCGACCACTTGCCCTTGATGGAGAGGCCCTGGAGATGAGCGCCCCACCCCTCCAAGGAGGCGTCTGTCGTCCGCGTAAGGTCTGGAGCATGATCGAGGAAGGATACACCCCTTTCCAGATTTGCGGGCTACGCCCACCAAAGCAGGCTCATCTTCATGCGGGCTGTGACGGCAACTAGGTCGTTGAAGGACCCGGAGACCTGACGCCACTCTAAGTCCAGTTCTTCCTGAATAGGACGGGTGCGCAACCTGCAATTTGGGATCAGTGCGATACAAGATTAAGCCATTCCCAAGAATGATTTTAACGTCCGAACAGAAACGGACTGCTTTCGTCGAATGAGTGAGACCAGACGAAGGATCTTTAGACGCCGTTCGTTCGAGACGAACGCTTTGGAGAGCTGCGTGTCTAGGATCGCTCCCAGGAATGATCTGGTCTGCAGAGGTGCAAACTGTGACTTTTCGACGTTGATGGTCAACCCCAGAGACCGAAACACTTGCTGGCAAAGGTGCGTGTCCCGACCCAGCTGATGGTGGCATTGAGACTTGAGAAGGCAATTGTCTAAATAGGGAAAGATCTGAACTCCTTGTAGACACAGGTGAGCCACCACCGGGGCCAGTACCTTCGTGAACACACGAGGAGCTGAACGCAGTCCGAAGGGTAGAACTTTGAACTGAAAATGCATTGGTCCCACTTTGAAACGTAGGTACTGGCAATGTTGTTCGATTATCGGAACATGAAAGTATGCGTCTTGAAGATCTATGGTGGTCATAAAATCCCCGCTGGATAGAAGACGCAGGACTTCCAGTAGCGTCAGCATACGGAATGATTGAGACTTCAGGAACTGGTTGAGAGCCCTCAAATCCAGAATGGGTCGCCAATCTCCGTTCTTCTCGAGAATGAGGAAAAATCGAGAGTAAAAACCCTTCCCTCTTTGATGTTTCGGGACCACTTCGACTGCACCCTTTAACACAAGAAGACGGACCTGATGGTAAAGCTCCTAGAGGTGTGGAGGAGGTGGGCCACGAAGTGGAGTGCAAGGAGGAATCTCTGTAAACTCCAGGGTATGACCCCGTTTGACAATGTCCAAAACCCAGCAGTCCAAGGTGATCGAGGACCACTGGTAATAAAACAGAGAGATTCGTCCTCCAACACTTTGAGAGTGGCAAAAGTCATTGGCGTTTCTGATTGGCGCCACGATAGGACCTCTTTCCTCTGTATGATTTGGAGGGTTGTTGACGAGACTGCTGATTGGGCGTGTAACGTTGGCCGCTCTGATTGTAGTAGCGGTATTGTTGACCACCTCGAAAGTTGGAAGTGCCGCGCCCGCGCGCACCTCGAAAGGACTGCTTCCGAAATTGCAGCGTGCCCAAGGACTTCGCCGTATCGGTGTCCTTTTTGATGGACTCAAGGGCATCATCGATATGGGATCCGAATAACGATTCCCCATCATATGGCATATCCAGTATTTTGGCTTGGACTTCCAGCCGGAAGGAGGTGGACTTCAGCCAGCCCTGTCGCCGGAGTGCAGCCGCACTTGCCAGGTGGCGGAAGCCTGTGTTAGCAATATCGACTGCACAGTCGATTATTTCTTCCGAAGCCCTTTGACCATCGCGGAGAATCTGTTGTGCATTAGCCTTGGAAGCATCAGGTATGAGTGCCATGTAATCTGCAATGTCTGACCACATCTGCCGGTCATAAAGTCCCAAGATGGCTAAGGCATTGGCTGCCCGGACAGATGTTGAAGCCATCGTTGAGAACTTGCGGCCAATAGCATATAAGCGTCGACCCTCTATCCGGAGGGGCTGTGATTTGGGACGCTGGATTCCGTGCTCTACGCTGTGCGGCCTGAGTAACGACAGAGTCGTCTTGGGATGAGAAATCAGGCAAGCTGGAGAACCAGTTGGGGCCTTGTACTTCTTCTCAAGACGCGGAATCTGAGCAGGTAAGGTGTTTGGAGCATTCATTAGTTTAATGCCCTCCTTCCAAACGAAATCGATAATAGGAATTGTGTGTACTTGCTTATAAGGTTTATCTTTAAAGTCATAAAGAAAAGAATCCTCCTCCCGTTGTGATCGTGGAAGTTTGAAACGCAGAGCCGCTTTATCCATTAAAAGATGGAAACTGGCGATATCCACTGGTGGTGACTCACTCGAGGCACCAGGTTGAGGAGAGGGCGTCTGCGCCCGATAATCATCCCATTCGGCCATATCCTGGTCGCCTGCCTCATCATCCGTGTTGTCTGGGACTTCACCGTCTTCCCGTTCTGCGATCGCCTCATCATCCGCATCCTGCGGGTATACAGTGGTATGGATGCTAATAGATCGATGAACCGGAGACGAAGTTGCAGGTGGTACGATAGACGGCAATGAAGGTGGAGGTAGTTCCACAGGCGCGGGAGATTGCGCAGGTGTATTCTGCGGTGTTGCAGGAAAACGGCGGTTAGAATGTCCAGCATATGTTGGAGATTAGAAATCAAGGACAAAGGAATGGTGGCCACAGGAGCTTGAGTGAACTGCTCCTCTTGTTGAAAGTCTGGGTCACCGCCATCGTCAGAGTGTGTCCTGACATTTAATTATTAAATCAGAGGGACTACGTGCTGCCCCAAACGTGTCCTCTTCATGCTCAGAGTCTGTGTCATGCTCAGATGTTGTTGCAAACATCGGAGAAGGTGGTTGAGGCTCTGGATCAGAGATCTGTTGGCAAGGTACTGTAGTGCGAGGATGTGAAGATTTAGAGGTCTTCAATGGCCCTAACGGCAAAGATGCAAAGGAAATCGGTGCCGCCGTCGACGGAGCCGTCGCCGTGAACGTCGACGAGGCTGATTTAGCTGTTGTCAACGGTAATTTCGAAGAAACCTTCGTCGACGGAGTGGTCGTCGACGGTGTCACTGTCGACGGGCGATCCACTGTAGATGAAGTCATCGACGAGGTCGTCGTCGACGGGGTCGTCGTCGATGCTGGTACTGACTCTGTAGACGGAGTCTTCGTCGACGGGCCTTTCTTCGTCGACGAGATCTTGGTCGACGGTGTCTTCGCCGACGAGGCCTTAATCGACGGTGTCGTCGACGACGCCGACGAGGCCTTAATCGACGGCGTCGTCGACGACGATGTCTTCGGGTCTTTCGGCGACGAGGATTCTCTCTTCTTCGCCGATGAGATGGGAATCGTCGACGGGACAGGTTTAGACGTCAACGAAACCCTCGTCGACGTTGAGGCTGTCGACGACGATGAGAAAGCTGAAGTGGTATTCAGCGTCGTCGTCGAAAATGCCGGCAATGCTGTTCTCGACGGCGGAACTTTAAGAGGTGTGAAAACACCGCGAGAGGCAGCCAGACACGCCTGAGAGCCAGGTCTTGTGGGCGTAGAGGTGGTAGGAGTGGCAGAAGACACCACAGGAGCCACAGACAAGGCTAATTTAGGCTTCTTGAGGAAAGGAGAAGGAACCTCCTGAACACTACCACGCTTAGATGCTGCTGAAGAGAAACCAGAATGTAAACTTTCTGCGTCGGACAGCACAGAGTCCTTGTCCTTAAGACGTTGCAGCCAAAGGAGAAGACGGCCTTCCCTGTCCTTAAGAGTTTTGGTAGAAAAGGTTATACAAAACTTGCAGCTGGCAGCCTCATGATCCGGGTATAAACAATAAATACACTTCTGGTGGGGGGCCTTTTCAAAAAGGCGCAGCTTCCCACAAGAAGAGCAGGGTCTGAATAAAGACTTCTTACTTGACATGTTGTAGAAATATCTGGAACTAGAAGAATAGAGATGAAACTGAGCAGAGCTCAGGGAGACTTCCTTCACACGACGTGCGGTAGAAAATCTGAGGGCTTGAGCTTCTGAGGAGAAGTTTCTAGAGGGTGCTGGCGCCTGATTGGCTGCAGTTTGGACTAACATAATGACACTAATGTGTTACAGATAGTTTTTTCTCTTTGCCTTGCATTCCTATGTAGGAATCGTTTTTAGAGGATTTCAGTTGTATTTCCTTTCTTTTTCATGTATTATGTTTCTATATATTTCTATATATTTAGCATTTTTTTTTGGGTTGCTATTTTATTTACCGTGGGACTCCCACTTCGACGACGGGGTATATTCAAGCATGTGAATCTATGAAAGACACCCCTAATACTGGAGAACAGAAAGATATGATACAAGCCACTGTATAAATTGGAGCCAATAAAACAGACAGCGGTTGATTAATTCTGAAGATTCTTCACTCTAGAGAGAAACAGCATGCACACATGGAATGACAAACTGCACTGATCACATCACATTCAACATACATACAATTAACTACTTTAACCCTACAAACTCTACACTTTACAGTACTGGCTCTACTCATCGCTGTTCTGTATATACTGTAAAAATAAACCACCCGATTCATATTCAACCACCAGGCAATGAGAATAATGGTATATATGCAGAAAACTTAGCATTTCTAACATAAAATGTAGGAGTCAAAACGACGCTGCAATGCTACATTTTAAATACACCTCAAAATCAAATTATGTAACAAAGAGCAAGGAATTTTACAAATTACCTTTGCTAATGAGAAACTGAACAGTGCACAAATGGCCTGCTCTTGCAGCCTTCATTAAAGGTGTCCGTCCTCCTTCAGACTCGTGTTCCTGTTTGAATGTAAATAGTGTAATAGTGAAAGTCTCATGAAAAGAGTTCAGGTGGGAAAAATACATTAGTATTTTATATTTGATTCATTATCTACTATTTCTCTCAGAAAAATCTGTGAAGGCAGATTTCTCAGTAAACAGCTAGTAAATATAAATGAAGCTAATAAATCCTCTGATTGGCACCCACTACTTTGACTGTTTAAGCAAAGGCAATGTCAATAGTTCTGGCCTTAAAAGACTGTTGTATGGTTAGGTGAAACATTACATGTAAACATGGGAATGGAAATGTACTTGTGTAGAAGCAAAGAATTATAAAATAATATTGGTGTAGGTGAAAATGTCAGGTGAAATTTGCACAGTCAAGCCAAACCTAAAAATCCATGTAGGTTAATGAGTGCCTCTCTCCCTTCCGAGCTGCTGCTAAAGAAAAACAACATAAATGATCTAGCTATCTAAGACACTTTAATAACATTACGATGTCATGTGTGTGCCCCCGAAAGTTTAACCTCAGGTAGCTGAGTAAACCAAATCACAGCTGTGTGGAGGGCAAACACGTTTTTGGAAGCAAGCAAGTTCTGCCCAACCAAAACATGCTCTTGGCGCCAACATGTGGGAGTAGCCAAAGCCCCTCTCTAGTAATGCTCACAAAGTCTGGCTTGACAGCACAGCTATCACCAGACAGTTAACAAGCATTGTCGATGCAATAGGTCTGGCTTTAAAAGAATGTTGCATGGAAACATGAAGCATTACAAGTAGATAGCATGGGAATGGATATGTATTTGTGCAGAACAAAGAACTGTAGAATTATATTGGTAGTGGTGAAAAGGTTAGGTGACAGTTGCACTGCCACCTAAAACTCCATGTAGGTTAATGACTGCACTCCTCTCATCTGTACTGCAGCCAGAAAAATACCATAAACTGTCTAGTTATCCAAGACACTTTAATAGCATTACAATGTCATGTGTCAGACTGATTTGCATATAGCCATGTCTGAACTGGGGTGGCTGAGGGACCTAAAGAATGGTGATGGATTAAACCCAGATCAGTTGACTGGGGGTGAGTGTTTGATTTGTTCAAACGCTCCGTCCATCATCCCCTTTTGTATCGCTTTGTTCGCCCTAAGTGTGGCAGGGTATGCTCAGACGTGAGTCCCTTGTTCACTTGGCCACTGGATTCAAGATAGCCTGGCTGATGAGGATTATGAATCCGAAACCGGTCCCAGGATGCTTGTTTCCGGTCCAGGGAAGACATGGCTTGGCAGTTCTGGCTGGACTGTTCCCACAAGGCACAGGGTCAGACTGATTTGCATACAGCCATGTCTGAACTGGGGTGGCTGAGTGACCCAAAGAATGGTGATGGATTAAACCCAGATCAGTTGACTGGGGGTGAGTGTTTGATTTGTTCAACCGCTCCGTCCATTCATCCCCTTTTGTATCGCTTACCACTAACTTCAGCCCCAGTATGTATACCTGCAGAAACGTAGCAACATAAGGAAATTGCTAGTTTTCAAACCCTACCATGGTACGAGCCCTGGCATAATTAGAGATGCTAAAAGAGACAAATTGATTTTGTTACAGGACAAGCAGATTTATGAAGCAACCTGCCCCATTGACGGGTAGATATTTTATTAAATTCCACACCCCTGCACTGAATAAAAAAAAACTAAGTATTGCAGCTTTGTGGAGGGCAAGCATTTGTGTGTGGAAGCAAACTGCGTCTGCCCAATCTAAACATACTCCTGGCTCCCAACATGTGGATGGAGCCAAAGCCCCGCTCTTGGTGGCTCTTACATAATTGTCTGAAGACAGCTACTCGGTCAAGCCAGATCATAATAAGAAACACCAGCAATGGAAGACAGAAAACTAGACTAAAAGGGGAAAGAATTTAGAGTGCTTTACCTTAGTCCTTTCAACACACAAGCTCATCGCCCACTTAACTGTCAGCTCATGTTACTCTCGCTGAGCATAAGCTATAGGAGATATTAAGATTATTAGTAAGGATACATCTACTGTGAGACGCAACTCATATGACCTCTGCATGAACCAAGGTCCATTTAGCAAGAGACCGCTGGGCTAGAAACCGGTCATCTCTTGCAAAAGGTACAATCATAACTGGCTAAAAATCACTATCACTTCCCTTTGCATATTCTTAGTAAAGTACACATTGTGTCGGCCCCAAGGAGTGTGGGGAGTGCAAGCAATTAACACTTGTCATGTGTGTTCCGCTAATGCAATGGATCAAGACATGAAGCATATTTGGTTTGAGAAAGTGCATTTGGAACAAAGTCGTGTTCAGTGCATGCTTCAGAAACTTCAAAAAACCTTTAAAGATCCTATTGCACCAGAGGATCCATAAAAGTGTAGTATTACATAGTCGCAAATTGCCTTCTGCAGCATCTATGACCACTCATGAATTTAAGAAGAAAAAAATGCCTCTCAGTGATCTGCCCCATAACAAATTTAATTTCTCCCCATTAATGGGAATACAAATATTTTGTGGATCCCGGCTAACACATACAAATATTTCTGTAGATTACAAAACTGCATAAACATTATCAATTTGAAAGTATTGTGACAAAAACGTATAACCTCAACACATGAAATGAAATATTAATCAACTTACTAAATCTGCCCCAGTTTGAAGCAACACATCTGCAACATCAGTGTGTCCATTTTCACAGGCATAGGTCAATGCTGTGTCTCCAGATGCTGTTATAGCGTGAACATTAGCTCCTGTTAGAAATCAACAGCAAAGTTCAATTATAGAAACACTGTTAATCAATCCAGAAAGCAGACAATTAAAATGAGATTAAAACATGAGGTGGTGTAGGGGACACACTTGTGTGAGGTAGTAATAAGGACTTAGTACACAGCTGGGGGCCATCTAGATGTCTGACAGGGGTATTTGGGAGGGGGTTGGATTGGGCAGATGGACAAAGTATTAGGGAAGTGTTTTAAGGAGTGTGCCCATGTATCATTAGGACCGTGCTTTTTTTATTTAAGGTATTATATACTGAACACCCAAAAAGGACACTTCTTTACATACCGTACACGTGTGATGAAGACAAATATGGGAATTGGCCTTGATTCAGCAGGACAGTGAATATTAAACTAAATCTCTCTGGCAGGGAAACGAATGGTTTCCAGAGAAAAAGATGCTAATATTTTGGCCTTGTTAACTATTCACACCATATAATATTTTTAAAAACAGCCATGTAGCGAACTGGGGTACTTCCACAAATATATTTCCTCTAATAGAAGACTTTAAAGGTACATTTCGAAAGCAATTTTGGTCAAATAAAGTAGTTACAATTGTTATATAGTACAGCCATAAATGAGATGACAAGTTAAAAAAAAACACAACATCCACTGTAAAGTGAAGACAATAATAGATCAAGAATCATTGCTACTATCTCAGCACAGATGAATGGTGAGATTGGCCAAAGCCCACACATGTCCGAGCAGATGCTGAGGGGCTAACTGGGAAGTGAAGATTTACTTAACCAGTTATCCGTGTTATTTACGTGTTGGCATTCTCTTTGAATCCATAAAAAGTAGAACGATTGCCATACACTTACTAGAGGCACACCTCCCTAGGGGAAAGGTCTTATTCTAGGGCTCACAGCTATTTCATATAATGGGTTAGATAAAAAATAAACTACACTTTGACAGTTTGTCCACCTTGGGAACAAATGCAATGCTGCCACAGAAAATGTAAATCTGTCTTCCAAATTCACAGACTTCCTAGATTCTCCAGACAATCTAAGTAGTTGAATGTGTAGTCTGCCATGAGGTATGGTTATGCATGAAGCCATCAATCACAGGAATGAAGATTACACATTGTGCCTTGTGAGAAAGTGCCCTCTTTCTGCATGGTATGCCCCCATTTTTTTTTTTTTTTTTTTTTTAAACCTTTATTGTGCAATGTCTTCAAACAATTACGGGCCTACAACCTTCCGGCCGGCCTCGACGTCCACGTAAGCACATAGGCAAATTATACGGTAACTCAGTAGCACCAATACAAATAGCAAGCATGCAAAGTTACATTGAAGACATATCGGACTGTTGAGATACAGGGGAATTTAAGGTTCAGTTTAAATTTTTATATAAAGGCGAAATTGAAAATATAGTAACTAAGAAGGATCAGATACCACAAAGACGCCGGGGGCACAGGGTGAGCAATGCATACCACAAGATATCAAACCAGCGTAAAACACAATCGGAAAAGCGACACAGTGATATGCATATCAGGATAAAAGGTACATATTCATAATTCGCGCCAGTCATTACCCACCCCATACCGAGCCACCCCGTAGATCCAAAAGAAGAAAAAGAAAAAAGTGAAAAGAATTGAGGAGAAGAAAGAAAGAAATAAAGGCCCATAGGAACATAAAACGCACAAAACAAGAACCCCCCCCCAACCCCCCACCCTACACACATGCAGAGGCTACGGCCTACCCCCCCCCTAGCAGCGTGTCTGTCGCCCGAGAAAGGTACCCGAAATATAGATACAGAAGAGAAAAAGAACGGAAAGAAAAAGAGCATATAAAGCCGGAGGAGGATCATCACTACATGCTCCCGGTCTCCCTTACCACGTTGTTGTCCTCCACCCCAAGAGCAACAGTCAACAAAAGCAGGCAATTAATACAATAAGAAGGGGGGAGAGTTAGCACATACTGCGCAAAGAAACGAGCCATAGGAACATTCCAACCCGATCTCCCGCCAGCCAAGCAAACACCAACCGTAAATAGGGATCACTTATCCCTGTCCTGTTCGTGTGAGTCCCCCGAGGTATGCCAGCCGCGTAGAGCCCATCCCAGCCAACACAAAGGAACAAAATGGCCACGCAAGGTAGAAAAGCGGCATGTAAATACAAAATGGACGCTGTCGAACACCAGTAGAATCCTCTATGCTGACGACCATCACCCCCAGTTCTGCTCGAGGACACATATTCCATAGCAGGGGAACAAGGGAGAGGCAAGAGGAGGTAGTCACAGGAGCCAACAGTAGTAAGAATCATCTCCGGGCCAATAGTGTCGATACAATAGTCCAAGCCACAGTCCTCAGCCATGAGAAAAGTCCTCCAGTGTAGTAGAGGCAGACAAACAGCCGTCCGCCGGCACCAACGCTGTTCGGGATCATCCGTTCCCCTCCGCACCCATGTGAAACCACAGTATCCTCCTCAAGAGCAGGCAAAGGCAAATCCTGGCACATCTGGGAGTCGTCCGATCGTAGTCGCCCCAGTGTAAGCACAATATCGTCCAGCTTTCTCCCCAGCTCTCGGGAACCTTCCTGCCACACAGACTGTAGGTCACAAAGAGCAACAAGAACGTCAACACAGGATATCGCAGGCTGCAGTCCCAACACCATAGCATTACGCGGTGAGACACGCTCACCATCACACAGCGCTTCGATAGGCAGGTGAATACACTCCATCTCATTCAGGCAGCTAGTAGACGCTTCCATCTTGCGGGGAAACCGGAGGTGAAGCAGGGACGAGTCCAGCTCAGGCGGGCCACAATTCGAACCACCAAGGCCTCCAAGGCACACATCCAAGGCGCTGTCTCCGACAATGGTCATCCCCCTCTCCGACTAAGGGCTAGCGGCAAATTCGGGAGCGACCCGCGAAAACCGGGAGAGTCCGAAAATGGAGTCGATACAGCTCACCTCCAGCGTCGCGCATTCAAACAGTATTTCCAGTGAGCCCCCTTCTCGCGGATGTATTCAGGCAGCGTGTCGGGACAAGCCACGTTCGTGTAGAGAAATGGTATATTTGTTTTCCCCTCGGTGGTCATTTCGTCCCAGAGGACCAGCCCCGCCCAGGACCAGTCGGCCGATGTTGATCGATGAGCATCCGGCCGTGGTACGCAGCAGAGGTCCCGGCTCCAGGGGTGTCAGGGCCGCCGACAAACTTTGAGCATTTCTCGGGTTACAAGGCAGGTAGAGACATCGGGATCACGCAAACTATGCCAGTGCGCATTCACCGACGCCCCGCCGTAGCACAATCACAGGAGAATGGGCAGGATTTTAGTGCGGGGCTCGGAGGCTTACGGAGCCGGGAGCTACACGTCCATTCCAATCGCCATCTTGGCTCCTCCCCTATATGCCCCCATTTTTGCTGAATTGCTGATGTTCTTTGACTGAGTGTGCCCTGGGCTCCTGCTAATCAGGTACCCAGGGCCTATTTTCCTTCCCTAAAATTGCATTGAAGCCTAAAACCCAACTGGCATCCCTGGCCACAGGTAGAACCTTGCTAAATGGTACCACCAGTACAGAGGGTACTGCGACCAGGGAAGGCCTCTAAGGGCTGCAGCACTTATTGTGCCACCCTTAGAGGCCCTGCACATTTTCACTTGCACACTGCTTTTGCAGGCTGCGTGTCTTGGGGCAGAACAAAGTGAAGAGTCGACATGGCACACTGTGCCATGCCTACAAACCAATGCACTGGCATTGATCAGTTCAGCCCTCTAGCTGGGTGAATTATACCAGTGGTAAGGGTACAGGTGCATGAGCCCTATACCCCTACAGTGTACAAGTCCATTCTTAGACATAGTAAGTGCAGTGCTGCCATTAAGAGTATATGGTGCTGGGGGTTTGTCATTACGAACTCCACAGCACCATAATGGCTCTACTTAAGACTGAGAAGTTTAGTATCAAACTTCTCAGCACATTAAACCCACACTGATGCCAGTGTGGTATTTAATGTAAAATGCACAACAGAGGGAAACAGAGATTCCCCCTGAAACTCGACCAACTTCTAGGGTACCGACTGAGTAGATGCTTAGGCTGCCATCCACAGACCTGTTTCTGGACCCCTGGGTCGACAGCCTGCTGCTCTCGGGGGGCCTAAAACAATGCCTATCCTGGGAAGAGGTGCCAAGCCTCCTCCTCCAGGATGGGCAGGGTCACAAAGGGAAGCTTCAAAGGCATGCCGCCTTTGTGAGCTTTCCCAGACCGCTTGCTGCTTTCAGCAGCTGATCCCCACTGGTTCTGCCCCCTACTTTGGGCAGGGGAACTGGCGGGAAAAACAAGTGAGGGAGAGAGGTGTGCCCACCTCTGCCAACTCGACCCCTCATTTGGGGGAGGCGAGGTGAAGTACAACTCTGAGTCCCCATCATATTGAGGAGGGGGAGACCCAACCAAACGGGGACAGGCTCCTGCCCTCCTCCCACAGGAGGGTGGGACAATAGGGGGTGTACCCGCTCCAGTTAAGGGATCCAATGGTCCCTGCCCTCGACCTACCTGTAATGCCCCTAAATCTCGTATTTAGGGGGCACCCTGAACCTTGCTACCTCAGATCAAGAAACGACAAGAAAGAAGATAAGAAGAAGGACCAAAGAGCCATGCAGAACTAACAAGAGGACGACGTTGTGAGAAAGTACCCTATTTCTTGCATGGTATGCCCCCACTTTTTGCTGACTTGCTAATGTACTTTGACTGAGTGTGCCCTGGGCTCCTGCCAATCAGGGCCTGTGGTCCTTCCCTAAAACTGCATTGAAGCCTAAACCCAATTGGCATCTCTGGTCACATGTCAGCCCCTGGTAAATGGTACCCAGGGCACTGTGACCAGAGAAGGACCCTAAGGGCCTCAGCACTTATTGTGCCACCCTTGGAGGACCTGTGCCCTGACACACATACACTGCCTTGGCAGGCTGTGTGTCTTGGTGCAGAACAAAACAAAGAGTCGACATGGCACACTGTGTGCAATGCCTACAAAACTCTGCCCTGGCATACATCAGTCACCCCTCTAGCTGGGTGCCCTATGCCAGTGGTGAGGGTACAGGTGCATGAGCCCTGTACCCCTACAGCACCCAGGTCCATTCCTGGGCACTGTAAGTGCAGTGCTGCCATTAAGAGTATATGGTGCTGGGAGGTTATCATTACGAACTCCACAGCACCATAATTGCTACACTGAAGACTGAGAAGTTTGGTATCAAACCTCTCAGCACATTAGACCCACACTGACGCCAGTGTGGGATTTAATGTAAAATGTACGACAGAGGGCATCTTAGAGATGCCCCCTGAAAGTCGGCCAACTCCCACTGACCTGACTGAGTGGCTAACGAGGCTGCCACCCCCAGACATGTTTCTGGACCCATGTGTCAAGAGCTTACCGCTCACAGGGGCTTAAAACAATGCACATCCTGGGACGAGGTGCCAAGCCTCCTCCCCCAGGATGGGCAGGGTTCACGAAGGAGAAACTTCAAAGGCATACCACCTTTGTGAGCCTCTCCAGACCACTTGCTGTACTCAACAACTGGTCCCCACTGGTTCTACCCCCCACTTTGGGTGGGAAAAACAAAGTGAGGAAGAGAGGTATGCCCACCTCTGCCAAATCCACCCCTACGGTGGGGGAGGCGAGGTGAAGCACAACCTCGAGTCCCCGCCATCTTGAGGATGGGGGACCCAGCCAACCAGGGACAGGCTCCTGCCCCCCTCCCACTGGAGTGGCAGAATAGGGGGTGTACCCACCCCAGGGAAGTGACTCATTGGTCCCTGACCTTTACCTACCTGTAACGCCCCTAAATTTAGTATTTAGGGGCACCCTGAACCTTCCTTACTCAGATCCAGCATAGACCAGAAAAGAAGGACAAGAAGCCGTGCAGAGCTAGCAAGAGGATGACGCCCACTGACTTGGCCCCAGCCCTATAGGCCGGTCTCCCCTCAAAACTGCTCCTGCAAAATCCCAGCATGTCCAGCGGCCAGCAACCTTAAACAAGCATTGAAAATGCAATAGGTCTCGCAATAACGCGAGTCTGAACTATTAGCATTGTAAATGATAATGCCCTTTAATTTTGCGTTCTGGTTTTTGGAACATAAATAAAAGGCTTTGTCATTTACAAGGCCTATAGCTAAAATTTGCGTTAAAACGAGACCTATTGCATTGCAATGGTGGTGGTGCTGCTGAGTTTTCTTTGAATCTCCACAATCTGCACCCACAATCTGCACCCACAATCTGCACCCACAGTGTGTGAGCGGCGTTGCGTGGGCGAGTGGCGTGGCGTGGGCGAGTGGCGTTGCGTGGGCGAGTGGCGTTGCGTGGGCGAGTGGCGTGGCGTGGGCGAGTGGCGTGGGCGAGTGGCGTGGCGTGGGCGAGTGGCGTGGGCGAGTGGCGTGGCGTGGGCGAGTGGCGTGGCGTGGGCGAGTGGCGTGGCGTGGGCGAGTGGCGTGGGCGAGTGGCGTGGCGTGGGCGAGTGGCGTGGCGTGGGCGAGTGGCGTGGCGTGGGCGAGTGGCGTGGCGTGGGCGAGTGGCGTGGCGTGGGCGAGTGGCGTGGCGTGGGCGAGTGGCGTGGCGTGGGCGAGTGGCGTGGCGTGGGCGAGTGGCGTGGCGTGGGCGAGTGGCGTTGCGTGGGCGAGTGGCGTGGCGTGGGCGAGTGGCGTTGCGTGGGCGAGTGGCGTTGCGTGGGCGAGTGGCGTTGCGTGGGCGAGTGGCGTTGCGTGGGTGAGTGGCGTTGCGTGGGTGAGTGGCGTTGCGTGGGTGAGTGGCGTTGCGTGGGTGAGTGGCGTTGCGTGTGTGAGTGGCGTTGCGTGTGTGAGTGGCGTTGCGTGTGTGAGTGGCGTTGCGTGTGTGAGTGGCGTTGCGTGTGTGAGTGGCGTTGCGTGTGTGAGTGGCGTTGCGTGTCTGTAAGTGTTGCTGTGTGGGTGAAAGTGGCACAGAGCCTTTGATGTGGCCTGGCGCAGGAGAAATGCTGCTGCTGCTCATTAAATACAAGAGCGGCCGGGAAGCGGCCGGGAAACACAAGTACTGCCGGCCACATAATTAGGGGAGGAGAAGCCGCACAGCACACGCTGGGAGAAGCCCTTTGATGTGCTGTGCGGCCGGGATGCGCGCTCTGTGCTGGGGGAGGGCCATTAGCCTGAACTCGCGGCAAGATCAAACGAAGGGTGGGAGGGACATTGAGGAACAGATGGCCATGAAAGTGTATGGGCCAAAAGCGCGTCCCTGTACGTGCACTTGAAGAAAACGCCACGAAAAAATGCGGTGGTTTGACAATCAGTTCGAGCACTTGAATTCTCGCCATTTCCCATTCCTTCGGAATGGTAAAGGACGAGACCTAAAAACCCGGAGGACCTGCCTGCATTCACTTCCCAAGCGGTTTCTCCTGTGAACACCGGACGTGTTTGAACTGCAGCTTCTGGTGCCAACCAGGAACCGTGAATCCAGCACACTCTGTGCCTGCCGTGCCCGGCCCGTGTTTGAGTGAACACCACAAGGAGGTCCCCCGGCGAGCCTGACCCGAGATCCGGCGACCTCTGACCTGCCTCAAGACTCCAGACGATGCCTGCAGCCTCAATCCAGAGGGCCCCCCCTACCGCGACCAGAGCAGGTAAGAAAATCTGACGTCCAAAGGCACCCCTGCACCAGACACCCCACAGCCTTGGGTGCCCAACCCAGCGATGCCTAACCATCCCTCTACATCCCAACTTACCCCTTGAAGTGGTGGTCACTCCTGGAAGATCCTCATCCCCGAAACTGCAGTGTTTTTTTGTCCTGGAGAAATCCCATTGAAATCAACAGGACACCCGACCTCAAAACATCACCCTGCACCAGGCTGCCCTAGCGCCGCTGAGGGTGCCCCTTTAGTGCTAACTTGGTCCCCAACATGCCCTGAGCTTAACCCTAGGAGCTTTGCTCCCACGATCCTGTGGCCTGCTTGCCAGCCGCCACTAACCGGAGTCCCCTATCCCCTATTGGATAACATTGGGCCTCAACACTTTGCACCCAGCCGCCCGAGTGCCGCTGAGGGTGCAACAACAGTGCATCACTGACCCTGTGAGACCCCCCCCGAGTCGAACCCCAGAACCCTAACTCAAAAGACTGATTATTTACCTTGAAACCGATGTACAAGTTACTTACCTTCGGTAACGATGTATCTGGTAGAGGCGATTCTAGCCGCAGATTCCTTAACATAGAATTACCCCCAGGCGTGAGACTGGATCCGGAAAACTTTTCTGCCACAGCATTCCTGCGCACCAGGGGGACGGCACCACGTGACTCCGCCCTGACGTCGTCCGAGCTGGTGACATCAGCGAGGATACATAAGTCCCACCCCGGCGCGCCAACGTCAGTTTTCTTCGGAGATCTTTCTGCACCACAATGCGGAGCCATCACAAACAGAACTGTGAGAATACTGGAACAGTGTGCGAAAACCCAGCTATACAGAAGGGAAAGAAAAAAATGGTGAGGTACAGCACCATCCAGAAAAGTGCCAGGTACTAGGGCAACAAGTCACGGAATGAAAGAAGAAAGGGCCGCTAAAGCAAGCAAGACCGTAACCAACATAACAGCCGCTTTAGAAGCAGAAGGTATGTGAAAAAGGCACAGCAGACGAGAAGTCTGCAACCATCGCCCGGAACCAAGAAGGGTTCCAAACCAGAATGAAATAGTATTGACAAGTCATTCCCCAACCACCCAGAATGGGGGGGGGAGGAGGAGGGAACTCTCCAAAGAACTGAGGGCGAGACCCAGTCAGTGGTTCTCAACCCCAAGGACTATAAGAGTCAGAAGTGCAAGCAAGACAAGGAAGCAGGACACATCAAACCCTACACTGGAGACCAAATGCAGGGTCGCAAAAGTACCCAGGCATTCGCCCACCAATAAGGAAGGAATGGAGCAACGACAAAAACAAGGCGAGCATCCTCCAGGGAGGGAGTAGAAGAAAGCATTTGCAGAGGACCGCCGCCCTGAAGCAGGCGAGCGTAGATGACTGAGAAGGGCCCTCGCAGAAATGGGGAGGAAGGGTGGGTCGTGAAGGAATCTTCTCTACCAGATACATTGTTACCGAAGGGAAGTAACTCGTACATCTGATAGAGACTACTAGCCGCAGATTCCTTAACATAGAATAGATTTGCCTAGCCATACCCCAAAGGGGAGGAGGGTTCTGCGAGAAGACCTCTCCAGCTCAGACGAGCCCAAGACCCCTCACAGGGGACCTGCTACAGGTACAGGGAAAATAGCCCCTTCCACCGCAGCAAGGAAGAGGCACCAGCCCTAAACTGAAAATCCTGCCTCACAGGGGATGTGTTAGAACGACAGAGGCAACCCAGCGTTCACCAACAGGAGAAAGCAATACGAGGGGGGGTGGGGGGAGGCAGAACACCCCAAGCCCAGTCAACGTACCAGGGACCTCCACCAGAAGCCCCAAAGGTACAGGCAGAGCAGAGGAAGAATAGCCACCTACAGACTCCAAGGAGAAAAAACGGCAAGCCCTCCACCGGAAAACATACCCAGGAAGAGGGCCGCCAAGCCCATCACAGCTTGAAGCCAAAGACAAGACGGAATGACGCCTCAGCAGTAAAGCAGGCAGAATAATAAGAACGGAAGCCTACAATGGCCCCACAGGACAAGGCAGGAGCTCCAGGGCCCACGCCAAAGTCGCCGGCCACAGAACAGAAGAGCAGGCGGGGGCAGCCAGCTGCTGACAACGCCACAAAACCAAAAGGCCCGGACCACAAGGGCAGGGCTAGTAAACTGTCCCGAACGACCCCTAAAGGGGACCTTCCGGATAGAACTGATCAACTAAGTAGCAAGAACAGATAGAAGAAGAGAGGAGTAACAAGTAGGATGGACCAGGCCGTCAACACGGGAAACGATGCCTTCAGAAACCCCAGCCAGAGGCCCAGACCAAACGGCAGGCAAGGGCAAAACACAGCGGCACAACTTCGTAGATGGCCAAGCC